>NC_058080.1:99472243-99781867 GCF_014858855.1 Bufo gargarizans
GCTGTTGCAAAACTACGCCTCCCAGCATGCCCGCACAGCCAAAAGCTGTCCGGGCATGCTGGGAGTTGTAGTTTTGCAACAGCTGGAGGCACGCTAGTTGGGAAACACTGGTCTATATAACTGGAATTGGATCCCGTATACCTGTGGAGGTGATACTCCATAGCTAATAGGGCGACCCCGTGGGGAATAGAAGGATACAATGCTATTACGTCTGCCGCAATCCATTTATAATCAGCTTCCCATTTAAGACTGAACATGGCTCTTAACACGTCTGCTGTGTCTTTTAGGAAACCTGACGTGCGCCTGACCAATGGCTGCAGGATAGTATCCAGCCAGTTTCCCAGGCGCTCAGTCAGGGATCCAATGCTTGACACTATTGGACATGTGGGGGGGGGGGGGGGCATCCTTGTGGATCTTAGGCAAGGCATGCATAATTGGGGTCACAGGCGCATCCACGCACAAATACCTAAACTCGGTCTCATTAAATAGACCCGTATCTCTCCCCTTATGTATTAATGTCATATATTCATTATTGTACTCACTGAGTGGGTCTCTAGCTAGTCTCTTGTACGTGGATGCGTCTGATAACATGCCCTGCATTTGACTATTATATACCTCACTGTCCAGGATGACCACCGCCCCCCCCCCCCCCCCTTTGTCAGCCATTTTAATTACAATTTTGTTGCACTTTTGCAGTTCCATGAGGGCCTGGATCTGAGAGTGGGTTAAATTATCAGAGCTTCTGACATCATTCCTTTCTTGTTGTAATCTACCCAACTCTTTTTCCAGTACCTCCTGGAATATATCCATGCTGCCAGTGCGTGACATTACTGGGTAAAATTGGGCGTTGCGGGTCTGCAACTTTTTTCCAGATTTTTCTGGCTCCACGATTCCCTGCTCCTGCTGAAGCCCCGCAAGGCAACACAGTGACACCTGTTCATTGAACAATAAATCCTTATAGGAATTCTCTTCGTGGGTCTCCGTCTGTGTCAGCGGGGGATCAGCAGGAAAATCAGCATTGGTATTAAACATTGCCAAGGATTCCTTACAGAATTGTATGTCCAACTGTAAGGCAAGTAACTTTTCATTTTCATATGGCTTACAGTTGGACATACAATTCTGTAAGGAATCCTTGGCAATGTTTAATACCAATGCTGATTTTATAATCATGGAGGAGCAAATGAAAGTATCGATCAACCAGCTGGAGGATACCATTATGGATTATAAGCATACCAAATACCAGCGGGATCTCCACGATTATACGAACAATCAGGTCTATGAATGAGGGAGACAGGAGAACCTACACTCTACGCTTAAATCAATTAAAAAAAATCGCAAGAAAGCGAAACTGCAAAAAAAAGAGTATCCAGAGTTAGTTTTTCCTCGGACACTGATATGTCAGATCATTCAAATACAGTCGGGATATTGGAGTCTGGGTCTGGTGCGTCCGTCCTACCCATACCATCTGAAGATGGGGGTAATAAAGCCTCATATTATAAAAAATTTTAATCTGATAAAGATAAGAGGGATGTGGCAAGCGTTTCAAAAAACGCAGAACCAGGGCTGGACGGAAGCATCAGACAGCAGCATCCAAGATCAACCCGACTCCAGACAAAACACAAGTAATTCAAGATCAGTTAAATGTGGTGAATTTGTCCAATATTGTACTGAGCAGTGAACAAGAGTATGTCTTATCTTTAGGTCTGAATTTTGCGCCATCTGCACACTTTGACATGTTTTCACTATATTAGATATTAATAAGTTTGTTCGCAATCTGACAGTGTCCCGGCATTTCCATGATATCCATGCTCCTGCTGATCCCCTGCTGACACAGACGGAGACCCACGAAGAGAATTCCTATAAGGATTTATTGTTCAATGAACAGGTGTCACTGTGTTGCCTTGCGGGGCTTCAGCAGGAGCAGGGAATCGTGGAGCCAGCAAAATCTGGAAAAAAGTTGCAGACCCGCAACGCCCAATTTTACCCAGTAATGTCACGCACTGGCAGCATAGATATATTCCAGGAGGTACTGGAAAAAGAGTTGGGTAGATTACAACAAGAAAGGAATGATGTCAGAAGCTCTGATAATTTAACCCACTCTCAGATCCAGGCCCTCATGGAACTGCAAAAGTGCGACAAAATTGTAATTAAAATGGCTGACAAGGGAGGGCGGTGGTCATCCTGGACAGTGAGGTATATAATAGTCAAATGCAGGGCATGTTATCAGACGCATCCACGTACAAGAGACTAGCTAGAGACCCACTCAGTGAGTACAATAATGAATATATGACATTAATACATAAGGGGAGAGATACGGGTCTATTTAATGAGACTGAGTTTAGGTATTTGTGTGTGTATGCGCCTGTGACCCCAATTATGCATGCCTTGCCTAAGATCCACAAGGATGTCCACCCCCCCACGTCCAATAGTGTCAGGTATTGGATCCCTGACTGAGCGCCTAGGAAACTGGCTGGATACTATCCTGCAGCCATTGGTCAGGCGCACGTCAGGTTTCCTAAAAGACACAGCAGACGTGTTAAGAGCCATGTTCAGTCTTAAATGGGAAGCTAATTATAAATGGATTGCGGCATACGTAATAGCTTTGTATCCTTCTATTCCCCACGGGGTCGCCTTGTTAGCTATGGAGTATCACCTCCACAGGTATACGGGATCCAATTCCAGCTATATAGACTATGTGTGTGAGGTTGCGGCTTTTCTGCTGACTCATAATTATTTTATGTTCGACGGTGTGCACTATCTACAGACACGTGGAGTGTCAATGGGGGCTAAATTCTCGCCCTCATTGGCGAATTTAACTATGGCATACGGGGAAGAAAAATTCATTTATAGCTTGAATAACCCGTTTAGGTCTGGATTGGTCTGGTACGGCAGATACATCGATGACCTGCTCATGATCTGGGCGGGCGATGTGTCTGCCGTCCCGGACCTCCAGGCCTATCTCAATGCCAATGATTATAACTTGCGCTTTACGTGCACAGTAGATGAATCCAGCATCAACTTCCTTGATTTGACACTCCACGGTTGTCCAGGTGAGGTGGTGCACACCCGAACATATAGGAAAAAGGTAGCTGGAAATTCGATTCTGAATGCCAGAAGCCATCACCCCCTACACACTATCAGAGCGATCCCCGTTGGGGAATACATACGGACTGCGAGAAACTGCAGTTCATCAATGCTCCTAGAAGAGGAATTTAGTATAGTGGATAAAAGGCTAAAAGCTAGAAACTACCCTGACTGGATGTTGTTGAGGGGTAGAAACATTGCAATGCAAAAAAATAGATGTGACATGCTTTTTGGGTCCGAAAAGGATAGGAGAAAATCCAAAACTCCAGGAAGGAGTGCGAAGGTACATGGAGACAGGGACCAGGACAATATCCCGATTCTATCCATAACATACAGTAAGGAATTTAATAAAATTAGCTCTGTGATTAAGGGATGTTTACCTATCCTATATGACGATGAGATCCTATACAATGCACTAAAATCTGGCTGTAGAATCGTACCCACGAGGGCTACTGCATTGTCCTGCTTTCTGTCTCCGTCTCTATTCACCTCCAACAGATCAGAGGTTAACAAAAAACAAAGCTGGCTCAGTTACAAGGGGTTCACAAGGTGCGGGGGCAATCCATGCAAAACTTGCAACTATGTGACTCCCTTGCAATCTTTTGAAAATTTGTACCACTCCTGCAGTTTTCCAATCCAAAGTTACATCAATTGTAACACTGCAGGAGTGGTTTACATTATCCGTTGTATCGAATGTGACTTGATGTACGTTGGGAGTACTATTCGGAAGTTCAAGAATGGACTCTGGACCAATTGGAGCATCTGAATTATATTAGTAATCCCAACGCATTAAACATCTCCAATGTAGCAAGACATTTCCTGCAAATGCATGCCCGTAAAGTAAAAAGCTTTAATGCTTTTGCAATAGAGAGGGTGCTCGCACCCACGAGAGGGGGTGACCACCGGAAAAAACTCCTCCTACGGGAGGCGTTTTGGATATTCAGATTAAACAGTAGAGTCCCGGCTGGTTTAAATTTAAAAAGGGAGCTAATGTACATCTATCAGTAAATTTACAACTCAGGAGGCAATGTATTATACATGTCATTCTCCTAGGGGTAATGGATGTAATCCCTTATGATAGGAATCCAACGGCAGGATCAAGGTCATATTAGTTATGATATTATATGTTTTTATGTGTAGTATACCATTCACATTGTGCGGTTTCTCTTTCCCCTTTTTCTAGTCAATATGACGGGACTATAGTTCCCTAGGGGTTAATTGGATCTAGAGCTTCTGCACAATGTGAAATACATCTATCCTGTGATTAGCAGCTTAGATGATGGGTGTAACACATAGTGAGACAACCAATGAGGAATGTGCTCTCCTCCCCCGAACTTTGGAGGGGTGAGCACTCAACGCATTTAAATTTCAGTGTCTCACTATGTGATATTGTTACGACTAAGGGTCAAGTACCCGAAACGCGTCAACTTTGTGTACCAAGTGGCTGTGTCTGCTGTTTATGAATGTACCAATAAAGAAGTTGCCTAGTAATTAGATTTTTATTAGATTTTATTATCACATGGGGTTTATATAGTTTACTTTTAGAATTAGTGACTTTTAAAAATACCTTTTATTAGTGATCATGTGGGTATAGGTATGTATATACCAACAGAGTGTGCTACAATTTCAAAAGAATTTATATATGAATATTTCTTATGACCGGGGAGTAGTGACCCCTACACATTACATTTACTAGTGATACAATACGTCAGTAGGCTTAGGCAGTTCGAGGAACACGTCAGCAAAATAATAATGAGACAGGGTCTGAGGAAAAGGGCAGGGCAGACACAATGCTTACCCTACAGGGCCCTCAAAAGCTGCTCAGCCCAGGGTGACCCCCTGATGGTGGGGGTTCCCTGTCCCCGAACCTAAGACTAAACAAATCCCTAGGTTGACCCTAGCCAGGGAAAGATAAAAGATAAACAATAACCGTAATAGCGATGAATCGGGAATGGAGGGTGGTTCAGTATGAATAGGGTCACCACCTGCCCCTTCCGAAAATTGGAAATAGAAATGAAAATAACAATTAAGTTATACAAACAGTATACGAGTGGAAGGCGGTCCAAATAATACGGAGATCACCATTCCACTCATCAGTACAATACGCACGTTTTAAAACATACACATCTTATTACATACACCACGACGCGTTTCGCCTGTATACAATCAGGCTCATCAGGAGGTAGGTAGAAAAACGGACAGAGTCCAACTTAGATGTAGATGTGATCAATAGTATATAGATGGTAAAATAGATAGAGCGATACTTAGCTACCGATGTTCAGTAGGGAAGGCGTGGATAAGACATTACCAGAGGGCATGATAGTTACAGCCAAAAGGGATATACCTAAAAGGATGTAAAATATAAGAAGGACGCTTAGATAGGGATTCACCACAGCTCTAGGTAAAACAATTGCAAAAGCATTTAGATAACCTATAAGGACTTACATGGTAATGGTGCTTGGCAAGGTCTCCCCCAGTAGCCTATTTTGGGCCCAGGTACCGTGCCAATGGAATCGCAACCCATTTATAGGGACCGATTCTAGCTTCCGGACGCCGGAAGCGCACTTCCGGTCTCTTGGAACGCATGGTGGAACGCATTGGGGCTCTGTGTCTTACGTCACTTCCGGCGCCGTGGAACGCATCGTGAGCCGCATATGGCTCGATGCCGGCACCGGAGGACAGCTGGGGCCGGCAATCAATGCAGATTGAAGCAAAGGCGATTGCACAGATGGAAAAAGGACAGACTAAGAGGGAATTACGGAGAAGAATCTGTGAACACCTAAACGATATTAAAAAATCTAAAGATACTCCAGTGGCCAATCACTTTAATAGTTGCCACCAAGGTGATATAAGGTTGGCTCGCTTTTCGGTTTTGGAGGTGGTCCCCTTTCCTGAGAGGAGGGGTGACTGGGACAGAAGGATTCTCCAAAAAGAGTCCTCCTGGATTTATCGTTTGCAATCCCAGTCCCCCCTTGGTCTCAATGAAAGATTAAATTTTGCATGCTTTATTTAAATATCCTCCTTGTCTGTGGCAATTTTGACTTTCCTGAGTAATTTTTTACTGAATTATTGGTATGTGACCCAGGGCTTCTGTGCCTATCAGTGCGAAAAGCACCATATGATTAATGGGTTATTAAAATAATTGATTCCCCATATCTTTAAATACTACCTGGCACCTCTTAATTCTAATTAAACTACCATAGAGGCATGTCTGTATGTATTCTGCATCATGATCTACATCTGTCAATATTATATCTTGTTTGTTTTGTGATACATTTTTTTCTTTAGGGGGGCTGATATTGAGGGCCCTTTATGCCTCCAGGTTATATCTGTTAACTTTTGGCACATTTCTCGCTTTGGATATTAATATTGACAGCTCCTAATAACAAATTTTACTGTCCTTTTTCCATCTGTGCAATCGCCTTTGCTTCAATCTGCATTGATTGCCGGCCCCAGCTGTCCTCCGGCGCCGGCATCGAGCCATATGCGGCTCACGATGCGTTCCACGGCGCCGGAAGTGACGTAAGACACAGAGCCCCAATGCGTTCCAAGAGACCGGAAGTGCGCTTCCGGCGTCCGGAAGCTAGAATCGGTCCCTATAAATGGGTTGCGATTCCATTGGCACGGTACCTGGGCCCAAAATAGGCTACTGGGGGAGACCTTGCCAAGCACCATTACCATGTAAGTCCTTATAGGTTATCTAAATGCTTTTGCAATTGTTTTACCTAGAGCTGTGGTGAATCCCTATCTAAGCGTCCTTCTTATATTTTACATCCTTTTAGGTATATCCCTTTTGGCTGTAACTATCATGCCCTCTGGTAATGTCTTATCCACGCCTTCCCTACTGAACATCGGTAGCTAAGTATCGCTCTATCTATTTTACCATCTATATACTATTGATCACATCTACATCTAAGTTGGACTCTGTCCGTTTTTCTACCTACCTCCTGATGAGCCTGATTGTATACAGGCGAAACGCGTCGTGGTGTATGTAATAAGATGTGTATGTTTTAAAACGTGCGTATTGTACTGATGAGTGGAATGGTGATCTCCGTATTATTTGGACCGCCTTCCACTCGTATACTGTTTGTATAACTTAATTGTTATTTTCATTTCTATTTCCAATTTTCGGAAGCGGCAGGTGGTGACCCTATTCATACTGAACCACCCTCCATTCCCGATTCATCGCTATTACGGTTATTGTTTATCTTTCCCTGGCTAGGGTCAACCTAGGGATTTGTTTAGTCTTAGGTTCGGGGACAGGGAACCCCCACCATCAGGGGGTCACCCTGGGCTGAGCAGCTTTTGAGGGCCCTGTAGGGTAAGCATTGTGTCTGCCCTGCCCTTTTCCTCAGACCCTGTCTCATTATTATTTTGCTGACGTGTTCCTCGAACTGCCTAAGCCTACTGACGTATTGTATCACTAGTAAATGTAATGTGTAGGGGTCACTACTCCCCGGTCATAAGAAATATTCATATATAAATTCTTTTGAAATTGTAGCACACTCTGTTGGTATATACATACCTATACCCACATGATCACTAATAAAGGTATTTTTAAAAGTCACTAATTCTAAAAGTAAACTATATAAACCCCATGTGATAATAAAATCTAATAAAAATCTAATTACTAGGCAACTGTTTGAATCTAAGCATGGCCAGTTTCCTAACGGGTACTATTTTTTACTGAGGACCTTATTAACGAAGTCAAGGATATTTTCTCAGACAGGGAGGTTGCTGGACTAACGTCCGCAGCCAGTTGCAAAATTGTGTTTAAAGATCTATATCAGGGTTATAAGGACAATATTAAATCTTGGTGGGAAATCAAGTCCCTAGAAAACTATCTAGAGCATAAGATCGTACCTAGAGGCCTGCGTATTCCCCTTAGACCAGCAGAACGTGTTCAATCTCCAGAACTTATATCCAAGTGGGAACAAGAGATCACTAGTAGTTCCCTAAGACTGATGTCACTTCTCCTTGGTGAGGAAAAACAAATCTTTGAGAATACCTCATCTAAACTAAAGGGACTTATTGAGTCAGCGTTAAAACTCAAACTAGATCCCGATTTTGATAAAAGGGAATCCTCACTACAATCGGCTGTTGAAAGGTTCCAGAACCTCATCAAGGAGAGGAAACATCGTCAGTTCATTAAGGATCTGGGTGAATTCAGAGACAATAGAGCTTACACCACTCTGAGCACTAAAATTCCAGTGACCGATTCAGAGTTATCATCCTCTGATCAAGAATTCTCGGATCCAGAAACTACTGGTGTATCCTTTACGCGAGGAAGCATTAGAGGTGGCCGTTATTCAAAAGGGAGAGGGTCAGGTCAAAGATGGAGAGGACAAAGGGGGCAGAGAGGAAACTATTGGGGAGGACGGGGTTCTGGAAACAAAGGATCCGGACCATCAGGACCACAATATCATACACAAATGGACAATCCTTCCCAATATATTCCCTATCAAGGCCCGCCTCAAAACAAGACTGGAACTACTGTCGCCCCTATGGTGGATTCCAATCCTCCTTCACCTTCCTCTTCGTCTTCCTCTGCTTCTTTTTTAGCCAAGGGCCAGGCCGCGTACCAAACAAGGGCCAGGGACCGCAGTCGGAACAATTAACAGATCAGCTGCAGGTGATTAATCTGTCAGAGTACAGCCTGACCCCGACTGAGATCAACCTACTCCAGAAGGGTCTGTCCTTTGTGCCGACAACCAAACATGACACCTTTACCTGGGTAAAGGACTTGAATTTATTTGCCAGAAAATTGAAATGGCATAAATTCTTTAAAAATTATAATAAAAAAACATGTTTGGATTTGGGAATCAGCCCAGATGACTTCCCAGACTTCCAAAACCTATTAGATCTCTGTGAAGAGGGAACTAGGGTCCCAGGAAGGGGTCCTTTCACAGAATTACGGCCACGAAGCACCAGACTGCCACCACCTGTCAGTACCGAACATATTGATATTTTTTTACGCCTTGTTATTGCTGACATTGAGGGAATACAGGATATGCCCCTCCATTCAAATCTTTCGGCACCAGAGTTTCAGGCCCTGAAAAATCTGGAAAACAACAAGGACCTGATTATCAAACAATCAGACAAAGGTGGCAATCTGGTGCTTCTGGACCATCATAAATATCAGATAATGTGTATGACATTACTGAATGACAAAAACAACTACAAAAAAATCCCTGTAGACCCTACTGAGGTATTCCTCACCGATCTTGCGGGAGTCCTCAATCAGGGCCTCCAACAGGGTGTCATCAGTAAGACTGAATATGACTTCCTCCTTCCGAAAACCCCTCAAACGGCAACCTTCTATTGCCTCCCTAAAATTCATAAGGGGATACACCCCCTGAAAGGGCGTCCCATTGTATCGGGCATTGATTCATTGACACATCACGGTGGAATTTACCTTGATAAGGTACTCCGTGACTTTGTCTCTAGCTTACCATCATTCACCCGTGATACAATGGACTTTCTCCGTAAAATCGAAACCCTCACGATAAACCCGAAAAGTATCCTGGCAAGCATTGATGTGGAATCGCTTTATACCTCGATTCCACATGATAAAGGAATCATCGCTGTAAATTATTTCCTCAATACGAGAGGAACCCAGTTCATTACACATAATGGTTTTATCTTACAACTACTGGAATATATCCTCACTCATAATTTTTTTCTGTTTAGCGGCTGCTTCTACCACCAGCTCAGGGGGACCGCAATGGGGAATTCCTGTGCCCCCACCTATGCGAATCTCCTCCTGGGCTGGTGGGAGGATACTGTCGTTTTCCCAGATCAGCACCCTTGGTGGAGTGAAAATATCTCTTTTTGGACTCGTTATATAGACGATGTCTTCTTGATCTGGGAAGGAAGCATTCCAGCTTTCCACAGCTTCATCGATAGCCTCAATCATAATGACATCGGCCTGAGTTTTACCTATGAAACCCAATCGGAACGGATCACCTTTTTGGACGTAGTGGTCACCAAGGTGGAGGGTACCTTGAATACCTCGGTTTTCCGTAAACCCACGGCGACCAACAGTATCCTCCACTGGGAGAGCCACCATCCCACTGCGGTCAGAAAGGGGATCCCAAGGGGACAATACCTGCGGGTCCGTAGGAATTGTTCCTCGGGGGGTAACTTCTTCTATCAAGAGTCAGGAAAACTCAGGAAGAGGTTGATGGAGAGAGGTTATCCATCCAAGATTCTTAGGGACTCCTTTCAGTTCGCAGAGTCAAAGAAAAGAGAAGAACTTCTAATACCAAGAACAAGAGACATGGATGATAACTTGATACGTCTCATCTCCACTTTTGACTCTGGGAACAGGGAGGTGGTTTCGATACTGAGAAGACACTGGGCAATTTTAACTATGGACCCCGACCTTACACAGGCAATTGGGAATTATCCTCAGGTAACTTACCGTAAAGGAAGAAGCCTACGAGATCGGCTAGTCCATAGTCATTATGATGGCCCAAAGAGGGAGGGCACTTGGTTAGACCGTAGGCCACTCGGTGTTTTCAAATGCGGTTCCTGCAAGGCTTGCAATTTCATCAACTCATCCAAATCAATAATTTGTTCGGTGACTCAGCGACCGTTCTTGATCCGTGACTTCGCCAACTGTAAAACCAAAGGCGTAGTCTATATTTGCCAGTGTAGTTGCCCTCTGGACTACATTGGCAAGACTAAGAGGGAATTACGGAGAAGAATCTGTGAACACCTAAACGATATTAAAAAATCTAAAGATACTCCAGTGGCCAATCACTTTAATAGTTGCCACCAAGGTGATATAAGGTTGGCTCGCTTTTCGGTTTTGGAGGTGGTCCCCTTTCCTGAGAGGAGGGGTGACTGGGACAGAAGGATTCTCCAAAAAGAGTCCTCCTGGATTTATCGTTTCCAATCCCAGTCCCCCCTTGGTCTCAATGAAAGATTAAATTTTGCATGCTTTATTTAAATATCCTCCTTGTCTGTGGCAATTTTGACTTTCCTGAGTAATTTTTTACTGAATTATTGGTATGTGACCCAGGGCTTCTGTGCCTATCAGTGTGAAAAGCACCATATGATTAATGGGTTATTAAAATAATTGATTCCCCATATCTTTAAATACTACCTGGCACCTCTTAATTCTAATTAAACTACCATAGAGGCATGTCTGTATGTATTCTGCATCATGATCTACATCTGTCAATATTATATCTTGTTTGTTTTGTGATACATTTTTTTTCTTTAGGGGGGCTGATATTGAGGGCCCTTTATGCCTCCAGGTTATATCTGTTAACTTTTGGCACATTTCTCGCTTTGGATATTAATATTGACAGCTCCTAATAACAAATTTTACTGTCCTTTTTCCATCTGTGCAATCGCCTTTGCTTCAATCTGCATTGATTGCCGGCCCCAGCTGTCCTCCGGCGCCGGCATCGAGCCATATGCGGCTCACGATGCGTTCCACGGCGCCGGAAGTGACGTAAGACACAGAGCCCCAATGCGTTCCACCATGCGTTCCAAGAGACCGGAAGTGCGCTTCCGGCGTCCGGAAGCTAGAATCGGTCCCTATAAATGGGCTTGCGATTCCATTGGCACGGTACCTGGGCCCAAAATAGGCTACTGGGGGAGACCTTGCCAAGCACCATTACCATGTAAGTCCTTATAGGTTATCTAAATGCTTTTGCAATTGTTTTACCTAGAGCTGTGGTGAATCCTATCTAAGCGTCCTTCCTTATATTTTACATCCTTTTAGGTATATCCCTTTGGCTGTAACTATCATGCCCTCTGGTAATGTCCTTATCTACGCCTTCCCTACTGAACATCGGTAGCTAAGTATCGCTCTATCTATTTTACCATCTATATACTATTGATCACATCTACATCTAAGTTGGACTCTGTCCGTTTTTCTACCTACCTCCTGATGAGCCTGATTGTATACAGGCGAAACGCGTCGTGGTGTATGTAATAAGATGTGTATGTTTTAAAACGTGCGTATTGTACTGATGAGTGGAATGGTGATCTCCGTATTATTGGACCGCCTTCCACTCGTATACGGTTTGTATAACTTAATTGTTATTTCATTTCTATTTCCAATTTTCGGAAGGGGCAGGTGGTGACCCTATTCATACTGAACCACCCTCCATTCCCGATTCATCGCTATTACGGTTATTGTTTATCTTATATCTTTCCCTGGCTAGGGTCAACCTAGGGATTTGTTTAGTCTTAGGTTCGGGGACAGGGAACCCCCACCATCAGGGGGTCACCCTGGGCTGAGCAGCTTTTGAGGGCCCTGTAGGGTAAGCATTGTGTCTGCCCTGCCCTTTTCCTCAGACCCTGTCTCATTATTATTTTGCTGACGTGTTCCTCGAACTGCCTAAGCCTACTGACGTATTGTATCACTAGTAAATGTAATGTGTAGGGGTCACTACTCCCCGGTCATAAGAAATATTCATATATAAATTCTTTTGAAATTGTAGCACACTCTGTTGGTATATACATACCTATACCCACATGATCACTAATAAAGGTATTTTTAAAAGTCACTAATTCTAAAAGTAAACTACCAATAAAGACGTTTTTAAGAGGATCTCTATTTGAATCCGAGACCATTCCTTTTTCAAGTTCCATGCAGACTGCAATGGGGACACTCCCCTAAGGTTTCAGGAGTCGGGAGCATACATTGACCAGGAAGGTGAGCTGGATAAAGTGTGTTTGTTATATCAAATAGCCCTTACACAGCCTGGAGGTGTGTTTGGGGTCATTGTCCTATTGAAAAATAAATGATGGTCCAACTAAACGCAAACCGGATGGAATAGCATGCTGCTGCAAGATGCTGTGGTAGCCATGCTGGTTCAGTATGCCTTCAATTTTGAATAAATCCCCAACAGTGTCACCAGCAAAGCACCCCCACACCATCACACCTCCTCCTCCATGCTTTTCTTGCCATAATACAAATTCTAACAGTCTATTCAGTAGGACTATGAGCTGTGTATCCACCTGACTTCTCCACAACGCAACTGATGGTCCCAACCCCATTTATAAGGCAAGAAATCCCACTTATTAAACCTGACAAGGCACACCTGTGAAGTGAAAACCATTTCAGGTGACTACCTCTTGAAGCTCAGCAAGAGAATGCCAAGAGTGTGCAAAGCAGTAATCAAAGCGAAAGGTGGCTACTTTGAAGAACCTAGAATATGACATATTTTCAGTTGTTTCACACTTTTTTGTTATGTATATATTTTCCACATGTGTTAATTCATAGTTTTGATGCCTTCAGTGTGAATCTACAATTTTCATAGTCAAGAAAATAAAGGAAACTCTTTGAATGAGAAGGTGTGTCCAAACTTTTGGTCTGTACTGTGTATGTATGTATATGTATATATATATATATATATATATATATTTATATTTATTTATTTAACAATTTATTAATTCTATACAGGGATTGCAGAATTATTAGGCAAGTTGTATTTTTGAGGATTAATTTTATTATTGAACAACAACCATGTTCTCAATGAACCCAAAAAACTCATTAATATCAAAGCTGAATATTTTTGGAAGTAGTTTTTAGTTTTAGCTATTTTAGGGGGATATTTGTGTGTGCAGGTGACTATTACTGTACATAATTATTAGGCAACTTAACAAAAAACAAATATATACCCATTTCAATTATTTATTTTTACCAGTGAAACCAATATAACATCTCAACATTCACAAATATACATTTCTGACATTCAAAAACAAAACAAAAACAAATCAGTGACCAATATAGCCACCTTTCTTTGCATGGACACTCAAAAGCCTGCCATCCATGGATTCTGTCAGTGTTTTGATCTGTTCACCATCAACATTGCATGCAGCAGCAACCACAGCCTCCCAGACACTGTTCAGAGAGGTGTACTGTTTTCCCTCCTTGTAAATCTCACATTTGATGATGGACCACAGGTTCTCAATGGGGTTCAGATCAGGTGAACAAGGAGGCCATGTCATTAGATTTTCTTTTTATACCCTTTCTTGCCAGCCACGTTGTGGAGTACTTGGACACGTGTGATGGAGCATTGTCCTGCATGAAAATCATGTTTTTCTTACCTTGCAGACTTCTTCCTGTACCACTGCTTGAAGAAGGTGTCTTCCAGAAACTGGCAGTAGGACTGGGAGTTGAGCTTGACTCCATCCTCAACCCAAAAAGGCCCCACAAGCTCATCTTTGATGATACCAGCCCAAACCAGTACTCCACCTCCACCTTGCTGGCGTCTGAGTCGGACTGGAGCTCTCTGCCCTTTACCAATCCAGCCATCTGGCCCATCAAGACTCACTCTCATTTGATCAGTCCATAAAACCTTAGAAAAATCAGTCTTGAGATATTTCTTGGCCCAGTCTTGACGTTTCAGCTTGTGTGTCTTGTTCAGTGGTGGTCGTCTTTCAGCCTTTCTTACCTTGGCCATGTCTCTGAGTATTGCACACCTTGTGCTTTTGGGCACTCCAGTGATGTTGCAGCTCTGAAATATGGCCAAACTGGTGGCAAGTGGCATCTTGGCAGCTGCACGCTTGACTTTTCTCAGTTCATGGGCAGTTATTTTGCGCCTTGGTTTTTCCACACGCTTCTTGCGACCCTGTTGACTATTTTGAATGAAACGCTTGATTGTTCGATGATCACGCTTCAGAAGCTTTGCAATTTTAAGAGTGCTGCATCCCTCTGCAAGATATCTTACTATTTTTGACTTTTCTGAGCCTGTCAAGTACTTCTTTTGACCCATTTTGCCAAAGGAAAGGAAGTTGCCTAATAATTATGCACACCTGATATAGGGTGTTGATGTCATTAGACCACACCCCTTCTCACTACAGAGATGCACATCACCTAATATGCTTAATTGGTAGTAGGCTTTCGAGCCTATACAGCTTGGAGTAAGACAACATGCATAAAGAGGATGATGTGGTCAAAATACTCATTTGCCTAATAATTCTGCACGTAGTGTATTTGTAGGTGCACGATATACCGGGATCTCAACCACTTTGGGACGACTTGGACGTTAGTTTCCTCCATGAGTGCAGGAATCTATATTTCTTCACATGAGACTTAGTTTGTGGGGATCATTAGCTGGGCTGTGGAGCCGGAGGCAATTTTGGGTACCTGGAGTCAGAGTCTGCAAAAAATGAACTGACTCCGACTCCTACTAGATTTAAATTGGACAAAAAAAAAGCTATTTTAAATGTCCCAATTTACTAAAAGTTATAATTAATTACCGTATTTTTCGCCCTATAACACGCACCTGCCCATTAGACGCACCTAGGTTTTTGAGGAGGAAAATAAGAAAAAGAAAAATTTGTGCTTTTGGTGGGTTTTGAACTAATGGTGGTCTGTGGATGACACTATTATGGGGGATCTGTGGATGGCACTGTTACGGGGGCATCTGTGGATGCCACTGTTATGGGGGCATCTGTGGATGGCACATATATAGCTTCTTATCTTATGTGTCATCTACAGATCCCCTCCCCCCCCCATAACAGTGTCCCTGTGTAGTGAATGGGGGCCGAGATCTGTTTCTGTAATGGCAGCAGGGCCCTGTGCCTGTTTTATTCATAAAGTGGGCGGAGCAGGCGCGTGACTTAGTGAGCTATGCTACGAGCGCCCATCCGGCCTCCTGACTGCCAAGAAGTTAGTAGTAAGTAGTACAGCACTAGATTTAAGATAATTGGAATACTTTAACAATACCCACAAGTTAGATATGATTACCGTATACTACAGTGAGCGGGGCCCGGTGTAGTAGAATACAATGACTGCACTGGGCCCCGCTGCCATTACAGAAACAGATGCCGGCCCCCAGCCCCTCCTCCCTCTCAGCCTATTCACCGGACCGTCGCAGCATTCGCCCCCCATAAGACGTACTACTATTTTCCCCCCACTTTTGCAAAAAATACGGTACTTCTCTACTGTAAGATTAAAGGCCAATGCATGCAGTGTGTCACGTTACCACAAAACGAGCACGTTAAGTGACCTTGAAGAAGCATGCTTTTCATATGCTTCACTATATGGCACGCAACGCATAGTTAAGGAGCGGCAATACTTATACTTTCCATTGTGTTGTGTTCCGCTGTTACAGGGAACGCAACGCTCATGGTTAACCTAGCCTCTCACTGATAACTGATTAAGTAAATATGTTTTTTGCAGGACTAGAGACACTTGTATAAGTGACGGGAATGGATAGTCAATAGTTCAAGACTAAAGCTGGAAACCATTTGAAAAACTGCTGTCATTCAGCTAAGGCTATAAAAACTTGTAAACTCAGATTGTTAGCTTAAACTTTAAACATGACTAAGGGATTCTACTAGGGAAATTATGTTTTACAATAAATGCCTCTTCCTGGATCCTCCCACTGCCCTATCTTCAGCAGAAGATCAGCACACAAAGGAGAAGGCAGCAGCTTCCTAGCCAGTAGTTCTGTGGTAATGACATGTATGTTGCCTTTCTGTTCTTCAAGGAATGTATAAAAATGAATGTATAATCTAACTGTCACCTCATCCCGCAAAATATGAGCCCCTAAGAAAGACAATCGCTCAAAAAATAAAAAAAAACTATGGCTCCGAATATGGAGACACTAAAACATATTTCTTTTTGTTTTAATAAAGCTGTTATTGTGTAAAACATACATAAATTTAAAAAAAAGTATACATATTATGTATCGCCGCGTCCGTATCGACTGGCTCTATAAAAATATCACATGACCTAACCCTTCAGGTGAACACAGTAAAAAATAAAAACTGTGTTTAATAAACAATTTTTTGTCACCTTACATCACAAAAAGTGTAATAGCAAGTGATCAAAAAGTCATATGCACCCCAAAATAGTGCCAAACCATCATCTCATCCCGCAAAAATCATACCCTACCCAAGATAATCACCGAAAAACTGAAAAAACTGTCTCTCAGACTATGGAGACACTAAAACATGATTATTATTTTGTGTAAAACTTACATAAATCAAAAAAAGTATACATATTAGGTATTGCCGCGTCCATGACAACCTGGTCTATAAAAATACCACATGATCTAACCTGTCAGATGAATGTTTTAAATAACAAAAAATAAAAACTGTGCCAAAACAGCTATTTCTTGTTACCTTGCCTCACAAAAAGTGTAATATAGAGCAACCAAAAATCATATGTACTCTAAAATAGTACCAACAAAACTGCCACCCTATCCCGTAGTTTCTAAAATGGGGTCACTTTTTTGGAGTTTCTACTGTAGGGGTGCATTAGGGGGGCTTCCAATGGGATATGGTGTCAAAAAAACAGTCCAGCAAAATCTGCCTTCCAAAAACCGTATGGCACTCCTTTCCTTCTGCGTCCTGCCATGTGCCTGTACAGGGGTTTGACCAAATATGGGGTGTTTTTGTAAACTACAGAATTAGAGCCATAAACATTAAGTTTTGTTTGGCTGTTAACCCTTGCTTTGTAACTGGGAAAAAAATTATTAAAATAGAAAATCTGCCAAAAAAGTGAAATTTTGAAATTGTATCTCTATTTTCCATTAATTCTTGTGGAACACCTAAAGGATTAACGACGTTTGTAAAATCAGTTTTGAATACCTTGAGGGGTGTAGTTTCTAGAATAGGGGTCATTTTTGGGTGGTTCATATTATGTAAGCATCACAAAGTGACTTCAGATCTGAACTAGTCCTTGAAAAGTGTTTTTTTTTTAAATTTCAGAAAAATTTAAAGATTTGCTTCTAAACTTCTAAGCTTTGTAACATCCCCAAAAAATAAAATGTAATTGCCAAAATGATCCAAACATGAAGTAGACATATGGGGAATGTAAAGTAATAACTATTTTTGTAGGTATTACTATGTATTATAGAAGTAGAAACTTTGAAATTTGCAAATTGTTCCAAATTTTTGGTAAATTTGGTATTTTTTTTATAAATAAAAATGATATTCTCTACTCCATTTTACCAGTGTCATGAAGTACAATATGTGATGAAAAAACTATCTCAGAATGGCCTGGATAAGTCAAAGCATTTTAAAGTTATCACCACATAAAGTGACACTGGTCAGATTTGCAAAAAATGGCCTGATCCTTAACCGCTTGCCGCCACGCTAACACCGAAAGGCGTCATCGCGGCGGCTCTCCCAGGTCACACTAACGCCAATAGGCGTCATCTCGCGAGACGCGAGATTTCCTGTGAACGCGCGCACACAGGCGCGCGCGCTCACAGGAACGGAAGGTAAGCGAGTGGATCTCCAGCCTGCCAGCGGCGATCGCTCGCTGGCAGGCTGGAGATGTGATTTTTTTAACCCCTAACAGGTATATTAGACGCTGTTTTGATAACAGCGTCTAATATACCTGCAACCTGGTCCTCTGGTGGTCCCTTTTGTTTGGATCGACCACCAGAGGACACAGGTAGGTCAGTAAAGTAGCACCAAACACCACTACACTACACTACACCCCCCCCTGTCACTTATTAACCCTTTATGAACCACTGATCACCCCATATAGACTCCCTGATCACCCCCCTGTCATTGATCACCCCCCTGTCATTGATCACCCCCCTGTAAGGCTCCATTCAGAGGTCCGTATGATTTTTACGGATCCACGGATACATGGATCGGATCCGCAAAACGCATACGGACGTCTGAATGGAGCCTTACAGGGGGGTGATCAATGACAATGGGGTGATCACGCATATAGACTTCCTGATCACTTCCCTGTCATTGATCACCCCCCTGTGAGGCTCCATTCAGACGTCCGTATGATTTTTACGGATCCACGGATACATGGATCGGATCCGCAAAACGCATACGGACGTCTGAATGGAGCCTTACAGGGGGGTGATCAATGACAATGGGGTGATCACGCATATAGACTTCCTGATCACTTCCCTGTCATTGATCACCCCCCTGTAAGGCTCCATTCAGAGGTCCGTATGATTTTTACGGATCCACGGATACATGGATCGGATCCGCAAAACGCATACGGACGTCTGAATGGAGCCTTACAGGGGGGTGATCAATGACAATGGGGTGATCACGCATATAGACTTCCTGATCACTTCCCTGTCATTGATCACCCCCTTGTCATTGATCACCCCCCTGTAAGGCTCCATTCAGACGTCCGTATGATTTTTACGGATCCACTGATACATGGATCGGATCCGCAAAACACATGCGGACGTCTGAATGGAGCCTTACAGGGGGGTGATCAATGACAGAGGAGTGATCACCCATATAGACTCCCTGATCACCTCCGTCATTGATCACCCCCCTGTAAGGCTCCATTCAGACGTCCGTATGATTTTCACGGATACATGGATCGGATCCGCAAAACACATACGGACGTCTGAATGGAGCCTTACAGGGGGGTGATCAATGACTGGGGGGTGATCACCCATATAGACTTCCTGATCACCCCCTGTCATTGATCACCCCCCTGTCATTGATCACCCCCCTGTAAGGCTCCATTCAGACGTCCGTATGTGTTTTGCGGATCCGATCCATAGATGCGTGGATCCGTAAAACACATACAGACGTCTGAATGGAGCCTTACAGGGGGGTGATCAGGGAGTCTATATGGGATGATCACCCCCCTGTAAGGCTCCATTCAGACGTCTGTATGTGTTTTACGGATCCACGCATCTATGGATCGGATCCGCAAAACACATACGGACGTCTGAATGGAGCCTTACAGGGGGGTGATCACCCCATATACACTCCCTGATCACCCCCTGTCATTGATCACCCCCCTGTCATTGATCACCCCCCTGTAAGGCTCCATTCAGACGTCTGCATGTGTTTTACGGATCCACGCATCTATGGATCGGATCCGCAAAACGCATACGGACGTCTGAATGGAGCCTTACAGGGGGGTGATCAGTGACAGGGGGGGTGATCACCTCATATACACTCCCTGATCACCCCCTGTCATTGATCACCCCCCTGTCATTGATCACCCCCCTGTAAGGCTCCATTCAGACGCCCATATGTGTTTTACGGATCCACGCATCCATGGATCGGATCCGCAAAACGCATACGGACGTCTGAATGGAGCCTTACAGGGGGGTGATCAATGACAGGGGGGTGATCACCCCATATACACTCCCTGATCACCCCCCAGTCATTGATCACCCCCATGTAAGGCTCCATTCAGACGTCCGTATGTGTTTTGCGGTTCCGATCCATGTATCCGTGGATCCGTAAAAAACATATAGACGTCTGAATGGAGCCTTTCAGAGGGGTGGTCAATGACAGAGGGGTGGTCAATGACAGAGGGGTGGTCAGTGACAGGGGGGTGATCACCCCATATACACTCCCTGATCACCCCCTGTCATTGATCGCCCCCCTGTCATTGATCACCCCCTGTAAGGCTCCATTCAGAATTTTTTTTGGCCCAAGTTAGCGGAAATATTTTTTATTTAATTTTTTCTTACAAAGTCTCATATTCCACTAACTTGTGTCAAAAAATAAAATCTCACATGAACTCACCATACCCCTCACGGAATCCAAATGCGTAACATTTTTTAGACATTTATATTCCAGACTTCTTCTCACGCTTTAGGGCCCCTAAAAAGCCAGGGCAGTATAAATACCCCACATGTGACCCCATTTCGGAAAGAAGACACCCCAAGGTATTCCGTGAGGGGCATATTGAGTCCATGAAAGATTTACATTTTTGTCCCAAGTTAGCGGAAAGGGAGACTTTGTGAGAAAAAAATAAAAAATAAAAAATAAAAAAATTTCCGCTAACTTGTGGCCAAAAAAAAAAATTCTATGAACTCGCCATGCCCCTCATTGAATACCTTGGGGTGTCTTCTTTCCAAAATGGGGTCACATGTGGGGTATTTATACTGCCCTGGCATTTTAGGGGCCCGAAACCGTGAGAAGAAGTCTGGGATCCAAACGTCTAAAAATGCCCCCCTAAAAGGAATTTGGGCCCCTTTGCGCATCTAGGCTGCAAAAAAGTGTCACACATCTGGTATCGCCGTACTCAGGAGAAGTTGGGCAATGTGTTTTGGGGTGTCATTTTACATATACCCATGCTGGGTGAGATAAATATCTTGGTCAAATGCCAACTTTGTATAAAAAAAATGGGAAAAGTTGTCTTTTGCAGAGATATTTCTCTCACCCAGCATGGGTATATGTAAAATGACACCCCAAAACACATTCCCCAACTTCTCCTGAGTACGGCGATACCAGATGTGTGACACTTTTTTGCCGCCTAGGTGGGCAAAGGGGCACATATTCCAAAGAGCACCTTTAGGATTTCACCGGCCATTTTTTACAGATTTTGATTTCAAACTACTTCGCACACATTAGGGCCCCTAAATTGCCAGGGCAGTATAACTACCCCACAAGTGACCCCATTTTGGAAAGAAGACACCCCAAGGTATTCCGTGAGGGGCATGGCGAGTTCCTAGAATTTTTTATTTTTTGTCACAAGTTAGCGGAAAATTATGATTTTTCTTTTTTTCTTTTTTTTTCTTACAAAGTCTCAGATTCCACTAACTTGTGACAAAAAATAAAAAAATCCAGGAACTCGCCATGCCCCTCACGGAATACCTTGGGGTGTCTTCTTTCCAAAATGGGGTCACTTGTGGGGTAGTTATACTGCCCTGGCAATTTAGGGGCCCTAATGTGTGCGAAGTAGTTTGAAATCAAAATCTGTAAAAAATGGCCGGTGAAATCCTAAAGGTGCTCTTTGGAATGTGTGCCCCTTTGCCCACCTAGGCTGCAAAAAAGTGTCACACATCTGGTATCGCCGTACTCAGGAGAAGTTGGGCAATGTGTTTTGGGGTGTCATTTTACATATACCCATGCTGGGTGATATAAATATCTTGGTCAAATGCCAACTTTGTATAAAAAAATGGGAAAAGTTGTCTTTTGCCAAGATATTTCTCTCACCCAGCATGGGTATATGTAAAATGACACCCCAAAACACATTCCCCAACTTCTCCCGAGTACGGCGATACCAGATGTGTGTCACTTTTTTGCCGCCTAGGTGGGCAAAGGGGCACACATTCCAAAAAGCACCTTTCGGATTTCACAGGCCATTTTTTACACATTTTGATTTCAAACTACTAACCACACATTAGGGCCCCTAAATTGCCAGGGCAGTATAACTACCCCACAAGTGACCCCATTTTGGAAAGAAGACACCCCAAGGTATTTCGTGATGGGCATAGTGAATTCATGGAAGTTTTTATTTTTTGTCACAAGTTAGTGGAATATGAGACTTTGTAAGAAAAAAATAAATAAATAAATAAATCATCATTTTCCGCTAACTTGTGACAAAAAATAAAAAGTTCTATGAACTCACTATGCCCATCAGCGAATACCTTAGGGTGTCTACTTTCCGAAATGGGGTCATTTGTGGGGTGTTTGTACTGTCTGGGCATTGTAGAACCTCAGGAAACATGACAGGTGCTCAGAAAGTCAGAGCTGCTTCAAAAAGCGGAAATTCACATTTTTGTACCATAGTTTGTAAACGCTATAACTTTTACCCAAACCATTTTTTTTTACCCAAACATTTTTTTTTTATCAAAGACATGTAGAACAATAAATTTAGCGAAAAATTTATATATGGATGTCGTTTTTTTTGCAAAATTTTACAACTGAAAGTGAAAAATTTCATTTTTTTGCAAAAAAAATCGTTAAATTTCGATTAATAACAAAAAAAGTAAAAATGGCAGCAGCAATGAAATACCACCAAATGAAAGCTCCATTAGTGAGAAGAAAAGGAGGTAAAATTAATTTGAGTGGTAAGTTGCATGACTGAGCAATAAACCGCTAAAGTTGTGGAGTGCCGATTTGTAAAAAAGGGCCTGGTCACTAGGGGGGTATAAACCTGTGGTCCTTAAGTGGTTAAGGTGAAAATGAGCCCAGTCCCTAAGGGGTTAAGGTACACCACAATGTTGATGAATTTTTCACATATATAAATGTCTAAAGATGTTCAATTTTTATGCCATTCACCTACTGGATTTTGTGAAAACAAAAACAAAAAAACTTGCAGTTCATAAATGTGCCCAATACATTCAAAGTAAAACAATTTACATAGGATGTTGTTACTTTTCACGGCTATAAGAATATAACTTTTCACATATTGCATCTAAAAGCCTGTGTCCAATTCAAATAGAAATATACAGTAGGCATACCATATTCTCTATGGAAGCCTGTGGTTCATTAGCAGCAAACATCTGCAAAGTTACCTTTGACTGGTCAAATATATCTTCCCCTGGAAATCTGCAGCGTGGTAAGTAGCGTCTTCCAAACAGGTTTGCTAATATCAGCACAAGGGTTTCCATTACAGAGTCAGGAAATTTGGTAGAATCTATATAACATAAAAACAATGTATGAATAGTCATGCACCTGAAATGTCTCATTGTTTGATTTTCATTTTTTACATCAGTCATGGGATACATGATAGATGTAAAAAATGAATATCAGACATCATATAGTACTGATAATCCCTTTCTAACAAAGCTAGAACCAGCCCTGTACCTCACATGGATCCTGAGATCTCCACATTCATTGAACTGCTAGATTTATATCAAGCTGACTCAAGTGTCTTATCTGATGCAGCTCAGGAGGCGTGTCTTTTCTGGAGTTCCCACCCTATCACAGCTCAGGAGGTAGGTTAATGATGAAACTGAGCATGTGCGGCCTTCTCAGTGAGTAGGACAAAGAAATAATAAGAAAAAACAGCGGGTGGTACTATACAGATACATTTTATTGAATAAGTAGCTATGCTAAATTTTTTATTACATGCAGTTACAAAATAATTCAGTTCCAGGTGCTGGTTTGAAAAATGTATTCTATTTCTCATGGAACAATCCCTTTAACTTTTTTCATTAATATAGGGGAATTTTGTCACTAAATAGCTATTTCTTTATTAAAGTCCAATTTTGCATTTGGGTAATATTTAAAGGAGTCATGTATGACAATAACACAGCAATGTTGCACAACATTTTGGTAATGATAGTCAATGGTGTTGTACTGCAACATGCAAAATACTACGAAGCGACAGTCGTACCAAAGTCTATCCAAGCTGTATTTTTGTGCGATTGTCACTGTCACAAGGGTGTCAAGGGCCACGCCTGACTCCGTTATACCCGGGGTCAGGAAGTCGCAGCGGGTGGCTGCGCGCTCTATGTCTAAAGATCACGCTGTTTCTTAATAGTTTTTTGTGTTTGCCTAGCAATCCTTTTTGTCTCACTCAGGGATCCGTAGCTTCTTCTCCTCAGCTGTTTCTGGTCTGTCACTCCCAACCTCCTTATATTCTCCTCTCTCACTTCTCTGGTTGCCAGATATAGAGCTTCCTGCCTGGACTTCTATACTGACCCACTGGAGCTGTGTTGCTGTGTTCCCTGGTTGTTGTTCCAGAGTGTTACCCTCCGGATCCCTGTTGGGCTTTTGTTGTCCACTGTTGTTCCCCACCTGGGATTATATGTTTTGTCTGTCCTCTCCTTGGTGTTTTCCTTTAGTGTTAGTGGTGCGGACTAGTGCTCACACCGCCCTATTCACTACCTAGGGCTCATCTCAGGGAAAGCCAGGGTTTTAGGCACGTGATCGGGACGTCAGGGCAGTCAGGTGCCAGCCTCAAGGTGAGTTAGGGGTCACCACCTTTCCCTCTCCCTTGGACAGGGCCTTCCCTTTTCCCTCCCTTTGTGTCACGTATGTGATTGGCACGCCGGTCATGACAGTCACATTGCAGTCGCAGCACGTTGCAGTGCGACACCATTGACAATCATGGCAAAAGATGTCGTGTGAACATGTTGCAGTGTTGTTGTACCCTTTTTGTTGCATGACAAATGTCATGTAGCCCTGGCCTACAGGGGTTGTCCAGGTATATTCTCCTGACACTCCTTGTGCTGGATGGCCACAACTGCATACTGGGTGGTACTGATGCTGAGGCAGCTATCTATTTGAATTAATTGGATCCATGCACGTTACTCGATGGCTGTCAGGACAGTTGCCTTGACAACTACTTTGACTATTGTGCAGGAGCATCTCTCCACGCCTGATGGCAAATCAGACTGAAGAGTATTCCTACACAACCCCTTGAAAGAAAAGGGCCTATATTTTAGGGAAATAGCTCCACTCTTGAATAGTAGCAGTGCTGCAGTAACCAGGCACAGTCAATGTACAGTGTACAGAATTGTTTAGTTCCGGTGCCCAGTTTCAGTGATGGACCTTGTGAAAACATCTGATTGGCAGGCAGGGGCGGATTAAGTGCATGATAGGCCCGGGGCTGTCTACCCAATTCGGGCCCCCCCCCCCCCCCCCCTCCATTTTAGTTTTAGTTTTTTTTTCTATATGAAGAGGCTGCGGTGCTTCGTAAGCGCCAACGTCTCTTCCTAGGCCATATGACATCGTTCACATGGTCTAGGTGCAGCTCTGTCTCATCCGAGTGATTGCGGCTGAGCTGTAATACCGAGCGCAGGGCTATCAAATGGACATCGCTGTGCTTGGTAACGAGCAAAGAGGCTGCGACGCTCACTGGGACATCGCGGTCTCCTCAAACAGCTGATTGGTGGGGGTGCCAGGAGTCAGACCCCCACCATCTCATAACTCTCTGTGTACAGATGTCATAGATGTTACCTGCAGTCCTATGTAACAACCCACATAACACAGTGAACTATTGTGTTATGTGGGGTGTTACATAGGACTGCATGGAACATCTACTACATTATCTGTACACAGAAAGTAATCACTGTTATCTAGGCTGTTACATAGGACTGCAGGTGACAAATACAAATTTTAGTTGCCAAATTTAAAACACATACGATTATGATAAAAAAAAGACTTGGAGGAGGAGATGAGACGCAGGTCACAGTGGTGAGCCAGCTCTACATATAGGAGAATACTGCACCACATACCTGTTACATCCAGTGACATCTCCTGTCATGTAGATCCTCTCTTTCATCTTCTCCTCCGTTTGACCAAGACCGCCATGACAAATTCTTTCAGCCGCATCTCGTCTCTACAGAGTTTGTTACACAGACACGTTAGAGTTCTCATAATTGGGGTCATTTATCAAACTGGTGTAAATTACAACTGGCTTAGGTGCCCACAGCAACCAATCAGATTCCACCTTTAATTTTCCAAAGGAGCTGTGAAAAATGAAAGCTGGAATCTGATTGGCTGCTATGGGTAACTAACCCAGTTATACTTTACACCAGTTTGATAAATTACCCCAAAGGTCCCTATAGTGTCTACAGCAATTATAATGTCCCCTAGAGTGCCCCCAGTAATAATAACACCCTATATTGTGTTCCAGGTAATAATACCTGTATAGTGTCCCCAAAAATAATGTCCCCTAATAGAAAGGCCCCCACACTACCCCCATATAGTAATTTCCCCCACACTGCCCCATATAGTAATTTCCCCCACACTGCCCCATATAGTAATTTCCCCCACACTGCCCCATATAGTAATTTCCCCCACACTGCCCCATATAGTAATTTCCCCCACACTGCCCCATATAGTAATTTCCCCCACACTGCTCCATATAGTAGTTTCCCCACACTGCCCCATATAGTAATTTCCCACACACTGCTCCATATAGTAGTTTCCCCCACACTGCCCCATATAGTAATTTCCCCCACACTGCCCCATATAGTAATTTCCCCCACACTGCCTCCCATGTAGTAATTTCCCCCACACTGCCCCATGTAGTAATTTCCCCCACACTGCCCCATATAGTAATTTCCCCCACACTGCCCCATGTAGTAATTTCCCCCACACTGCTCCCATATAGTAATTTCCCCCACACTGTCCCATGTAGTAGTTTCCCCACACTGCCCCATATAGTAATTTCCCCCACACTGCCCCATGTAGTAATTTCCCCCACACTGCTCCCATATAGTAATTTCCCCCACACTGCTCCCATATAGTAGTTTCCCCCACACTGCCCCATATAGTAGTTTCCCCCACACTGCCCCATATAGTAATTTCCCCCACACTGCCCCATGTAGTAATTTCCCCCACACTGCTCCCATATAGTAGTTTCCCCCACACTGCCCCATATAGTAGTTTTCCCCACACTGCCCCATATAGTAGTTTCCCCCACACTGCCCCCACACAGTAATTCCCCCACACTGATCCATATAGTAATTCCCCCACACTGATCCATATAGTAATTCCCCCACACTGCCCCCATATAATAATTTCTCCCACACTGCCCCATATAGTAGTTTCCCCCACACTGCCCCATATAGTAGTTTCCCCCACACTGCCCCCACACAGTAATTCCCCCACACTGATCCATATAGTAATTCCCCCACACTGATCCATATAGTAATTCCCCCACACTGCCCCCATATAATAATTTCTCCCACACTGCCCCATATAGTAATTTCCCCCACACTGCTCCCATATAGTAGTTTCCCCCACACTGCCCCATATAGTAATTTCCCCCACACTGCCCCATATAGTAGTTTCCCCCACACTGCCCCATGTAGTAATTTCCCCCACACTGCTCCCATATAGTAATTTCCCCCACACTGCTCCCATATAGTAATTTCCCCCACACTGCTCCCATATAGTAATTTCCCCCACACTGCTCCCATATAGTAATTTCCCCCACACTGCTCCCATATAGTAATTTCCCCCACACTGCTCCCATATAGTAGTTTCCCCACACTGCCCCATATAGTAATTTCCCCCACACTGCCCCCACACAGTAATTCCCCCACACTGATCCATATAGTAATTCCCCCACACTGATCCATATAGTAATTCCCCCACACTGCCCCCATATAATTTCTCCCACACTGCCCCATATAATAATTTCTCCCACACTGCCCCATATAGTCATTTCCCCCACACTGCCCCATATAGTCATTTCCCCCACACTGCCCCATATAGTCATTTCCCCCACACTGCCCCATATAGTCATTTCCCCCACACTGCCCCATATAGTCATTTCCCCCACACTGCCCCATATAGTCATTTCCCCCACACTGCCCCATATAGTCATTTCCCCCACACTGCCCCATATAGTCATTTCCTCCACACTGCCCCATATAGTCATTTCCCCCACACTGCCCCATATAGTCATTTCCCCCACACTGCCCCATATAGTCATTTCCCCCACACTGCCCCATATAGTCATTTCCCCCACACTGCCCCATATAGTCATTTCCCCCATATAGTCATTTCCCCCACACTGCTCCATACAGTAATTTCCCCCACACTGCCTCCCATGTAGTAATTTCACCCACAAAGTAATTTGCTGCCCACACTGCCCCCATCAAGTAATAACACCACACACTGCCCCCCATTAGATCATTTTACCTGACACTGCCATCCATTAAGTGATTTGCCCCGACACTGCCATCCATTAAGTGATTTGCCCCCACACTGCCCCATCATTAAGTAATTTGCCCCCCACACTGCCCCATCAAGTAATAACCCCCCACACTGCCCCCCATTAGATAATTTGCCCCCACACTGCCCCATCAAGTAATAACCCCCCACACTGCCCCCCATTAGATAATTTGCCCCCACACTGCCATCCACTAAGTAAATAGCCCCCCACACTGCCCCCACAGTATTAATTTCTCCACACTGCCCTCACAGTATTAATTCCCCCCATGGTAGTAATTTGCCCCTACAGTATTAATTGTCTCCCACACTACCCCCACATTATTAATTTCCCCCATACTAGTAATTTGCCCCCACGTAGTAGTTTGCCCCCCCTGTTCCTTCAGTAATGTCCCCCAAAGTCGGCAGTTGGCACACAAAAAAATAAAAGCTAATACTTACCTGTGTCCCAGCCGGCGCTCACTCGTAGATGGTGCAGGCGTGCGCACACACGTCAGTGTGCTGCGTCCGGGCACAGGCACTGCGTGATGACGTCATCACGCCCGCCTGCATCGGGATTTTACTACCGCATAGGCTTCAGGCCTGAAGCCTATGGCGGTGATCGGCGGCGGGGCAGGGAACTATGCGCTCCCGTGCCCCGCCGTAGTTTGTGGGCGTTTGGGTCGTTGGGCCCCCCAGCGATGCCGGGCCCGGGGCTACCGACCCAAACGCCCCAATTATAATCCGCCACTGTTGGCAGGGGAGCAATGAGTCAGACCCCTTCCGATCTGATATGGATTAAATATCCTATGAATGCATTATTACCCTACAACCAAAAAATCTCTTTAGGCTTCCTACACATAATGATCTAGTGTGGATTTCAGCAACCTTTTTTCTTAGGTTTTGATAAATTTGATTTGCAGAGGGGTGTCCACGCTTTCCGCTAAGCCTCACCTCCATGCATGGTGGAAAATCTCATAAAGTTGCAAATTTTAGTGCTAAAATGTGCAACTTTTTGCCAGTAAACTGCCACACAGGCCATGATGCAAATTGTCCCTATTATACGTAATGAACCTTACAAGAAAAAAATATATACATACCTTTAAAAAGGAAAACAGCCCTATATGCCATGAAAAATATTTTGCAAAAAGTTAGAGCTCTTAAACCACCACCTGCACAAAAGTGCTAAAAAGTGTATGGCCATTAATGACCAACTACTGATTGTTAATGGTTAAGAGAAAACATTAATTTTTTTAGATTTATTAAGCAAAAAAAAAACAGTGTGCAGTTGCAGTATAAGACACACCTTTCAAGCTTGGTATGCACAGTTTATGAAACAAGCCTTTTTCTAGAAAGCGGACAAACACAAAATTTGATGGTTCATGGTAATGTAGGTGAGTAACAAGTCCTGTGAATGCAGTAGGCTCACAATCCTGATTCAGGAATCCCTACAGGAAACAAAATTTTGTTAATTTACATCTACTATTGTCAATATAGTCACTACTTCTATTAGTTATCAAGAAATTATTTTATGTAAAGTTGGTTGGGTTAATAAAGTGGCATATTTTTGTGGCAATTTTTGGCACCCCTCAAATGGAACCTGTCACTAAACCACCAATATTTTCTTATTCCCTTTTGGTTTAGCTTAAAAATGGTTGCCAGAGCCTATGCAAATAAGCTCTTAGCAAGTTCTGTCTCTAATGCCACAATTTCTGCATTATGTAGTAAAAGAGCTGATCTATTACCTAAGAAATCTGGTGACTTTAGACACATGCACATCGCACAAATAAAGCTGAGGACAGTGCAGATGATTTTATTACGCAGGATGTTTTACCGTTTTTAGATTTAAACCCAGTTAATACCTGTGAAAAATTGGGAGAGCATGACTCTCCTCTGTACTATACCTGCTGTGCTGGACTACATCTGATTACCTATTTCTGTCCATTACAGTTCCGCCTTTTTTTTTGCCGAAGATTGTCTACTTTTGCATAATGAAGGGCCTATTCAACTAGCTGGAGTAAATGTTAGCTGAGGATAGTGACTAGAGATGAACGAAGTTTTGAAAAATTCGATTTGCCGAACTTCAACAAGAGTCTCGATTCATTACAAATTAATTTGCCACAAATCACTATAAATCAGGTATACCCAGGCCTCTTAGTGTGAAGGCTTGGAAGTTAACCCTTTCCCTTCTGCTGCCATGGCCGCCAGATGTTTGCTGTTTTAAAGAGCAGACACCTGTCACTAATTTCTGTGACCGGCGGAAGTAGCGGTTACAGACTTTTAACCCTTAAGATGTCATTTGGTCATCATCTTATATGGCAGCTAGTTTTCAGATGGTCCACATCCAACATTTTTGAAGGACAAGTGGCGTTCAGCAATAACAAGATTGTGATGTTCTTATATGTCTGGGACTGCCTGCACACTACACTGAAGGGATTGCTGTGTGTCTACCCTTTGCCGACAGGTGTGGGTAACCCGCCCAATGCCGTTCGTCATAAGGATCAGGGATCGCAAAACAGACGCAGATCGTATTAGCGATGATGAATTTGGGTCCACTGCATGTATGTAACGCAACAGCATGCACTCGCTATGATAAATGTGAACCTACTGCACAATTGAACAGGGGAAAATATTACACCGTCCTGGAATACGGACGCAATGTAACTGTTTCTCTAACATAACGGATTAAGGCCCCATGCACACGGCCGTGTTTCACAGCCGTGTGCGGGCCGTGGAACCGCGGCCTGGATCCCTCCTGAGAGCAGGAGCGCACGGCGTCACTGGTTGCTATGACGCCGTGCGCTCCCTGCTGCCGCCGCAATACAGTAATACACTGGTATGATTTATACCAGTGTATTACTGTACTGTGCCAGCAGCAGGGAGCGCACGGCGTCATAGCAACCAGTGACGCCGTGCGCTCCTGCTCTCAGGAGGGATCCAGGCCGTGGTTCCACGGCCCGCACACGGCTGTGAAACACGGCCGTGTGCATGGGGCCTAGCTCTGAATGTGGGAGCAGTAGAACGTGCTGCCCACAATGATACACTCAACCTGCAGTCTCCCTACAGTCTCCCTGAACTGTCCCTGCTCTCGGCCTCTCCAATATTCTTTTTTTTAAACTAGTTTTTCAGCAACACTGTCACTAGCAAATGAGTGCTTGCCACTAGTGTTAGCTAAATATTTAAACATGGTCTTATACTGACGCTAGGTAATTCAACAGCTAACAGAATGCATTTGCTATGATATTGAACAAAACAATTCAGTTGTAGTTGAAGTTCAGACTTTCAGATTTAATTCAGTGAGGAACTAAAGCATTTTTTAAACTCAAAAGTAATTGGCCACATTAGATAATTGAAAATAAAATGTTAATTTATAATAAGTCTTGAACTCATGGACATCACCAGACTCTGTGTTTCTTCTTTTTTAATGTTTTGCCAGGCCTTTACTGCAGCGGTTTTGAGTTGCTGTTTGTTTGTGGGCCTTTCTATCTGAAGTTTCGTCTTTAACAAGTGAAATGCATGCCCTATTGGGTTCAGATAAGGGGACCGACTTGGCCATTCAAGAATATCCCACTTCTTTGCTTTAATAAACTCCTGGATTGCTTTGGCTTTATGTTTTGGGTCACTGTCCATCTGTATTATGAAACGCCGACCAATCGGTTTGGCTGCATTTGGCTGGATTTGAGCACACAGTATGTCTCTGAAAACCCCAGAATTAATCCGGCTGATTCTGTCCTGTGTCACATCATCAATAAACACTAGGGACCCGGTGCCACTGGCAGTCATGCATGCCCAAGCCATCACACTTCCTCCGCCGTGTTTTACAGACGATGTGGTATGCTTTGGATCATGAGCTGTACCATGCCTTCGCCATACTTTTTTTCTTTCCATCATTCTGGTACAGGTTGATCTTGGTTTCATCTGTCCAACGAATGTTCCTTTCAGAAGTGTGCTGTTTTTTTAAGATTTTTTTTTTAGCAAAGTCCAATCTAGCCTTCTTATTCTTAGAGCTTATGAGTGGCTTTCACCGTGCAGTGAACCCTCTATATTTACTTTCATGCAGTCTTCTCTTGAAAGATTTAGATATTGATACGCCTATATCCTGGAGAGTGTTGTTCACTTTGTTGACTGTTGTGAAGGGGTTTCTCTTCACCATGGTAATTATTCTGTGATCATCCACCACTGTTGTCTTCCGTGGGTGTCCAGGTATTTTTGCATTGTTGAGGTCACCAGTGCTTTCTTTTTTTCTCAGGATCTACCAAACTGTAGATTTTGTCACTCCTAATAGTGTGGCAATTTCTCGGATGGGTTTTTTCTGTTTTCACAGGAGAAGGATGGCTTGTTTCCTCTGCATTGAGAGAGCTCCTTTGACTGCATGTTTACTTCTCAGCAAAATCTTCAAAATGCAAGCTCCACACCTCAAATCAACTCCAGGCCATTTATGTGCTTAAGTGAGAACGAAATAATGAAGGAATTGCGCACAGCTGGCCATTAAAAAGGGTTTGAGTCAATTGTCCAATTACTTTTGGTTCCTTTAAAAAAAGGGTTCCATATGTAAAGGAGCTGAAACTCCTAAACCCTTTATCCAATTTTAATGTGGATACCACCATATGAAAGCTAAAAGTCTGAACTTTATGTCCATGTCCATTGTATAATTATAACTTGAATATGTTTTAGTAAACAGGTAATAAAAACATAATTTGGCTCCACTGCACTGGTGAACAGGGCAAAATATTACAGTCCTGGAATACAGACGCAACATAACTGTTTTGCTAACATAATGAATTAACTCTGAATGTGGGTGCAGTAGAATGTGCTGCACATGGCAATACACTCAATCTGAACAGTCCCTACTATCTCCCTACAGTCTCAAATCAGTCTCCCTGCACTGTCCCTGCACTTGCCCTCTCCAATATTTTTTAACCCAGTTTTCAGCAACACTGTCCCTAGTGAATGAGCGCTTGCCACTAGTGTTGAGCAAATCAAAGCAACAGAAGTGGAATTCGATACGAAGTTTAGGCAAAATTTGTGGTAACGAAACTTTTTTGTCCAAAAATGTCGGCTACACGTGTTACAAAGTGAAAGTAAGAAGCCTAGGCATGCAAATTCACCCATAATGCAGTGCAAACAGCCAATCAGCAGCTAGCCATCCCTTTTAAAACCCTCATCCCATGCAGTCTCTGCCATTTCACTGTGAGCTGAGCATAGGGAGAGGTGGGACAAGTACCAGGGACAGTGTTGCTAAAAACTTTTGTGTAATATTGGATAGGGTGATAGTAGGGAGAGTCTTTACACATGTAGGGAGAGCATTGGTAGAGCAGGATACTGCAGGAACAGTAATCTGAATCTGAAGGGATCCATAGAAGACAGAGCAGTTTGCATCAATTGCTGTGTAGGGCACAGAGCTATCTAATTTGTCTTGATTTTCAAATTGGTGAATAAGCTGTCTAGTTCTACTGTTATTGGTGAGTTCACCTTGTTTAATAGATAAGCAATTCATGTATGCTTTGATTCTCAAATTGGGGTAAATAAGCTGTCTAATTTTACTGTTATTGTGATATCCACCTTGTTTAATAGATAAAAAATTCTATTATAACAACCAAAAAGCAGACTGGCACTACTAGGACTGCTTTGCATATGTTGCTGTCAGTTCTTGGATCTCTAATCACACATAATCCTTAGTGGTGCTCTGTGTCTTTAACCATTTCACATCCACCAATAGGATATAAACGTCCTATGGGTGGTTGTTTAACTCTGAATGGATGTTCTGGAATGTCTGATCAGAGATCACAGCTGCACGCTAGTCATGCAGCTGTAGAGCGGGTTGCCCACTGTCAGTGACAGCAGGGCAACCCAGAGAGAAGGCAGGGACAGTTCCCAGGTGTCCCTGCCTTCTAGATCGCTGCAACAAGCGCTGTGTATACAGAGCAGGAAGCGCTATGTGACCGCCAGGGCCGGGAGAGTGCAGGAGCTGTCGGGTCTTCCATAGACCTCGATCAGGCCTGCACTGAGGCTGTACAGCTCACTATATTGCTGTACAGCCTCTCTGGGGGGCAGGGGGTGCATTTCCCCTGTAACTGGGCTACTATGTCAGCCACAGTTACAGGAGAAATCAATAGTGAAAAAAATAAATAAAAAATGTCCCCCAGAGGGGTTGTATGACCATATGGGGGACACAAAGTGTAAAATATAAAATAAAAAAATAGTGTTTTATAAACAAATAAAAAAAAGTTAAATAAAAGTTAAATAAAAAAAGTAATTAAAAAAAAATATATCACATGATCCACCCTGTCCGATAAACACCATCAAAAATTAAAACTGTGTAAAAATGTTTTTTGTCACCTTACATCACAAAAAATGCAACACGAAGAGATCAAAAAGGCGTATGTCCCACAAAATAGTACCAATAAAGCAGTCACCTCATCCTGCAAAAAATTAGCCCCTATATAAGAAATTTGCTCAAAAAATAAAAAAAACTATAGCTCTCAGAACATGGAGACATTAAAACATAATTTTTTGTTTCAAAAATGCTATTATTGTGCTAAAGTAAAATAAATAAAAAAAGTTTTTACGCCGCGTCTGTCACACAACCCAACCCCTCAGGTGAATGCCGTAAAAAAAAAACAATAATAGAAACAGTGCCACAAAAATAGTAATTTTTTGTCACCTTACATCACAAAAAGTGTTATAGCAAGCGATGAAAAAGTCATATGCACCCCAAAATAGTGCAAATCAAACATTCATCTCACCCTGCAAAAAATGAGACCCTACCTAAAACAATCACCCAAAAAATAAAAAAAACTATGACTCTCAGAATATGGAGACACTAAAACATGATTTTCTTTTGTTTAAAAAATGATATTATTATGTAAAACTTAAATAAATAAAAGAAAGTATGCATATTAGGTATTGCCACATCCGTAACGACCGGCTCTATAAAAATATCATATGACCTAACCCCTCATGTGAACACCGTCAAAAAAATTTAATAAAAACCTTTTTTGTCACCTTACATCACTAAAAGTGCAACACCAATCTATCAAAAAGGCATATGCTCCCCAAATAGTACCAATCTAACAGTAACCTCATCCTGCAAAAAATGAGCCCCTACCTAAATCAATCACAAAAAAAAAACTATGGCTCTCAGAATATAGAGATACTAAAATATCATTTTTTTTTGTTTAAAAAATGCTGTTATTGTATAAAACTTAAGTAAATAATAAAGTATACATATTAGGTATCACCGCGTCCGTACGAACCTGCTCTATAAAAATATCACATGACCTAACCTCTCAGGCGAACACCGTAAAAAATTAAAAATAAAAACCCCAAAATAGTACCGTATCAAACAGTCATCTCATCCCGCAAAAATTATACCCTACCTAAGATAATCGCCCAGAAAAAAAAAAAAACTATGGCTCTCAGACTATGGAGACACTAAAATTATGATATTATTATGATATTATTGTGTAAAACTTAAATAAATAAAATAAAGTATACATATTAGGTATCGCCACATCCCATGAACCTGCTGTATATTACATTACCTAACCCCTCAGGTGAACACCGTAAAAAAATAAAATAAAAAGTGTGTAAAATAAGCAATTTTTTTGTCATCTTACATCACAAAAAGTGTAATACCAAGTGATCAAAAAGTCATATGCATCCTAAAATAGTACCAATCAAATCATCATCTCATACCGAAGAAAATGAGCACCTACATAAGACCAAAATACAGGGAGTGCAGAATTATTAGGCAAATGAGTATTTTGACCACATCATCCTCTTTATGCATGTTGTCTTACTCCAAGCTGTATAGGCTCGAAAGCCTACTACCAATTAAGCATATTAGGTGATGTGCATCTCTGTAATGAGAAGGGGTGTGGTCTAATGACATCAACACCCTATATCAGGTGTGCATAATAGGCAACTTCCTTTCCTTTGGCAAAATGGGTCAAAAGAAGGACTTGACAGGCTCAGAAAAGTCAAAAATAGTGAGATATCTTGCAGAGGGATGCAGCACTCTTAAAATTGCAAAGCTTCTGAAGCGTGATCATCGAACAATCAAGCGTTTCATTCAAAATAGTCAACAGGGTCTCAAGAAGCGTGTGGAAAAACCAAGGCGCAAAATAACTGCCCATGAACTGAGAAAAGTCAAGCGTGCAGCTGCCGAGATGCCACTTGCCACCAGTTTGGCCATATTTCAGAGCTGCAGCATCACTGGAGTGCCCAAAAGCACAAGGTGTGCAATACTCAGAGACATGGCCAAGGTAAGAAAGGCTGAAAGACGACCACCCCTGAACAAGACACACAAGCTGAAACATCAAGACTGGGCCAAGAAATATCTCAAGACTGATTTTTCTAAGGTTTTATGGACTGATGAAATGAGAGTGAGTCTTGATGGGCCAGATGGATGGGCCCGTGGCTGGATTGGTAAAGGGCAGAGAGCTCCAGTCCGACTCAGACGCCAGCAAGGTGGAGGTGGAGTACTGGTTTGGGCTGGTATCATCAAAGATGAGCTTGTGGGGCCTTTTCGGGTTGAGGATGGAGTCAAACTCAACTCCCAGTCCTACTGCCAGTTTCTGGAAGACACTTTCTTCAAGCAGTGGTACAGGAAGAAGTCTGCATCCTTCAAGAAAAACATGATTTTCATGCAGGACAATGCTCCATCACACGCGTCCAAGTACTCCACAGCGTGGCTGGCAAGAAAGGGTATAAAAGAAGAAAAACTAATGACATGGCCTCCTTGTTCACCTGATCTGAACCCCATTGAGAACCTGTGGTCCAGGGGCGTACACAGACATCACTGGGCCCCATAGCAAGAGTCTGAATTGGGCCCCCAACCCCGCCCACTACCCACCCCTGGCCCATCCCACCCCCTGGCTCCTCCCCGCCACACCCCCATTTGCCAATAAGAAAATGTATACATGTTCTACTGAAACCGTTAGAAACCTTTAAGAAATAGGTGCTGAATTCAGGTGCTTATAGCGCTTTATAATCCATACTCTCTCTGTATGGGAGTAAGGATCTCAGCCATGTACAGCAGACATCACTGCTCCTGCCTGTCTGCTTTGGTAAAGTCGGGCATAAATGGGCGATGTCAGGCTTTAGCAGAGTGGGCACAGGGCGCCATATGTATGCGAGCATATATATCACTCCTCCTGCCTGTGCCCACTGCGGTAAAGCCTGACACAGCTTTGTTACCAGCACCATTTTTTCATCACTTCTCTCACCCCAAAAAATGTAATAAAATGTGATTTAAAAAGTCACACACACTTCAAAAGGGTATCAATAAAAACTACAGTTCATCCCACAAAAAATGAGCCCCCACACAACTCAGTAGATCATATAACTATAAAAAAGTTATGGGGGGTCAGAATATGGTGATGTAAAAAAGTAAATATTTTTTTTTAAATCAAAGTGTTAATGTATTTTTACACTATTTAGACATAAAAAACCTATACATATGTGGTATCGTTGTAATCGTACTGACCCAGAGAATGAAGGGCACAGGTCAGTTTTGCCACAAAGGTAAAGCTGTAGGAACAAAACCCCTAAAAAGGTGGAAAAATTGTGGGGTTTTCCCACAAAAAAAGTTATGGCTCAAGGAAGATAGGGAAGGAAAAATAAAATGCAAAAATGAAAAAACCTCTGGTATCCTAAGGGTTAAAGGGGCTATCTAATCCCTATTATGCCCCCCAAATTGCCCAGGCACCGCATACAGTTAATACTTATGCCCAATGGGGGGGTGCAGACAATAGCAGGCTGCGTCAGAAATGAGCCTCCCTAGCGTCACCCGCGATGCTAGGGAGGCTCGTTCCCATTGTGGCCTGCTATTGGCTGCTCCCCCCTATGTCGCAGGATGTATTAATCTGCGTGACGGGAGGGAGGCAGTGGCGGCTATGTGGGCATCAGGAGCAATGCGGGTGCTGGGGAATGAGGTAAGTAAGGTGCCTGGCCCCGAGCATTTTGGGGGGCATTATAGGGGTTGGATAACCCCTTTAACTCATTGCTGCTGATGCTAAGTGTGCACATAGCCACCAATCATATTCTCCCCCCACCCCTGCAAGGTGACTGATATGCTGGGGGGCCCTGTAGGATCATAGAGGACTCAGGAGGACAGTGTGCTTCCACCCTCTTCTCCCCGGGGAGTGAGGGGGGGGGGGGGGAGTAGGAGGAAAGCACACTGTCCTCCTGAGTCCTCTATGATCCTACAGGCCCCTTTCCCCCCAAACCCCACTGCTTGCTGCTGCCCTCCCCCTATCAAGAATACCCATATCCAACCAATACCATATATGAGCTTTATATTAAGTCTGCTGCTGTCCTCTTACTGTGGCACACTTCACTGACCAGTCCTTCAGTATGGGCCAGGGGTGTGGGGCACTCACTGGCTGATAACTGTCTTGAGGGCGGGCGGCAGATGGCGGGCAGCACGTGAGCGCAGAGGATAACTCTGCCACGCCGAGTGCACTGCTCTATTAGGGTGACCAGACGTCCGGTCTTTAGACTCCTGGTCCTCCGTCCGGCACAAGGCCAGGACGGACTGCCAGAAGTCCTCCTTTTTTGTGGTCATCAGCGACTCTAGACTCGACGAGTACGGGGCACTTTAAGGATCACTCGCATCACGGCGTAGAGCGCACCGACATCAGTCGCACGTCTGGCAGCGCCTGCATCGCGCCAGTCAATTCTGGTTTGTGCAGGCGCGGCCACGCAGGAAGTGGAGGAACAGACTCTGAGGAGCGCAGCTGCGCTGAGGTACTCACTGGTCTGTGCTGTGGGCTGTCGGGGATTGCTCACAGGGGGAAAAGGGCAGGCGCTGGTAATTTTGAAAGGGGTTAATAATACTTACTGTGTGGGTCCTGGGAACAGCTGAAAGGGGAAAATAAATAAGTGTGAAGAGGGGACTTAAAGGGGTTAAATACTGTGAATGAGGGACTGCTGAAAAGGGTCTATGTGAAGGCCCTTCACACTTTCACAGTATTTATTAACCCCTTTCAGCAGTTCCCCATTCACAGTATTTATTAAGCCCTCAGGGGACTGCTGAAAAGGGTTAATAAATACTGTGAATAGGGTACTGCTTAAAGGGGTTACCGTTAATAACTACTACTGTCCCTCCAGGACACACATGACCCCTCCACAAGTTCTTACCTCTCCTCCACCCGTTTCCTGACATGCGATGGGGGCGTGGCTTCGAGGAGGTGGGCGTGGTTTGTAAGTTCTGGGGGCGTGGCCGGCGAGGTCCGTGAAGCCAGTGGCCACCCTAGTCTCTATGTGTGCCTGGCTGCGCTGCTCCTGCTGCCTGATACACTGGCCAATCAGCAGCAGCAGGATCCTTGCCTGGGAGGGAGCTTCAGCCCGAACAATGGGTGGGGTTGAGGGAGAAGTTCAAGAACGCCGCCTGAAACTATGAATACACTGTAGTGTCACTGTCTTGTGCAGAGTAGGGGGCGGAGCCTTTCATGCGCTCCGGGCCCCCCTGTGCTGCGGGCCCCATAGCAACGGCGTGGTCTGCCTATATTGGCAGTACGCCACTGCTGTGGTCCATCATCAAATGTGAGATTTACAAGGAGGGAAAACAGTACACCTCTCTGAACAGTGTCTGGGAGGCTGTGGTTGCTGCTGCATGCAATGTTGATGGTGAACAGATCAAAACACTGACAGAATCCATGGATGGCAGGCTTTTGAGTGTCCTTGCAAAGAAAGGTGGCTATATTGGTCACTGATTTGTTTTTGTTTTGTTTTTGAATGTCAGAAATGTATATTTGTGAATGTTGAGATGTTATATTGGTTTCACTGGTAAAAATAAATAATTGAAATGGGTATATATTTGTTTTTTGTTAAGTTGCCTAATAATTATGCACAGTAATAGTCACCTACACACACAGATATCCCCCTAAAATAGCTAAAACTAAAAACAAACTAAAAACTACTTCCAAAAATATTCAGCTTTGATATTAATGAGTTTTTTTGGGTTCATTGAGAACATGGTTGTTGTTCAATAATAAAATTAATCCTCAAAAATACAACTTGCCTATATATAGATATGGCTTTCAGAATGTGGAGTATTTTTCAAAAATGCTTTATTATGTAAAACTGAAACATACAACCAAAAATAGTAGTCGTACTTGGTATTGTCGCATCCGTAACAACCTGCTCTATAAAAATAGCACATGATCTAACCTGTCAGATGAATATTGTAAATAACAAAAAATAAAAACTGTGCCAAAACAACTATTTTTTGTTACCTTGTCTCACAAAAAGTGTAATAAAGAGCAACCAAAAATCATATGTACCCTAATGTAGTACCAGCAAAAAATTTGCAAGCCACACTTCGGAAAGAAAGTGGTAAATACAACCTTTATTAAATGTAAAATGTTACAATACAATACACTGTCATTTAACCCTAGAGGGCCCAGTGCCCCGGTTTTTAAGATATATTCTGCCTCCGTTTGCAATAGCATTTTCTCTTTATCTCCTCCTTTTGTTACCTGTTGTAAACAGAATAAACCACAGAACCGCATTTTGCCAATATCCCCTCCATCTTGCTCGCACATGTGGTCGATCAATATCGGGGCTCCCACCTTAGTTCTAAGTGAGCGTGCATGCTCGCTAAGGCGAACATGCCTCGCCCTAAATGTTTTCCCTATATAGTATAAGCCACATGTGCATATAATGGCATACACTACATAATTAGTCTTACAGGTAAAAAACTCCTTTAAAAAGAATTCACTATTGCCCAATCTTACATTTGATCCCTTTAATAAATTTCTGCAAAAACAACACTGGATTATTACCCTCTGGCATTATACGTCTTAGCAAGTTGGGTCCCTGTTGAGGTTGTCTCTCAAACCTACCCTTCACTGCCAAATATCACAGGTTCTTACTGCGTCTAAACCTAACCAGTGGACACTGATCTGCTACCTCTTTTAGCTGGGGATCACTTGCTATTATGTGCTAATTCTTCTTTACAGAGGCCTTGATTGCATCAGCCATAGGACTAAACTGGAAAGAAAAAGTAAATCTTTTTTTCTTTTTCTTTCTTTCTTTTTTATTAGTTTGTAGTAACATATATTGATCCTGACCCCAATCCCTTTTATAGGCCTCCTGTATGACGTTACGGGGATATCCTCTGCCTTAGACGAAAGCTCAGATGCTGTGCTTGTAAATCAAATTGTTCAGTGCTACTGTTAATCCTTCGGAGTCATAAGAATTGACCATACAGTAGGGATTGTTTAATGTATGCAGGGTGGTAACTATCATATCTCAATAAGGAGTTAGTAGCTGTGCTCTTCCTAAATTCTCTAGTATGAATCACTCCTTCTTTTATCTCTATTTCAACATCTAGGAACTGTAGGATATTACCTCCAAACTGTGATGTAAAAAACATATTACAATTGTTATCATTTAAGTATGTCCTAAACTTGGTGAATTCCTCTTCCGACCCTGACCAAACCACAAACACGTCATCAATGTATCTCAAATATAACTTGATATATTATACAAATGTATTCCTCATATCATAAATCTTGTCATCTTTAAATTTTGCCAGGAACAGGTTAGCGAAAGTGGGCGCCACTGCAGTCCCTGTCCTTTGGCGGAACCATGACCCCCCAAACTGAAAAGCATTATGTTCCAACACAAATAGCAACAATTCCTGAATATATTTGGTAAATCCCGGGTCTGTACCAGAAGCCAGCAATCAATGCCCCACCGCCTGTCCACCTGCATCAGTAGGGATGCGAGTGTACAGGCTCTCAACATCAATGCTGACTAATTGGTATCTCTCCTGCCAGTGGAAAGACAGTAAGGTATCCAAAAACTGTGACGTATCCCGCAAATATGAAATCACTCCCTGCAATAAAGGTCTTAACCAATCCAAGTACCTAGAGATAAGCTTGGTCACCGAACCTCTCCCCGACACTATCGGGTGACCTGGGGGGCAGTCCCTATTTTTGTAAATTTTAGGGATCATATACCAATATGTTTTTTGCGGAAAATCATACATTAATTTACGAGCAAATTGTTCAGAAAAAAACTGACACTCTACTCCCTGTCTCAACTTGGTACGCAGTACGTTTTGGTAGTGTAAAGTTGGATCTGTACTTAGGGTCTCATACACTTTCAAATCTCCTAATTGCCTCCTTGCCTCTGTTTTTATAGGCTGACCTGGACCAGAGGACGATATTATCTGCTGGCTTCACCACTACCTCTTTAAGAGAGGTTAACCATTTCAATGCCTTTTTCTCACCTTCATTTAGATTAGAGCCCGCCATTGGATATATTTGGGCCCATATATCTTCCATAACCATTTTATTAAAAATATCAAGCGGTGATCCAGGAGACAAGGGAGGAGTCACCATAGATTTTCTACCTCCTAAGGGCTCGTGCACACGACCGTGCCTTTTTTTGCGGTCCGCAAATTCCGGATCCGCAAAAAAAAACAGATACCGCCCGTGTTCCTTCCGCAATTTGCGGAACGGAACAGGAGGCCCATTATAGAAATGCCTATTCTTCTCCGCTAAACAGACAAGAATAGGACATGCCTATTAAATTTTGCAGGGCCACGGAACGGAGCAACGGATACGGACAACACACAGAGTGCTGTCCGCATCTTTTGCGGACCCATTGAAATTAATGGTTCCGTATAAGGAATAAAAATGCAGCCCGTATACGGAGCGCAAGAAACGTTTGTGTGCATGAGCCCTAAAAAGATATTTCCTTATATCCCTATTTGCAACATGTTCAGCAGGTATATCCATCAATTCACATAACAATAACCTGTTCTCATGTGAGAAGTGTGTGTTCATACTAAACCCTAATGGGCCTATTTTTACCTTACTTTGGCCTCATGCACGCGGCTGCTGGGCAGCCGTGGCCGTATTGCGGCCCGCAAATGGCAGGTCGGCAATCCACGGCCGCCGGCCGTGTGCACCCGCATCACGGATGCGGACCCATTCACTTGAGTGGGTCCGCAATTCCGGAAATGCCGAACGGAACACCGGAAGCACTATGGAGTGCTTCCGTGCTGTTTCTTTCCGTGATTCTGCACCGCAAAAAAATATGACACGGACTCATTCAAGTTAAATGGGTCCGGCCCGCTGCACGGATGTTGCCCGTGCATTGGGGACTGCAATTGTGGCCCCCAATTCACGGAATGGCCGCGCAAGGCCGTGTGCATGAGGCCTTTCCCCTACTGGTCTTGTTTCCAGGGTTTCTTGATTTTTATTACCATATATTTCAAATAAATTCATTTTTCTTACAGCCTTAAATAAATCTATCTCAAACTGCACTTCATCAAATTCATGCACAGTGTATGTCTTACATACCTCATAGAGAAGGAATTGCAGTGAGAATATGCAGTACAGCTTTAACACCTGTGCTTCTTGGGGTCGTTTGAATGACATAAGTGGGTGCATCAAAATTGATAGAACCTATGAAATTGCATTGTTATGATTATTTAGTGATGTTTCATTTAAGCACAGAGTCTCAATTCAGTTATCCAAAGTAACCAAATATGCAAGGGAGGGGAAATATAATACAGCTGGCAAATCATATCACGGACAAAGCTCCTGAACCTCTTTGTGTTAACTACATTCTTGCCATATCATATTAATACCCACGTGGAAGAAAACGGTTAATAAAGAAAATACATTCTTTTCTACATAAAGGGCAGATTTATTAAAACTGGTGTATAGGAAAACTGACTTAGTTGCCCATAGGAAGATTCAACCTTTCATTTTTTAAAGCTGCTTTGGGAAATGAAAAGTGGAACATGAGCAACTAAGCTAGTTCTACTTTACACCGGTTTGCTAAATCTCCCCCACAGTATTTAAATTCAATCAGTGTTTAATATATCATACATCCCCACTAAGCTGATAGAAGGAAGGACTTGGTGTGGCTAGGTTTTCAAGCACCTGCTACATTTGTATTGCAAATATGTGAATAAATGGGCTTTTTCTTTGCCATAGAAGTAGCAATAAAGTAACAAAATAGTAATACAACAGTGTATTACCTCTATAGCAGCCTGTGCTGTGATAAAGCTTGTTAATGACATATACATGGATGAACCTAGCCCACCTCATGACTGGAAAACATAGTTCTATATAAAAGCCGCCTTCTAATGTAATGAAATATCTTGGGCATACCCCCCTTGTGCACAGACTTACCTTGGCCTTCGCATCCTTTTTGTCATCTGCTTTGGTGGCTAGTAACATTAATCTGAGAATGAAGGAAACACTTAGAGGAAACTGTCCTCTCAACTGAGGAACATTGGACTTCAAGAGCTTTTTCACCTTAGGCATGGGGATGTTGAAAAAATAGACATTCCCCAGCAGGTCATGGCCTCTTCTTCCAGCTCTTCCTGCCATCTAAAGAGGGAACAGTACAGAGGCAGACAACTTTTTTATTACTTTACAACTAGAATGTGGATACCCTGTACAGTGCTTCAGTGTGGGCACTGAATGCAGCAGAGGCTGCTGTGCACAGAAGCTGCTGTGCACCGTGCCACCCCAGCTTGGTACGACCCATATCATACTGTACATCCCTGTACAGAGCTTTCATGTGGCTGCTGAACGCGGCCGAGTTCAGGGCACAGTGGAGTGAGTTTGGATGAGACAGCACCCCCTCTCCACTCTTCCTACATGTTAACGCCCATATCATGCTGTACATTCCTGTATGAGTGCTCTGCCAGATCATTAAAGCAGCTGTCAGGTGGGTAAGTGCTTTAGTGTTTCATGTGGTCATCCAACCACATGGTGGCAGTATTTCTGTTAAAAAACAGACACAGGACAACCCTAAGGCATATACACTGACGAGCAAAAGGGTAACAATGTTTTGAACTTTTGACTTTCAGGCTTCATATCTCACCATCCACTACAGCTTCGAACGTGAGACTACCATTTTATCAGAAATAAGGATAGTAACATAGTTTATAAGGCTGAAAAAAGACATCTGTCTGTAACAAAATCTGAGGTAAATAGACAGATGGCTAGATATATAGATAGATAGATCTCATATTCTCCTAGACTTACATTATCAATAGCTGATTGAATAGCAGTGGCTAATTGATCTATTAAGCAAATGCACATGGGGCCTCTCGATGCCAGCCCTTCTGAAGACTAAGTGAGACACTCCACATTATCAGAGGCAGCCCCCATTTAGCACAGGCCTGCTAATTGAAAACCATTTGGGTGTCCTAATGAAGACCTGGGAGGGGGATACTTAAAATGCACAGCCACCCTAGACAAGTTGGCTGCTAGACCAGTGGGTGGTCTGGGTTTCATTCATTAGATGAATGAAATAATATCAGAAGCCATAACTCCGACCTCATGGCACCTACAGCCTCAGAACCCTAAGGCCTCTTTCACACGGACGTCATGTTTGCCCGGATAAGAGGCGGGTGCGTTGCGGGAAAATGCATGATTTTTCCGCGCGAGTGCAAAACATTGTCATGCGTTTTGCACTCGCGTGAGAAAAATCGCGCATGTTTGGTACCCAGACCCGAACTTCTTCACAGAAGTTCGGGCTTGGGATTGATGTTCTGAAGATTGTATTATTTTCCCTTATAACATGGTTATAAGGGAAAATAATAGCATTCTGAATACAGAATGCATAGTATAATAGTGCTGGAAGGGTTAAAAATAATAAAAAAGTTAACTCACCTTCTCCTCTTGTTAGCGTAGATCCCGGTCTGTTCTTTAGCTGTGGACTGAATGACCTGTGGTGATGTCAGATCACATGCTCCAATCACATGGTCCATCACCATGGTGATGGAGCATGTGATCTGACGTCATCAAAAGTCCTTTAGCCCAAGCACACAGCTAGCAGACCGGGATCTATGCTAACAAGAGGAGAAGGTGAGTTAACTTTTTTTATTATTTTTAACCCTTCCAGCACTATTATACTATGCATTCTGTATTCAGAATGCTATTATTTTCCCTTATAACCATGTTATAAGGGAAAATAATACAGTGAATAGACTGTCACCTAGAACCCATGCGTGAAAATCGCACCGCATTCGCACTTGCTTGCGGATGCATGCGATTTTCACGCAACCCCATTCATTTCTATAGGGCCTGCGTTACGTGAAAAACGCACAAAGAGGAGCATGCTGCGATTTTCACGCAACGCACAAGTGATGCGTGAAAATCACCGCTCGTGTGCACAGCCCCATAGAAATGAATGGGTCAGGATTCAGTGCGGGTGCAGTGCGTTCACCGCACGCATCGCACCCGCACGGAAAACTCGCCCGTGTGAAAGGGGCCTAATAATTGTGTTCAGCCTGACATGGGCTTCAGGCAGAGTCTATGCGCGCCATACTGGACCGGAGGCATTTCTCGGTATTCAGGATCTGGCCGTCTGGAAATCATAACTCAATTATATTTGGTGTCTGTATGACCGGGACAAAGCGATTCAGATTATGGATCATACCTGTACCCACAGTCCCTGTCATAAAGCGAGGAACCGCCGTGATCAGGGGCGTACATACAGGGGTCGCAGTTGCGACCGGGCCCGGCACTCCAGGGGGCCCGGTCATCTGTGGACCCCTGGCCCCGTCCTGCAGTAGTTCTGTGTGTGCTGCACCTGCCTGTATAACCCGGGTGGCCGACCCGGGGCCCGCCGCCCAGTGTTGCGTTTCTGCGCTGCAGTGCCAGGCCAGCCCTACCCTCCCTTGAGTCTCCTCCCGGTGCGGTGGTGCGGCGTGCCTTGTCATTTCCTGTTGGGCGGCCGCACCGAACATGATGTTTCCCTAGGCTGCGCAGGCGCACAACAACACCGAGACGCAGCAGGGAGAAGGCGCCGGAAAAGCTTTGAAAGAGCGCCAAAAAAACGGTCCGGAAGTGGAAGATTTGTAAAAAAAAAAAAGGTCTTCATAATTGCTCACCACATTTATGGTGAGTTCAGAACTTCAGAGTAGACCAAGAGTGGGGTCTGATGGGGGCTGAGAGGGGCTGACTTTAGAACTAACTCTGCTATATTTCTGTAGCCTGCAACCTCTGACTGCCCAGTTGGGCTGAAACTACTACACCCAACATGTTCTGGCAGTAATAGTAAATGGATATTGGTGCAATTCTGAGCTACTAGTCTATATAATACATATGTAGCCTACATATGTATTATATAGACTAATAGCTCAGAATTGCACCAATATCCATTTACTATTACTGCCAGAACATGTTGGGTGTAGTAGTTTCAGCCCAACTGGGCAGTCAGAGGTTGCAGGCTACAGAAATATAGCAGAGTTAGGCTACTTTCACACCTGCGTTAGGTTTGGATCCATCTGGTATCTGCACAGACGGATCCGCACCTATAATGCAAACGCATGTATCCGTTCAAAACGAATCCGTTTGCATTATTATTTAAAAAAAAAGTCTAAGTCAAAACAGATCCCTCCTGACTTACATTGAAAGTCAATGGGAGACGGATCAGTTTTCAATTGCACCATATTGTGTCAGTGAAAACGGATCCGTCCCCATTGACTTACATTGTAAGTCAGGACGGATCCGTTTGGCTCTGTATCGCCAGGCGGACACCAAAACGCTGCAAGCAGCGTTTTAGTGTCTGCATCTAGAGCGGAATGGAGGTGGAACGGAGCCAAACTGATGCATTCTGAACGGATCCTTATCCATTCAGATGGCATTGGGGCTGAACTGATCCGTTTTGAACCGTTTGTGAGATCCCTGAAACGGATCTCACAAACGGAATTCAAAACGCCAGTGTGAAAGTAGCCTTAGTTATAAAGCCATTGATAGGCCAATGAAGTATTTTACCATATGAAGGCAAAAATGCATGACAAAACCAGCTCTGCTACATAATGTAGCAGAGCTGGTTTTACATGGGAAATTCATTGCTGGTACCTGATGTTGACACCTGCAGTTCTGGGTAAAAGTACATAGTTATGGTTGAGGCCATTTGTTAACTCTGCTCTGCTACATCTGCTTATAAAGGGATGAACAGACTGCGCACATTGGGGTATACCTTCTTGTTCTTGCATTAGTCTTCTGCCTGTGGCTCTCTAGACCTGGTGGAAATACAAATTTAGGCATGCTGCTGTCTGGTGATGCTGGGAGTTGTAGTTGGGGCGTACATACAGGGGTCGCAGTTGCACGGGCTTACGTGACGTCACAATGTTATCAGCGCTGCAGGTCCGGCAGGAAGTTGGGAACAGAGGAGCGTGGGAGCCACTGCCCAGTAGTCTGACTCTATACTAAAGTCACTCACCTCGCCTCGTTCTCTCTCTCTCTGCCAGCCTGAGCCAGGCCCAGGAGCAGCCCTCATTCAGCCAGCCAGAGCCCACACTGAGCCCAGCCTCCAGCATTCAGCCTTGCCAGTTGCCACAGACTTTCAGCAGGTCGATTCAGCAGCTTTCAGCCTGAGCCAGCCCAGGTAAGAGTTACTATCTGATCTTTGGTATGTTCTGTATATTATTATATGTGAGCTGGCCTGGTATAAGTTATACATCTTCTGTTATATTAAGATGTAGAACTTATACCAGCTGTACATATATAATAATATAAGGAGATACCTAGGTAATATCATCAACGTGGTCTACTATATCACTATATACAAGAAGATGTTATACCGAATATCATCCTCTTGTATATAGTAATATACAGTGTGTGTATATATATATATAAATATATATACACACACACACACACACACATACATACACATGGGGGGGCGTCGACAGGGAGGGGGCCCCCATGGATCAGTTTTGCACCTGGGCCCCATGTATTGTGTGTACGCACTGGCCGTGATTCCTATTGCCACCTCAGTCAGTCTTCTGGGAAGGTGGGGCAGAAACCTGAATAATATCAGACATCCCAGAAGGCCGAACCGAAAGGAGGGAGGTTCCCTCACAGCCCATCCCAAAATGGGTGTTTGGGAACAGGTAATGATCAGTCATTTTGGGGATCCACATAGTTTGGAGTGACTGCCCATATCTTCAGCTGTCCCCACAGCCGGAATTTAACTGCTGCCTCTCAGTAAGCCAATATTCTGTATTTTATCCCGTTTATTTTATCTGTTCACTGCATTGTTATTGTATGTATATTTAGTTTTTATCTTTTATCTGACACTTTCTTTTTGTATTGCACTGCACTATTGTGTATTAAATTTAAACATTAATAAGTCCCTTCTTTGTGGTCTTATAGAACTTGCTCTTTCAGAGGGAATAACATTACCACTAGTGTTTCAGAGGATTTTAGGTTCCATATAGATAACCTGTGTTACTGTGCTAAATTTGGGTTGAGAGAATATCTGAGTATAGGCCCCTATATAGGATATCTGGCTTTGACTGTGTTGAAGACCCATAACTGGGGCTCCACAGCTATTTTGCATATTACGGTTTCCCAGGGAGCTTTGCACTTTGGATTGCTGTGTCGAGACTCTTAAATGGAGGCTCCACAGTGTTTTCTGTAGCTGGTCTCCCTAAGATCAGCCATTGTTTTGTTTGAGTTCTAAATGTAAGGCAGCTTCCTTGCTGTCTTACATTAAAGGGGTATTCTCAACACGTCCCTTTTTCTACACCTGAAACAGGTCCTCCTGGCCCTTCCCCTGGCCACCCACGCATGCCAACTTTTTTGGACCTGGCGTGAGCGGGGAAAAGTCACAGATTGCAGATTTCCGCATCATAAATGACCCCATAGTGAATTTCTCATAGGCTTTAATCGTTATGCATTTGAGTCTATGGGAGAAGCAATCTGATGATCGCTTGCTCAAGTCCCTAGGGGAACTTTTAAAAAGTGTAAAAAAAAGAAAGTTTTTAAAACTACAAAAGAATACAAATCACAACATACTATTAAAATAGAAAAATATTTATCCCATATGGCATAATGTTAAAAAAAGGCAGATTTGCTATTTACCTCCCCAAACAAACGTGAACAAAAAATAATCAAAAAGTCATACACGGCTCCGGGAAGGCCGGGACTAAAAAACAGAAACACAAACAAGGGAAATGCCCCACTTCTGGAAGTGTTAAACAGGAATACCTACTTGTCTGTAGTTCAGTGCATCTAGATACAAAGAATCTTGTATGAAAACCACTGATTTACATGGCATGTTAATTCCCAAAGCAAGTGAACTGGTAGAAGTTACAACCTGAAAAAAATAATAATTTAATATTAGCAAATGTATGTGTTCTTAATAAGGTGTGTACGTTGAATTTATTACCTGATTTGTCAGATTGGTAGATTCGCTAGCTGGAAGGTTAGGGCATCCTTCACAGGAATTGAACTATATACTAATTAATGAAGGGACCATGAATTCTGCACTTCACCAGGAGGCCCCTAGGACTAATGTATGGAATCGACGACAACGGTGTTCGCAGACATTTAACTCCTCAGATGCCATGGTCAAATGTAACCATGACATTTGGGCAGTGAAAAACCAGGAGAGTGCTCTACCAGCCATGCATCCTAGAGAGGATTGGGGGAACCAGATGGTAAGTGCCATACCCTTGGTTCTCCTGAATGATCTAAGGCTGCTGCACATAAGTTCCTATGGAAAGCCTGACTGAGGCAGGGCTCCATAGGAACATAGTATAATCCTCATGGACCCCAATTCCCATGCACTGGGGTCTGACAGAGGCAATCTACCTTCTAGGGAAAGTATTCAAAAGTAAAAAAAAAAGCTTTAAAAATATAAAAATTCTAATCACCCCACTATCTCCAAAATTAAAATACAAAAAAATTAAGTGAAAATAAAACATCATGGACATTTAATACAGCAAACTTTGAAAAGGAAAAAAAAAAAGAGGTAATAATGGACAATTTAAAGTTTTTTGGTCGCTTCACTTCCCACAAAAAAATGGACTAAAAAGCAATCAAAAAATCTTACAAACACTAAAACAGTATCAATTAAAAGTACACATCACCCCACAAAAAATGAGCTCTCACATAGGTCTGTACACATAAAAAAAAGTTATGGAAGCCATAATATGGCGATTAGGCTTGAGCGAATCGATCTTCGGAGGAAAAAAAAAGTGACAGACATTGTTTAGTGTTCTATTAATTTGGTCATTTTGCAATTAAACCTTTTGTGTACTGAAACTGCCTAGATTTTGTACCTCAGTTGAGTGCTGAAACCAATAAGCTTATTTTTCCTTTAAAGTAACAGTAACCAAATGATTGCGTGCCACTGTATCTGTACTCGTATTCAGCAGAGTTGAACTGTTGAAATAGTATTTGTTCTCATGAGGAACACATGTGACACAACATTGTGGAAATATGTTCAATATCCTTCCAAGTGAGGTATGTTTATGGCTGCAGTTAAAATACTTACTCTTACGTAACCCATCCTGAACAGCATCTCAACAAGTTGCCTTCCTTTTGCATCCACTGAGCCATGGTGATAACCAATTCCTTTACGTGTAAAAGGTATAAGATCGCCGTGTCTTGCTGAATATCTTCTTGTTCTCTCATACATTTGCAGTAATGTCTGTAACAGATAAGATTTTTACAAATTATATAATCCCGGATAGCAAAGCATACAGAAATAGAGTTTGTTATTGTTGCCACAATTAACAAGTTGTTAAACTAGGTGACACAGGTTGACACTGTGTTATTGTGATCTTCTGTGATGCAGCATACAGTATGTCATTTATGCTGCATATAACAAAATGATTCATCTACTAAATAATATTTATAAAGCTATTTTCTAAATTAAGTAATCAGGTAAGCTACAAAAGAAGCCTACAACAATGTGACCAACAGGCCCAAGGACCAGGGGCATGACAAAGTTCCCCATAGCACAGTATGAAATGGTATGAAACTCTACCACGAGCACCGTCAGAAGCAACGGAGCGCAGGACAAGAAAAATGTATCTGTATTTTGGTCCCCTATGTTTTTCCCTCCTTGTTCTCCCAGTTTTCCTTTGTGCCATTGACATCTGTTGGTTTGAGTTTTACATACTTTCCTCTATTTTATAATTACTATTTGCTAAGTTAGTTAACCTTAGATAGCTGTTCTTCTAAAAATGGGTTGAGTGGGTATGAGCTAACAATACCAATCTGCACAGTGTCTTCCTTCTGGCTTGTTAATATAACCCTAAATAGGTGGATCCATGGTCCCTCACATAGCTAAAATGACACTCTCCATATCTTAACACTTGTAAAACCAAAACATATATCTCTGGTTAGCTAAACTACCAAGTCATGTTTAAAGGGGCTGCTGGGTTCTGATTCCTTTGCTCTTCCACTACTGCTGCTGCCACTCTCCAGTATCCCTGTGTCAACATTTGTTTGACACTGGTCATGTGCCACTGCATCCAATTACTGCATCCAGTGACATGACACTCGGTGGACACTTCACCAAGCGGTCACCTGTGAAACCAAATGTTAACATGAGGATACATACACTTATCTGTTATATACGATGTACATAGATTAACCACTTTATTACCAGAGTGTTTATCCCCCTTCCTTACCAGGCCAGTTTTTCAGTTGTAGCAATGCATCTAACTGCAAATAACTGATTAATTTCTGAGCCAGCCGACATGTATTTGATCTTATTTTTCTTGGGACACCTTAGACCTTTCTTTTGTGCCATTAGATGACGGATATAATATATATAATAAAATAAATATATATATATATATATATATATATATATATATATATAAATATGTGTGTAAAAACTGAAAATTATGAAAAAATTAATTTCCTTTCTTATCAAAACAGACAAAACATTTCTAAAACCATTCTTGTACGCTTGTATTCTGAAAATAAGCGCTATTTATGCAATTTATCTATTGGCTGGGCCCACCGCAAGACTTCAAAAGACTGGAGCACATTTTGGAGGCCTTTTTTAATATTGCTGGTTCTATAGCACCGTACTGCCAGAAAAATCTTGTACAGTGCCAAAATGCAACAAGCCCCTTTAAAGTGACTTTTTAATGTTATTCTCCTAAGGGGAAAATTTGGACATTTTAGATTTTTTTTTTTACATTTTTGTGTGCGTTTGTATATTTTACGTAGAAAAAAAAACTGCTATAGAAAATATAGCTAAAAAAAAGATTTTTTAAATAAACAAATGTGTGTATGTTTGTATATTTTACACATATAAATTCCACTAAGCTATTGGTTAAACTAAACAAAAAATAAATAAATATATTAAAAAAAACAGGCCAAGCACTAATAACACCTAAGTACACTGTGTTTGAGCGCTACCTGCATCTATTATGGTAACCAATGTACCAGCTCAAAAACTGCAAACACCTTACAAAGAAGAAACAAGCCCAAAACAGTACCCATAAAATATAATAAAGCTTTATTGTATATACAAATATCATGAAAAAAAGTTTAAAAAAAAAAAAATCACATGATGCAAGGACAAGTGGCAGAAAAAGCATAATTTACAAATGGCGGTGAATATGGAAAGGTGTGTATATTATAATGTATGGTCTGGACTACATCCACTGGGATAATACACTGTAAATAACTTAACTACAAATAGTGCCAGGAATAAATAGTGGTGTCCAGACCAGAGTATAAAAAACGAATACCAATATTCAAACTCACCCATTTGCAATTGTGGTCAATGGTAGGCACGACCCCCCCCCCCCAACGCACTTTTTTGCCGTATCTTCATCTGGGGGTAACATCATCATTGCAAATCATGCCTAATAAACCCACCAACACCAATCACAAAGAGGCTCCTCTTAATTGTAAAAAGTATCACCTGAGTATAGGCTGCAACATGAGGGATGCACAACCGCACATCACTTCCAGGCCGAGCGTCACACTCGCATGCACACAGTCACGTGACAAAAGGTCAGCATATAGACACATGGCCAGAAGGTGTCATGTGAGAGCCATCAATCATGTGCTGATAGTCAGGGATAGTGAAGGGAAAGGCTAGAGTTACAAAGAAGAAGAATTGTGCGTGTAAAGTAGGGATAAGCATGGAAGCTACCTGCAAAGACATAATTTCCTCCCCCCACTTTCACGGAAATCCTTTTTTGGAGGTGTGGAGGAGTGGAATAAGTGAAAACTGTACAAAACGTGTTCTAACATCAATCAAGTATAGCATATAGAATACTAGTGAGAACTCTGTCATATCCTCTAACATACTTAATTAGTAAATAAATCAGTTTATTATCTACACACACACAATGTTGAATTTAATTAACCCTTTCTACCCCGGGCCACTTTTCACCTTCCTGCCCAGGCCATTTTTTGCAAATCTGACACGTGTCACTTTATGTGGTAATAACTTTGGAACACTTTTATTTATCCAAGCCATTCTGAGAATGTTTTCTCGTGACACATTGTACTTCATGATAGTCATAAATTTGAGTCAATATATTTCACCTTTATTTATGAAAAAATCCCAGATTTACCAAACATTTAGAAAAATTCACAATTTTCAAAATTTCTATTTCTCTGCCTATAAAACAGAAAGGGATACCTCATAAAATATTTATTATTTAACATTCCCCATATGTCTACTTTATGTTGGCATCATTTTGTAAATGTCATTTTATTTTGTTAGCATGTTAGAAGGCTTAGAATCTTAGAAACAATTCTTAAAACTTTTAAGAAAATTTACAAAACCCACTTTTTAAGGACCAGTTCAGGCCTGAAGTCACTTTGTGGGGCCTACATAGTGGAAACCCCTATAAATGACCCCATTGTAGAAACTACACCCCTCAAGTTACTCAAAACTGATTTTACAAACTTTGTTAACCCTTTAGGTGTTCCACAAGAATTAAAGGAAAATGGAGATAAATTTCAAAATTTAACTTTTTCGGCAGATTTTCCATTTTAGTCAAATCTGTTTTTATTGAAAAGGGAAATCTCACAATGTACATAAAGTGAAAGCAGGTTCCAAATAGGTACATCAATGCAGAAAACAGATTGCAGTGTTTCACAATAACACAGTCTAGTATGAATTAGGCTTCTAGGGCAATAGCCCGACAACACAGGAAGGTGAAGACATACAATCACTATAAGCTGGGGAAAACATGAGGAAATACAAAAACATAAAAACACAAAAATTATGACAAAAAGACATAATAAACATAATAGTCCTGTCATCCATGACTCTGTTTCAATATTCTCTAAGAATAGCCGTCTACTGGATCAAAAGGCTAAACCTAAAGGCCTAGTTGAAAGGTTCGGTCTAGATCCGGTCTAATGGTCAAACATGGTCTCCCTCACCAAGACTCAAACTGCTTGGAATGTGTGGAGTGATTCCATAAGGCAGGCTTACTCACCCCGCAGCACTAACACTTGCTAATCTCCACTATATCTATCTTCTTAGCGTACTTTATCCACGGTTCCCAGACCTGTAAATATCTATCTCTAGTATTATAAGTCCACCCCACTAACTCTTCCATTCTGCACATATCGCTTATTTTTTCGTGCCACATCTTTAGGGACGGCGGGTCCTTATCTTTCCATTTTACAGGGACTAACAACTTAGCCGCCGCGATCATATGCGTGGGTAGGTTCATTCTGCCCGGTCTGAAGCCAGCTAGGGGTAACAACAATATGACTAACTCCGGAGTGAGCTTCAGGTCAACAGAACAAATCTGATTAATCAGCTTTTCAATACCTTCCCAGAACTCCTTCAGATTCGGGCAGAACCACCATATGTGTGACAAAGAACCCTTATCTTTCCCACATCTCCAACAAAGATCATCCGGCACTAATCCCATTTTGAATAACAGCTCTGGTGTTCTATACCATCTAGTGAGAATTTTCAGGGAGTTTTCTTGGGTCAAAATACATTTGGAGAATCCATGTGAATGAGTCAAGATATAGCTCCTATCCCTATCATCCAGCACACAGTTCAACTCTCTCTCCCAGGCTCTAATATAAGAAGGTAAACAGTTGTTTCTATCCCTCAACAATTGCGTGTAGATGAGTGAGATGCATTTCGGGGGGAGTTTGGGAAGCAGGGTGTACGTTTCTAGCCAAGTAGGATCCATAAGAGGAACAAACTTGGACTTTTTGAACTTGGCACACGTGATCTCAAAATCCCTTTCTTGCAGGAAATCCCATTTGGTACTATTTTTCCCAGCAAAGGAGGCATAGTAATCATTCTGATTGGGCATTTTTCGCAAGATCCCCCAATACCACTCCCGGCAAAGAATTCCAGATGGGGCTTGATTCTACATATGATTTATTTAGTATCTGGGGCAGCATTCTAAGTTGTGTAAGAGGTGACAATTTCCCCCTCCCTATGTTAAGCGCCTCCGTTCTATTGCATGCAATGACAGTACTTTTCGTGATAACACTAATCAGAGATTCTTTATCTGGCTTTTTAAAAGGGAACCACAACATATAGTTTGCTGAGTTTCCCATTAGGGCAAGCTCCATCTCTACATGCAAGGGTGGGGGCGCAGGCCTCGTCAAGGCAATCCATCTCTCCAAGTGTATAGCTTTTATATATTGCTCCACATCTGGGAGTGATAGGCCTCCCTGTTTCCTTCTCCTAGTAAGCAGCCCAAAGGGGAGTCTAGCTTTTTTGTTCGCCCAGATATACCTCCCTATTATCCGTCTGATCTTGGATATGTAATTGGCCGGCAAATACAGTGGAAGAGATCTTAGGGTGTATAACAGCTGAGGTAGGATGTAGGCCGTAATCACATTTTTCCTCCCTAGGCAGGCTAGGAATGGCAGAGAACTTTTGGTTAGGAAGGTTTTAATCTTATTCAGCAGAGGAGGGAAAGTCTGAACAGCAGTCTAGGATCGCTAGATATATTAATTCCTAAGTACTTAATGGAAGTTGGTGGCCACTTAAAGGGTGTCCTATTCTTAAGTCTGATTTGTTGTGCAGAGCAGAGGGATATTCCTAATGCTTCTGACTTGTCCAGATTGATCTTAAAGTTGGACAATGCCCCAAACTGCTGGAAGATATTCAAAACCTCAGTCATAGCATTTACTGGGTCAGTTAACATGAGGAGCAAATCGTCGACGAACGCCGCCATTTTATGGGTGTATGTACCTAAGCGCAATCCCCGGATAGCAGGGTTTTGTCTAAATTTTAGAAGTAAGGTCTCTAAAGGTGAGTATAAAGAGCGTGGGGGATAGGGGGCATCCCTGCCGTGTGCCGTTACGTATCGAGAAGGCGTCCGACAGAGTCCCATTCACCATGATACGTGCTGATGACGAAGAGTATAGCGAAAATATGGCGTCAATAAACTGTTCTGGAAAGCCAAATGCTTCCAATGCGCTGCGCATGTATAGCCAACTGACCCTGTCGAACGCCTTCTCCGCATCAGTACCTAGTAGCACCAATGGGGTCCGAGTCTTCTTAGCATGACAAACAGCATGGACCACCCTACTAACATTGTGTCTCCCCTCCCGTCCTGGGACGAACCCCACCTGTTCCTCTCCCACAAGCTCAGGCAGAAGCTTAGAAATCCTGGTACTAAGCAATTTAGCCCACCACTTTAAATCAGTGTTGAGTAGGGAGATAGGCCTATAGGTCCCACAAACTTCTTGGCCTTTCCCCTCCTTATGTATCACTGTAATATGCGCTGCCTGAGCCTGTGGGGGCAGAGTCCCACCTCTGAGTTGGATAAACGAACAAAGTGAGGAACAAGTATATCCCTAAACTTTTTATAGTAAGCGATGGGGAACCCATCCGGGCCAGGGCTTTTCCCAGAGGGAATGGTGTCTAGAACTTGTGTCACCTCCTCTGCTGTAAAGGGCTTAAGCAACTCAAGGCTATTCGCCTCTGAAACTGATGGAATCTTAATGGAACTTAAAAATTCCTTAATCTGCAGGGCCATATCAGGACAAGGGCTACTATCCTTCAAGTTATATAGGGATTCATAGAACTTACAGAACTCCTTTGCTATGTCTGGCGTGTTTGTGAATCTATTCCCGTTTGAAGATTTTATCGCTTGGATAAAGGACTTATCTCTCTGATGTTTTAAAAGAGCGGACATTAATTTGGAGCTTTTGTTACCATGAACAAAGAGTTCAGCTCTTTCAATCTATGCCTCTTTATCCTAGTGCCCAGACTAATAAGTTCTCCTCTAATCACTTCTTTGTGAGCTTCCCACAGAATGGGGCTCGACACCTGACCTGAGTCATTATTCAGAAAATAATCTCTCCGCTTTTGTGAGATTGACTGTGCATGCAGTGCATCATCTATTAATGTGGTGTTTACTCGCCAAGTCCAGGATCTACGCGGCAAGTCCGCAAACTTCACACTTACACTTATGGGAGCATGATTAGAAATAACCGCATTGTCTATCTTGGCGTCCGTCACTAACGGGAGTGCTTGGTTAGACAAGAAAATATAATCCAGTCTCTGGTACGAATCATGTACTCTGGAGTGAAATGTATAATCTTTATCTTCTTGATGTAACAACCTCCATACGTCCGACACCCCCATGTCCGACAATGCAAGGTGAAGTTTGCGGAGTTGTTTAACCGACGTGCTCCTACCCCTAGATGTGGTGTCTTTCATAGGGTCAAAGATCATGTTCAGATCACCCCCCATGATTAATAAACCTTCCGCAAAGGGCTTCAAGGTGTCAAGCGTCCGTAAAATCCACCTAATCTGAATACAATTGGGAACATACAGATTCGCCGTAGTAACGGTTAAGTTAAGAATTTTCCCTTTAACCAAGAGGTACCTGCCCTCTGGATCTGCAATTTTTGCTAACATTTGGAACGGGATAGTCTTCCCAATACCTATAGATACGCCCCTTGAGGCCGACGAGTGGGACGCATGGTACCATAAGGGGAATTGTTTGCTGACCACATTAGGTATATGCATATGTCTGAAGTGAGTCTCCTGAATAAAAGCGATGTCAACATGTTCTTTCTTTAAGGTGTGATATAACTGGCTCCTCTTTTGAGGGATATTAGCGCCATTAACATTGAGAGAGTAAACTTTCACTTCAGCCATATCCAAATAAACATCTATCTAAGTGTCCAGCAATACAATGGATGTCAAGTAAGACAGGACAGAAACAACAACAGTCAAAAATGTCTATGAACAAAACAAGTGGGCTATGGGGCCCAATGGCGTCTTGCGACGCTGTAAAGCACACGCTGGCCAAATAATCAAGGCCAGTGGGGGGTAACATGTGTGGAGAAGTCACAGGACCCGTCTCCATCCACCCGGCCTATCAAGCTGGAAAAAGAGTACCCGTAATTACATCATGTAACAACATGTAAATACAAAGGGTTAAAACATGTAGGTTAGCATTCAGTTTAGCATTAAACCCCTAACTGGGGAAGATAACTTTGCTACCTCAGTGGTAAACTCAGACATATGTAAGGTGACCCACTATGAATACATATATAATGAACTGTCTAGAGGAGTAAACTTCTCTTATAGGATCAAAGTCCTGTTTCTCAAGTGGCCCTCTTCCTCAGCGAGCGGCCTTTGCTTGCCGTCTGCCACTGCAGGTTCTGCGGGAGCTGAGGTAGATCCGGCAGGAATGACGTCGGTAGCCATGATGGGATTTCCAGCGGGTCCATCTGCAATGCCTCCCACATCTTGGGTAAATCCTCTGGTGCTCGCACAGTAAATTGACGTCCCTCAATAGTGGTTGTTAAGCCAAAAGGGAAGAGGCATTTCACAGGGAACTTCCTCTCCCTTAAAGCATTAGTTAGTGGACGGAAGGCTCTCCTTTTAGCCAGTGTACTAGCCGCCAAGTCCTGAAACAATAGAATCTTATACTCTTCCAGCAAAAGGTCTCCCGCCTCTCTCGCAGCTCTAAGCAAGGCCGCAGTGTCCAGGTAGTTCATGAGAGCACATACCACATCCCTGGGTGGTTCTGTGGCCGGCAGTTTCGGTCGCAGGGCTCTATGAGCTCTTTCAATAACAATGGCGTCTGCGTGCTTTTTGCCTACAAGCATCTCAAACACATGGCGCACTGTGGGTATCAGCTCCTCTACAGTGACCGACTCAGGGATTCCTCTTAAACGGATGTTCTTCCGTCGGCCCCTGTTCTCTTGGTCTTCCAGGTACAAGAATGCGGTATTCACCTGTTTACAGACCGAGGCAAGTTGCGATTGCATCCCCGCACTGTGCTGTGTCATGAGGGAGTGTGAGTCCTCCAAGGCCTCTACTCTGTGGCCCATATGCAGGACCTCTGTTTTAATGTCCGACAGCTCTTTTAGAACTGGCGACAAAGCTTTGTCCAGCGATTGGGCTAGCGACTGTTGCAGGAAGGTTCTGGTAATCGGCAAGGCGTCATGCTCACCTTGAAGTTCAGAGCAGGCATCAGAGCTGTCGCCATCAGAGTAGTCTTCCCGCGTCTCCACTGCTGGTATAGATTGCGCTGCCTTCCCCCGCTCCGACTGAGAAGAAGAAGTCTTCCTGCTGAGGTATTTGTTCATGTCGCTTTGCGAGCTTTTCAGTTTCGGGGTGCTCTCCACTTCCCCTCTCTTTTCTCTACCAATCTTCCCCATAATCACGACGGGTAGCTTTAAAATAGAAGTGAAAAATAGCCAGCAGCACTCCAAATCAAATCAAATGTTGAAGATTTATTGGACCCAAAATCAGGCGACGTTTCAACAGCTTATTGCTGTCTTTATCAAGACAGCAATAAGCTGTTGAAACGTCGCCTGATTTTGGGTCCAATAAATCTTCAACATTTGATTTGATTTGGAGTGCTGCTGGCTATTTTTCACTTCTAGTACATTGGACCTAGGTGCTGGTCCACACTGGCCGGACGTGCACCCCCTGCTTATACAGTGTGCTGCTTCCTCACTTTCTTCAAATAGCTTTAAAATAGGCTAAAAGACCGGGCTTAAGGCGAGGAGCTCAGACGCACACGTCCTCCACCATGCTCAGTCGGCTCCGCCCCCCAGATTTTTCATTTTAATCCATTTTTTTCTTCAACACATGGAGGGTAACAACCAAAAGAAACCTCAACATTTATTACCCTGATTCAGCTGTTTACAGAAACACCCCACATGTGGTCGTAAACTGATGTGAGGGCGCACTGCAGGGCGCAGAATAAAAGGAACGCCATATGGTTTTTGGAAGGCAGATTTTGCTGGACTGGTTTTTAGATGCCATGTCCCATTTTAAGCCCCCCTGATGCACCCTTACAATAAAAACTCCCCAAAATTGACCCCATTTTGGAAACTAGGGGATAAGGTGCCAGTTTTATTGGTACTATTTTGGGGTACATATGATTTTTTATTGTTTTTTGTGAGGCAAGGTAACCCCAAAAATTTTTTTGCTACCGTTTACATTTTTTTTTTTGCAACATTCATCTGACAGGTTAGATCATGTGCTACTTTTATAGAGCAGGTTGTTACAGACGCAATAATATCAAATATGTCTACTTTCTTTGTTTGTTTGATTCAGTTTTACACAATAAAGCATTTTTGAAAAATAAGTATGTTTTTGTGTCTCTATTTCCTGAAAGCCATATTTTTTTTGTTTTTCTGCCGATCATCTTGTGGAGGGGCTTGTTTTTTGCAGGAAGAGTTGAAGTTTTTATTGGTACCATTTTTGGGTACATATGATTTTTTAATTATTCATTATTACACGTTATTAGTTTATATTAGTGTATTATAGTCTGAGAGCCATTGCTTTTTTTTATTTTTTAACAGTTATCTTAGGTAGGGTCTCCTTTTTTGTGGGATGAGGTGATCATTTCATTGGTACTATTTTGGGGGGCATACGCCTTTTTGATCGCTTGGTGTTGCAATTTTTGTGATGTAAGGTGACAAAAATTGCTTTTTTGGCACTTTATTTTTTTATTTTTTACGGTGTTCATCTGAGGGGTTAGATCATGTGGTATTTTTATAGAGCAGGTTGTTACGGACGTGGAAATACCTAATATGTCTACTTTTTATTTATTTATTTCACTTTAGCACAATAATAGCAGTTTTGATGCAAAAACAAAAATCATATTTTAGTGTCTCCATTGTCTGAGAATGATAGCTTTTTTATTTTTTGACCGATTGTCTTAGGTAGGATCTTATTTTTTGCGGGATGAGGTGACAGTTTGTTTAGTACTTTTTTGGGGGGAATATGCCTTTTTGATCACTTGGTGTTGCAATTTTTGGGATGTAAGATGACAAAAATGGCATTTTTTTAATACAGTTTTTATTCTTTGTTTTTTTACGTTGTTCACCTGAGGGGTTAGGTCATGTGATATTTTTATAGAGCTGGTTGTTATGGACGTGGAGATACCTAATATGTATACTTTTTATTTATTTATTTTACTTTAACACAATAATAGCATATTTGAAACAAAAAAATTATGTTTTTGTGTCTCATGTTCTGAGAGCTATAGTTTTTTTTATATTTTAGCGATTTTCCTATGTAGGAGCTCATTTTTTGCCGGATGAGGTGACGGTTTTATTGGTATCATTTTGTGGGACATACGCCTTTTTGATCGCTTGGTGTTGCACTTTTTGTGATTAAGGTGACAAAAAAAGCTTTTTTTGACACAGTTTTCATATATTTTTTTATGGTGTTTATTGGATGGGGTGGATTATGTGATATATTTATAGAGCCACGAACGTGGCGATACCTAATATGTATGTTTTTTCTTTTTTTTTCAATTTTTTATTATAAAATCAGGGGAAAAGGGGCGTTTTTCTTTTTTCACTTGAAACGTTATTTTTTTAACTTAAAAACACAGTTTTTTTACTTTGTTTTAACTTTATTCCTGACTAACTTTTGGGGGTCTGATCCCCTCGGCAATGCATTACAATACATCTGTATTGTAATGCATTGCCTGTTAGTGTATTACACAGAGTAATACACTAACAAGTTGCCTAGGAGACCCAGCCTGAGCCTGGATCTCCTGGGCACCCATAGAAGGCAGGTCCTGATGCCGTGCAAGGCATTGGGCAGCCTCTGCACGGCATTGTGCTGCCTTCTCACCCATGGGGTCCCCCCCACAGCAGCTCGGGTACCCGATGGGCTCACTCACCCGCAGCAAACCCCTTCTATGTCACGGTCAGTGCTGACCGAGGCATAGGAGGGGTTAATGCGCTGGCATCTATGTTTTCATGTCCTGCTGCGCCGTACTATTATGGCGCTGGTCGGGATGGGGTTAAACCAGCAAAGATGATCAGTACACCAATACACAGGGTAGGTGGTGGAATTGCATTTTGTTTCCAACTCCACCCCATTTGGATTTTTTTTCCTGCTTCCCACTACATTGTATGCCATATTAAATGGTGACATTGAAAAGTACAACTTTTTCCCGCAAAAAAAATCCCTCATATAGATACGTGAGCAGAAAAATAAAAAAGTTATGGCTCCGGGACGACAAATGAAAAACTGGTTACTCTGGGGGGGGGGGGGGGGGGTGCACTGGGGGTGTCATTATACTATATGGGTGCACTGGGGGTCATTATACTGTATGGGAGCAACAGGGGGACATGTAAATGTAAAAAAAAAAAAATAATTGTATTGTGGGGGAGGGGGGTGCCAGAGAAAGGATCTGCCTCGAGTGCCAAATACCCTAGGCACACCACTGCAGCTCCAAAATTCCGGCGGCTGCAATAGAAACTGTCCGGCAGCCGCCCGGACGAACTATTGAAGGCCCGAGGCACTTTAAACTATCAATGCAGTCTGCGCATATAGCAGCAGATACAGTCTGTATCTTACAGACTGTACTGGCTGCGCAGTGTAATGATCGCAATGCTGGCACTTGTCGTGGCTTCATTGCACGTCACACCTCAGCCCTCAGCCAATAGTAGCTGGCATCTTTGTGATCTGTAATGAAGGCACAGAAAAGCCCAACAGGATAGGTGCCAGCATGGAGCAGGCAGGAGAGGCAGACTGCACATCAGCATCATAAGCATAAAGTGGGGCAGTGTGTCTGTTTGGCAAAGTGCCTCCAGCTCAGCAACCCTCTCCTAGTCTGCAGTATATGACTAGAGATGAGCGAATCGAAGTTGACGTAGTGGAATTCAATCCGAATTTCAGGAAATTTTTTATTCATCCCGAAGTCGAATTTCCTGGCACTTCGTGGTAACAAATTGTATTTTTTCTAAAATGGCTGCTGGACATGTTACAAAGTAAGAAGCCCGGGAACGAGGGAGCACCCATAATGCCATGCAGACAGCCAATCAGCAGATAGCCAGCCCCTGTGATGTCACAGCCCTATAAATAGCCTTTACCATCATGGTCTCCACCATTTTACAGTGAACTTAGTGCACGGAGAGACGTCAGCAGGCACTAGGGACAATGTTTAGAAAAGACTTTAAATAAAAAAAATAAAAAAAACAATTGAGCAGTACAGGGAAGGATTATTCATAGTGTAGAGAAAGGATAGGGAGGGGCAGGGACCAATTGCACAGTGTAAAGCCTGGGTAATAGGAGCTAAGCTATTACACCTTGCTGCACTAATTGGGGTTACTAAAAGTGATCTATTACTGCAGATTTTAGGTTGCAAATGCAGTAATCCAAGCATCTGTTTTTGGGTTGAAAGTGTGGTCTGATACAAACAGTTTTGGGGTGTGTTTATTCTAAATACATAAAAGTACGTCCATTCATCCTTGCTTTTGGTGGGAAATTGCAGCCTGATACAGTTTTGGGGTGTGTTCATTTCATATATATAAAAGTATGTCCATTCATCCTTGCTTTTGGGGTGAATTTGCAGTCTGATACAAACAGTTTTGGGGTGTGTTTATTTCATATATAAAAATATATTGCGTGTAACAGAACAGGTTCTGTAGAAATCTATGTGGAATCAGCTGAAGACGGTGTAAAAGAAGTGCGCTCGTTCACGCTATAGTAGGAGCTTGGGCCTCTGCACGGTTCTTTATACCTGACGCTAACATCGACCTGTAAGGCTGAGTTCACACTTGAGATATTTGGTCAGTTTTGGCCCCGTAACTGCCCAAATAAGTGACGTGTGCAGTGATTCTAAGAGCGACGCCTGTCATCTGCATGTCATACTGACTCACAGTATTGTTTCACTACCACAGCAGACTCCCTATGCGTGTTTCTGCAAGGCAGTGTTCTACACCAGCGGTCTCCAACCACTGGGCCGCGGACCAGTACTGGGCCGTAGAGCATCTGGTACTGGTCCGCGGAGTGTGCTGGTGTTAAATGATGGGGAAAGGGACTATACTGTCCTCATACATGTTAGCACGGTGTGTAATCTGACATGTAGCTAAACCACGAAATAGAAGGAAGGCTCCAGCACAAAAGATGGACGTTGTGAGTAATCCCGATCTTTATTTGTCACCAAAATTCAGGTAAGTACAGCAAACGGTAACACTGAAGCCCACTTGTTCCCAAGATCTACGTGTTTCGAACAGTAGTGTTCTTAATCATGATCCAAGGTGTCTGACATGTTCCAAACTGAAATAGGGTTCACCTCCGACATCCCCGCCCCCAGGGAGGGGTGTGGGGAAGCAGGGTGGACGGAAAAATCAGCTGGGTTCATGCAAGACACCTGTGCAAACCTTTTCGCCCGTATCATATAGTAATACACCTAATAGTGCCATAAATAAACAGTGAAAAATACATAAAAAGTATGTGACATAAATAAAACCCATGTAGCCCTTTCTTAGATGGTATAAACATGATATCCCTGTGTGGTACAGATTACATTGCTTATAACCATGAGCAATAGAAAAGCAATGATTTCATGAAAATATATTCGGCCACTGGTTGATTGCATCGTGTTTTATGTCTGGTTTTAAATTATTATTATTTTTAATTTTTGGTTTTCAATTTTTTAATATGATATTTTATTTTAATTATGGTTTATTTGGTATATCAGTGCCGGTAATATATGTACACGCCTTACCGTTCTTATGATGAGTCAATATAAAATTCTATCAACACCATGCTCATATAATACCGCATGGTGTGAATTGAGGCTGAAGTGTATACCTATATAACCGTCGGACAAGTGGTGGTAAACACGATGCATTCAAAGATTGCTGTCCATGACCATTTTCCCAGCTTCATTACATTGGTCCAGTAAATCCATGAATTCTTTATTTATAAAAAGTCGCACGGTATGAACTATGATATGTGAGGAACTCAGAGACAATTCATATAACAGGTACAATGCAATTAATAGTTGTTATCCACAATGATTTTTCCTGATATAATATATTATCTTCCGAATTCTCATTGATAAAATCGCATGGTATGTACTATGACATATCTTCGGAGATATAAACTGGTCAGTTGGTTATGACCAGACATATAGAACATGCAGGTATAGAGAGGACCGGCACTCGCTTTAGTTATGATTTTCAATTAATTTTAATGGTCACATACAAGTGGTAAGTGACGCGTTTCGGCTGCTATGAGCCTTTGTCAAACATAATCTTTACAAGCAACAAACATGTTTAAATAGCCCGCGATGGAGCCGGAAATGACGTAGGTAACCATGGCAACGTTGTAAACAAAGGGCACAACAATACAAAAGTAGGATTTTTGTGCAAAAATGTCATTAGTGGTTCGGGCACCATGCTTTATAGTGCTGTATTTTGCTGCACATTGTTATAGTGGTGTATAGTGCTAGAAACTGTAAATAGAATCCGCTGGAAAAAAGTCAGCTGGAAAAAAACATGTCATAAATTCACAAAGCACCATGCTTTACACTGCTGTAATATGCTAAGCATTATGTTATAGGTACAGAATGTTGCAAAAAAACTTACATAATAATGATTATTGAATACTGAATGGTAAGCTTGCGTGATGCTATGTTATACTTTACAGTGCTAAACACCATACTTTACACTGCTATATTTTGCTTCATATTATTATAATAGTGTGAAAAGCTGGAAGCTGCATGCTGCAATGAATTCGCAGGAACAGAGATGATGAATAGGCAGCACACCATACTATACAGTGCTCAGGGCCGTCTTTAATATTGATTGGACCCTGGGCAAAAATTTACTTGGGCCCCCTGGAATCCGCCTTCCCACACCTTAGCAGGCAATCACGCCCTCCACCACAACACACACACAAAAAATCCACACATCTGGTAGAGTACAGTGAATGACTGTAAATACTTCCAGTTCTGAAGACTCCAGCGGCTCAGGATCAGTGCTCTTGGCAGCTGGGCTCAGGCTGGAAGTGGGCACCGCTCTGCAGGAAGGAGACCGGGGCTTGGCCCTAGTGTTACAGTGCACCCCAGCACCCCACAGTATGCAGTATAGCACCCTATAGTATACAGCACCACACAGTATGCAGTATAGCACCCCACACTATACAGTACCCCACAGTATATAGTAGAGCAGTATAGCAGCCCACAGTATACAGCACCCCACAGTATACAACACCTCACTGTATACAGCACCCAAACTATACACGATACAGCCCCCCACACTATACAGTACAGCAATATAGCACTCCACACTATACCGCACCCACAGTATACAGACCCCCACAGTATACAGTACAGCAGTATAGCACTCCACAATATACAGCCCCCCCCCACACTATACAGGTCTCCCACACTATACAGCCCCCCCCACACTATACAGGCCCCCCATGCTATACAGGCCCCCCCACAGTATACAGACCCCCACACAGTATACAGCCCCCCACACAGTATACAGCCCCCCACACAGTATACAGCCACCCCCACACAGTATACAGCCCACCACACAGTATACAGGCCCCCAAACAGTATACAGGCCCCCACACAGTATACAGCCCCCCACACAGTATACAGCCCACCACACAGTATACAGCCCACCACACAGTATACTGCCCACCACACAGTATAAGGCCCCCCACAGTATACAGGCCCCCACACAGTATACAGCCCACCACACAGTATACAGCCCCCACAGTATACAGGCCCCCCACAGTATACAGCCCCACACAGTATACAGCCCACCACACAGTATACAGTCCCACACAATATACAGCCCCCCACACAATATACAGCACCCCACTATACAGTAGTTTACAGTATATTAACATAACAGCCCCTGTCACCTTTTTCTGATGTAATCTTCACACAAAAAAGCTCCACAGTTAACTTCTGCAACACTCCTGCTAGGACCTGTGATGACCTCATAGCCATGTGAACAGTAATTGCTAGGTTACTGGTCACATGGTGATGATGTCATCTAAGGTCCTAGATCACAACGTTAAAGTACACAGACAGCTTGACACCCGGGGCAGTAGCTAGCAAGGCTCAAGAGGCAGCTGCCTTGGGCCCCCCAGGAACAACTGGGCCCGGGGCAGCTGCCCCTTTTGCCCCTTGGTAAAGACGGCCCTGACAGTGCTGCAGCATACAAAGCACTGTCGTGATGGTAAAAAATATTAGATATTAGACATTATATGTTAAACGGTGAACTTACGCCCTGATCAGACACTAAATGACATAGATTTTAGAATGCATTAAGTTCTCTGTGGAAGAAAGAAAAAGGGAATATGTTGAAAGGGTAACTACAGGCAATATCTTATAGGAAACTATTCAGATCATAGTCACGATTTAACCCCTTCGGTTCTAGGGTTTGCAGGCGATGAATCCAGTAGGCTTCTAGTTTTTTGAGCATTTTAAGTCTGTCTCCTACTCTCCAGGGTAGTGTTACGTGTTCTATTATCTGGAAGCGCAATTGGGGAATGGTCGGTATCTCTCAAAATGATACGGAATGGGAAGTAATACATTTTTCTTTCTAATTGTGGATTTGTGCTTACAGAAGTGATCTTTCATCCTCATGGAGGTCTCACCGACATACACAAGTCCACAAGGGCACTTCAAGAGATAGACTACGAAATTACTATTGCAGGTAAAGAAACCGTTAATTTTAAATTTTTCCCCTGTGTGTGGGTGAGTGAAGTATTCTCCTTTGATGGCACTTGAGCAATGTATGCATTGAAGGCATGGGTATGTTCCATTTTTAGGAGTGGAGAGGGTGGTCTGTCGAAGATTTAGTCTGTCACTGCCCACATCAGCTCTAACTAAGATATCACAGATATTTTTGGACCTTTTGTAGCACAACATAGGGGAGGACTGGAATTCCACAATATTCGGATAGGCTCTGCTAATAATGTTCCAATGTTTATTGATGACGGTTCTACATTTATTTACCCAAGGGTGATATTTCACCACAAAGCGAATTCGTGGTGGTTTATCACTAGTAGAGATAGTTCCACTGGATTGTTTTGTCCGTTGTGAAATTAATAAATCACTCGGATAGCCTCTGTTGCGGAATTTGTCTAACATCTCATCTTCTCGTATTATTCTCATATCCGTGTCAGATACTATCCTGTTCACCCTCTGGAGTTGTGAATGGGGTAGTGATTTTTTGACAGCCGGTGGATGATTGCTCGTGAAGTGTAGTAAACTGTTGCGGTCAGTATTCTTGGTGTAAAGGTCCGTATGTATCTGACCCCTCTCGTCCTTTATGACCCATGTGTCCAGGAAATTAATTCTGGACACGTCTGAGTGTATGGTGAATTGCAGTTCTGTCCAGATAGAGTTCATGTGCTGTAAAAATTGTTCGAGGGTTCGAATGTCGCCCCGCCACACGCAGAATATGTCGTCGAAAACCTGCGCCAGAAAATGCAATGATCCTTATATAAGTAATTTTCATAGATGTATTCTTTCTCGAACCACAACATATAACAATTAGCGTAAGGCGGTGCGGCATTCGAACCCATCACGGTCCCCCGCCGCTGGCGGAAATAGGTGTCCTGAAATAGGAAGTAGTTCTCATAAAGTATGGTGGTGAGGAGACTCAGGAAAAAATTCCTTTCATTAGCATTATACGTAGATGATGCCAATAGCCATTCTACTGCTCGGATGCCTTTCTGGTGTTCAATGGATGTATATAAGCTGCACACATCAAATGTGGCCAATATATCACTCTCCCTTAATTCAAGGTCACGTATTTGTTTAAAAAAATCATTGGTATCCAGGACATATGACGGTGCCTTTTTTGTGAGTGGAGTGAGGGCTTTTTCTAGAATAATAGCTGAGGCTGACAGAATGGAATCTGTAAGTGCAACTATCGGGCGTCCTGGGGGGCTGTTTAGGGATTTATGTACCTTGGGTAATGTATAGAATACAGGTATTGTGGGGTGTTGATGTATGATATATTCACCCATTTTTATGTCAATAGTGTTATTTTTCACATATTCATTGGTGATCCCCTGTAATTTTGCTTTAATGGTGTATACGGGGTCTGTTGTTAGTGGCTGATATGTATCGACATTAGACAATTGTTGCAAAATCTCATCCACATAATAATCCCTATCCAGTACGACCAGGGCTCCCCCCTTGTCTGCAGGCTTCACGATTAAGGACTTATCCTCTAAAAGCTGTGCAAGGGCATCCCTTTCCAGACGTGACAGATTTTGTGACATATGGTAGTCACCTGTCCGGAAGCCATGCGTATTTTGCAAGATATCACGTTGTACCAGAGATATGAACGTTTCAACAGGATGGTACGTTTTTGGGGGCTGAAATTTACTTTTGGTCCTTAAACCAAACTGTTGTAGGGATAATTTCAAAACGTCCATTATCTCATTGGTACATGGTGATTTTTCAACACTGGCAAAGTGTGCTTTAAGCCGTAGGTTGCAATAAAACCTTTGGCAGTCCATTTCAAGTTCAAATGTGCCCAAATGTCCAGTGGGGCTGAAGGATAAATCCTTCTGCAGCACTTGCAATTGAAGTGGACTCAGTATTTTTGATGATAAGTTCAGGACTAAGGATGTGTCAGTACCAAGCTATGTGAGTCAGGCAAGTGATCGCATGGACAAGAGATCTCCAAGTAGAAAACCTACTGAATGTATGGGATTTCAGGTGGTGGTCTAAAGTGTATGCAACACAGATACCTGAGGACGTATCTCAACATCAGTATGTGGGTCTACTAGTTCAAACATGGCAGTTTCTGCTGTGTTGGACGTCGGCCTATACAAAAAGGTGGGGCCTGTAAACCAAATTGTATCCTTGAGACAGTCAGCAGCGATGGATCTAGTTGCTTGGTCCGCAGTGTTGAGATGCGTACATATTTCCATTGTTCAGGAGAGGTAAATCTTCTGATCCTTAGCACTCTGTTGTTGACGTAGACATAGAAGCGTCTAGCTTTATTATAGATATATTCTAGTACTATCTTACTATTGGTATAGAACTCAGAGTCTTTAATCTCCAGGTCCATTTCTGTAGCGATGAGTTCGGCTAACTCCACCGCTAACACTGTGGCACATCGTTCCAGACGTGGTATTGTGAGTTCATGGAGTGGTTTTAGTTTCGCTCTGCTCGTGACGAACCCTACATGGCATTGTCCGCTGGTATCTAACATCTTCAAGTAAGCTACAGCAGCAATTGCTTTGATTGAAGCATTGCAGAAAACACAAAGTCTTTGTGTCTCAACCTTAGTAGTTGGTACAGAAACATATGGGCGAGCTATGTGAAGATCAGATAAGGTTGTAAGGGAATTTTTCTAGGCCATCCACATGGCTCTTTCCTTCTCTTTCCCAGTTTGACGCTTCTTTGGTGAAGTCTCTTAACATAGCTTTATCTTTGATGAGTATAGGAGCTGCAAATCCCAATGGGTCATATAAATTGCTTATGGCTGACAGTACTCCTCTGCGAGTAAAGGGTTTTTCTTCTCTGCTAACCTGGAAAGTGAAAGTATCAGCTTTTATGTCCCAGAGTAGGCCAAGGCTCCGTTGCATCGGAGGTGAGTCCCAGCCTAGGTCTAAATCTTTTAAGCCATCTGAATGGTCCTGAGACTGAAAGGCTTTCATCAATTTCTGTCTATTAGAAGCAATCTTGTGTAGCCTCAGGTTAGACAGAGAGAGCATCTCCTGTTTTTTTTTTTAAGAAGACTGATTGCAGTCTCATCCGAGGACATTGATTTCAGACAGTCATCCACATAATCCACATAGAAGTCCTTCTCTACAAAGAGTCTGACATCCGCTCCGTACTTCTCTTCTACTTTCTGAGCTGCACGTCTTAAGGACTATTGCCAAAGATGTTAACTTTTATACGATACTCTGTAACATCGTTAGAGGGATCGTTGTCCTTGAACCATAGGTATCTCAAGAAATTTCTATGTTCCCTTTTAACTAGGAAGCAATGGAACATCTGTTGGATATCAGCCGTGAATGCAACGGAGTCTCTGCGAAAACGGAGGAGCACTCCTATGAGCTTGTTGTTTAGATCTGGGCCTGACAGCAAAACGTTGTTCAATGATATGCCTTCATACTTGGCACTTGAGTCAAACACTACTCTGATCTGTATAAATAGTAATAGAGGGGCACTCAAATATCAAGGAGCCTCGGACAGCAAATACGTGAAAAGTGGAGTATTTAATAAACACCAATAAAACTAAATCAAATTATATTGCAGAAAAATGACATAAAATGACATAAAACTTGCATAAAAAATGGCTAATAATGTTAATAGGCAGATCAAAGGTAAAGTAGCACATACATGTGATCATGCACAATGGTATAACAGATCTGTGGTTCCATATATAGCCGTATAGGACCCTGGATGAAAGGCTAATGGGTCCCTATGGAGCTTGATGGAAAACTTGCTGCTTGATCAGGGAACACTGTGGACAATTGTCCCATACGAGGATGGAAAACAAAAAGCGAAAACGTGTCACTCAGGAGCGTGTCTCCTTTGGTATGTACCTTGTAAGGTAAATGAATAATAGAAGTACGTCCGTATCTCAAATATCATAGGTACATGCGGTAAAAATCATACATTACCACCGGATCGTAGGCCAGTTGTCAAGTGCCTAATTCGCACTGTCGGTTACAGACCTTACTGCCAGGTTAGTAGATAGTTGTCAAGTGTCTCCTCTCTCTCCACTGCCGGAATCACTAGCGGCGTCCCGTGTGGTCTCAACGTGGCGTCCCACGTGACTTGGCGGTGGTTCACGTGACTGAAGGTATGTCCACGTGATCAGAGGGTCGTGTACTACGAGAGATACGTCTTTTAGTTCCGCGTCTCCAAGTAGATTGTTCAATAAAAAATTATTCTGTACTCCTGGATCAACAATGAATGGCTGTAGTAAACCAATAAAGTAATCCACATGAGGCAAAGTCAATTTAGATGTGTTACTTGCTACTCCTACCAAACCAACCATAAGCGTTTCGTGGTACCTCCCCTTCTTCAGTGGCGGTATTTAGCAAGCAAGAAGTGCAACGTATTTGTACTCAATTCTAAACCTGGTCGAGAACTACAGGAAACATTTGACCTCTGTAATTGCAAACAAAGGCTTCTGTACCAAATATTAACACTGATTTTCTGAGGTGTTCAAATACTTACTTATGTTCAGTAGTGCAAAACAAATAAATTCTTGAAAAACATTAGCTGCGGCGCCATCTTTAAAGACCCAGCCAGCGCTGTACTAGTACGATGCTGGTCGGGAAGGAGTTAATTTTCACATCTGAGTTTTGTTTTTTGTTGCTCTGCTCTAACATGGGAGCATAACAACGAAAATACCAAAATTGCTGACACCCTGGCCCAAAGACCCGTATAGTATCGCTGCATCTAGTGGTGAGCGAATCGAAGCATCCACAGTGGAATTAGATCCGAAGTTTAGGAAAAATTTGATTCAACACGAATCCAAATTGACTCGCGCTTAGTGGTAACGATTCTTTTTTTTTTTCTAAAATGGCGGCTGCATGTGTTACAAAGTAAAAGGAACAATCCCAAGAATGCGAAATCACCAATAATGCCGTGCAGCCGGCCAATCCACAGATAGTCATCCCCTGTGATGTCAAAGCCCTATAAAAGTCTCCATCTCGCGCGGTCTCCAGTGCTGCGACACTCATAGTTAATCTGTTATTTTATACCTAGACTTATTGTGCGTCAGCCTCAGTATTGCAAGGAGGTCTAATATATCGCTGCGTGCATCTTGATCAAATGCTGCGACATTCATAGTTAATCTGTTATATTACTGATACAGTTACTGTACACTATGGCCAGTTGTCTGGGCCCTACAAAGGAACGGGCAGTGGCAAAAATGTAGTTGTACCCTGCACAAGTAGCAGCAGAAGGGGTGGTGGTAGCAGCTGCTGCAACAAGCCAGAACTGCCACTGTCATCTGGCAGTAGTATTTTGACCAACAATGCAGCGGTACTGGAATGGTCGACTCGCTCTTCAACATCATCTCAAGTGAAAACAGAAACATACAGTCATGAATCAGTGGGCTCCTCTGGCACCACACTTAGTTGGCATGGCCCAGGAACTGACTCTTGCCCTCAACTGTCCTGAGCTTGTCTCTTGCTTTTGCTGCTCCTTCTACTAGCCAAATAATGTATGCCGTCGGCTCTACTCTGCTTTTTAGCGAGGATGATCTTTGTGAGGACAGTCAGCAGTTATAGTCAAGCAGTTGCAGGCCAGCATAGACTTAGAGGGGAGGTTTGCTGCGGACTCCTTTAGGTCTACAACTACCTATGATCACAGTTGGGTGAAGAGGGGGCATCGTCATCATCAGGTGGCAGTACGTCTGTGAGACAGCAGGGTGGAAGTGTGCCTTTGAGACAACAGGGTAGAAGCAGTGGGAGACCTGCAGCCAAATTCAGGAGAGGTACACCGTCTGCTACTCAGGAGACTACCTGTGAGGAATACACTAGCAGTGCCCGGGTTCATAAAAGCAGCAACAGGCAGGCATCACGCAGTGGTGGAGGAAAAATGCTACACTTGCTAGTCTGGACATTTTTCAGCAAGTTGCTGGAGGACGTTAGTGTAGCGGTATGCAAGATGGCAGAAGGTGAGGGGCGGCCAGGGTGCTAATGGTGGCACGACGGCCCTGTGTCAACACATGGAGCCAGGGCCGTCTTTAATATTGATTGGGCCCTGGGCAAAAATTTACCTGGGCCCCCTGGATTCCGCCTTCCCACACCCTTGCATGCAGGGAACCCAGGAACGCTCCTCTGGACCATAACCACGCCAATGGACCAAAAACTGCACCCGACCGCGGACCAGGCGTTAGTCCAGGATATTGCTCACCTCATACTCCTCACGATTGCCCACTTGGACCGGACGAGGCCGAGGAACCGAGGAAGTGAAACGATTACACACCAGTGGCTTCAACAGGGAGACATGAAACACGTTGGAGATCCGCATGCCAGGAGGAAGCGCGAGGGCATAGGCTACCGGGTTTACCCTGCGAAGCACTCGGAAGGGACCAACAAAGCGAGGCGCCAGCTTGGGAGTGGGCACTCGAAGGTTGAGGTTGCGGGTGGACAACCATACGCGGTCTCCGACCTGGTAGGAAGGAGCGGGCGCTCGTCTGCGATCAGCCTGGAGTCTCTGGCACTGCGCAGAGACCTCAAGGGACCTCTGGATCTGTACCCAGGAAGCACGTAGGACGGAAAGGTGATCCTCCACAGCCGGAATATCCTGGGGAGAGAATACCTCCGGTAACACAGCAGGTTGAAACCCATAATTGGCCATGAAGGGAGACGTCCCAGAGGAAGAGTTCACCGCCGTGTTCCTGGCAAACTCAGCCCAAGGCAGGAGGTCAACCCAATTGTCTTGGTGATCGGAGACATAGCAACGAAGGAATTGCTCCAAGGCCTGATTGGATCGTTCTGCGGCCCCATTGGACTGAGGGTGGTAGGCCGAGGAGAAGGAGAGATGAATCCCCAACTGGGAGCAAAAGGCACGCCAGAACCTGGACACAAACTGACTCCCCCGATCCGACACAATCTCCTTGGGCAAACCGTGCAGACCTCCCTGGCAAAAATCGAGGCCAACTCTTGTGCAGAGGGTAACTTCTTGAGAGGAACACAGTGGCACATTTTGGAAAACCGATCCACAATCATGAGAATGACCGTATGGCCTCGGGATGCAGGGAGGTCCACAATGAAATCCATCCCCAGGTGTGACCAAGGACGCTCCCCGGTGGCTATGGGTTGCAAAAGGCCCAACGGAAGGTGCCGAGGGGACTTACTCTGGGCACAAACGGAGCATGCCGCTACATATGCGGTGATGTCGGAACGTAGAGAAGGCCACCAGAACAGACGTGAAACAGCCCAGGACAGCTGATTCTTTCCAGGATGCCCCGCGGCCTTGGAGTTATGGTAGGTTCGCAACAACCGAGTGCGCAACTCCTCAGGCACAAAACATCTGCCGTTGGGTCTCCCAGAGGGAGCACCAGATTGAGCCGCCAAAATCTGCTCACCCAGGGGAGAGGTCAGGCTGGTGCGAATAGCGGCCAGGATCTGATTCGGAGGTATGACCGAAGTCGGAATCGACTCCTCCCCGGACAGCTCGGAGTACTGCCGTGATAAGGCATCCGCTCTGATGTTCTTGGAACCGGGTAGGTAGGAGACCACGTAATTAAAACGTGACAAGAACAGAGCCCATCTGGCCTGACGTGGTGTCAATCTCTTGGCCTCAGAGAGGTAGGTCAGATTCTTGTGGTCCGTCAGGATGAGAACCGGAACCACCGAGCCCTCGAGCAAGTGCCTCCATTCTTTAAGGGCCTGCACGATAGCCAATAACTCCCTGTCACCAATCTGATAGTTGCACTCCGCGGAAGACAGTTTCCGGGAGTAAAACCCACAAGGAAGCAGAGGACCCTCTGGTGTTCTACGCTGAGACAGGAGGGCGCCTACTCCCGTCTCAGACGCGTCCACCTCGAGGACAAAAGGCAACCCAGGGTTGGGATGCGACAGAATCGGAGCCGACACAAAGGCGGACTTTAGAGCCTCAAAAGCTCGAATGGCCTCGAGCGGCCAGACCTGGGGATTACTGCCCTTCCTGGTCAGATCCGTGAGAGGCTTGGCTAGCATGGAAAAGTCCCTGATGAACTTCCGATAATAATTGGCGAAGCCCAAAAAGCGCTGCAGGGCACGAAGCCCACTGGGCTGGGGCCACTGTAAGACAGCCGAAACCTTCTCAGGATCCATGGAGAACCCCTCAGCGGAAATGATGTAACCTAAGAAGGTTACCTGGGATCGGTGAAATTCGCATTTCTCAAGCTTACCGAACAGCTTGTTCTCTCGTAAGCGTTGCAACACTCGTCTGACATCCAGAATGTGGGCCTCCATGGATTCAGAATATACCAAGATGTCATCCAAATAGACCACCACACACTGCTGCAACAGGTCACGGAAAACATCGTTGATGAATTCCTGGAAGACTGCAGGCGCATTGCACAACCCAAAGGGCATAACCAAGGATTCATAATGACCGGTCCTGGTGTTAAACGCGGTCTTCCACTCATCGCCCGCCTTGATCCTTACCAGATTATATGCCGCCCTCAGGTCGAGTTTGGTAAAGACCGTGGCCCCTTTGAGGCGATCGAACAGCTCGGAAATCAAGGGTATCGGGTAAGCGTTCTTGATCGTGATGCGATTGAGACCCCTGTAGTCGATGCAAGGCCTCAACTCACCGCCCCTCTTTTTCACAAAGAAAAATCCAGCCCCTGCCGGGGACGAGGATTTGCGAATGTGTCCGCGTGAAAGCGCCTCCCTCACGTACTCCTCCATGGCCTCATTCTCCGCTACCGACAGTGGATAGACTTTGCCACGAGGAGGAACAGCACCAGATTGTAACTCTATGGCACAATCGTATGGGCGGTGCGGAGGTAGGGCAACCGCACGCACCTTATCGAATACTTCCCGGTACTCCTCGTATTCAGGAGGCAACAGAGAGTCCGAGGAAGTACACAGCAACTTGACAGGCCCATGGATGCAACTGGCCCCACACTGCGGTGACCACGAGAGGATCTCGGCCGATCTCCAATCGAAAGTCGGATTATGCTTCTGGAGCCAGGGGTACCCCAAGACCACCGAGTAGTGTGGAGACGAAATAACCTGGAGACAGACCGACTCTCTGTGAACGGCACCAATGGCCATCCCCACTGGAAGGGTCTCCTGAGTCACGTGTGGCGGCAGAAGGGGTCTGCCGTCTATCGCCTCAAGAGCCAGTGGGGAACCTCGAGGCTGCAGAGGAATGGAATTGGCGGCAGCGAACACACTATCAATGAACAAACCACCAGCACCAGAGTCCACCAACGCCTGGGTCGTCACCGAGCCCCCGACCCAGGAGAGAACAACAGTAATCAGTGGTTTGTCAACACGGGAAACCGGGGACGAGGAGACTCCACCCAAGATCTGCCCCCGACAGGATCTCAGGTGCGAGCGTTTCCCGGACGGTTCGGGCATGCCAACCGAAAATGCCCCCCGAGACCACAGTACATGCATCGGCCCTCGCGTCTCCGGAGTACCCTCTCCCCCTCGGACAGGCGAGCAAACCCCAGCTGCATGGGTTCACCCCCAGACAAGTCATCCCCAGGAGGCGTGGGAGGAGAGGGAGGCACGGGTGGGACAGCAAACGTAGGCGCCAATCTGTTAGAAGACCTCCGCAGGCTCTCCTTAAAGGAAGGTCTCTCCCTGAGTCTGGTGTCAATCAAAATCAGGAAAGAAATAAGGGACTCGAGCTCCACTGGTAGGTCCTTAGCTGCAACCTCATCCTTCAAGGCATCCGAGAGACCATGAGAGAAAGCAGCGACCAGAGCCTCATTATTCCAGCCCACCTCTGCTGCCAGGGTACGAAACTCAATGGCGTATTCAGCTACGGATCGTGAACCCTGTCTGATGGACATAAGGAGCTTCGCAGCAGAGGCAGCACGAGCCGGCACATCGAATACCTTCCGAAGAGAAGCAACAAAACCGGAAAACTCGGCAACCACCGGATTGTTGTTCTCCCATAAAGGGCTGGCCCAGGCCAAGGCCTTGTCCGAGAGCAGCGAGATCAAGAAGCCCACCTTTGATCTCTCAGTAGGAAAGGCATGTGGCAGCAACTCAAAATAAATGCCCACCTGGTTAAGGAAACCTCGGCACTGAGTTGGCTCTCCCCCAAAGCGCTGTGGAAGGGGGGCAGAACCGGTCATACCCCGAAACACCGCAGGCGCAGCAACAGGTGTCGGGGTAGACTCTGGCGCAACAACCGGAGCGGCAGTAGGAGCGGGCCCAGGAGCGACAACCGACCCATCGGCAACGGAAGCTAAATGAGCCGTGCGTTCAAGCAGGGTTTGCAACGCCACAGCGAACCGACCCAACAGGTGATCCTGCTGATCAAGTCTGGCAACCAGCGTAGGTAGCGAGGATGGCCCTGTACCGTCAGAATTCATGGCTTGGTCCTAATGTCAAGGAACCATGAACCAGACGTACAACAAGAGATAAGTGGAAATAAGAAGGCTTTATTGAAAATAAAGCTGTAAGGCAAAAGTCCAAGCGGATGGCTAAACCGAAGCAGGGTCTTGCGAAGCCAGAAGTCGGGAACCAGAAGGGTAGTCAGACGAAGCCAGGATCAGGAACCAGCAGGGTAGTCAGACGAAGCCAGGATCAGGAACCAGCAGGGTAGTCAGACGAAGCCAGGATCAGGAACCAGAAGGGTAGTCAGACGAAGCCAGGATCAGGAACCAGAAGCAGCAGCAGTCTTAGAAGCATGTGAACACAGGAGGACCAAGCAGGGAACTGAAGCCACAGACCTCCTATATATATGAGCTAGGCATCCAGCTCCTCCCAGTGGGAAGGAGAAGCCGCAGGGTGGGAGGCTACAAGAAACCCAGAAACCAAGATGGCCGCCAGCACATGTCAAACGAAGGAGGACAGCAAGAAGGTAAGACCATGACACCTATAGAATACAGCACCCCACAGTATACAGCACCCCAAAATATACAGCCCCCCACAGTATAAAGCACCCCACAATATACAGTATACAGCACCACACAATATACAGCACCCCACAGTATACAGTAGAGCAGTATAGCACCCCACAGTATACAGTAGATCAGTATAGCACACCACAATATACAGCACCCCACAGAATACAGTAGAGCAGTATAGCACCCCACAGTATACAGCAATCCACAGTATACAGCCCCCACAGTATACAGCACCCCACAGTATACAATAGAGTAGTATAGCACCCCACAGTATACAGTACCCCACAGTATACAGTAGCTTACAGTATATTAGCATAACAGCCCATGTCACCTTTTCCTGATGTAATCTTCACAAAAAAAGCTCCACACTTAAGGCAAACGTCTCCTGCAGCAACACTCCTGGTAGAAAGGACCTTTGATGGACTCATAGCCATGTGACCAGTAATATTGCTAGGTTACTGGTCACATGGTGATGATGTTATCTAAGGTCCTTTCTTCTAAGAGAATCACAGCTCTCACAGCTCGCTGCCTGGAGTGCCGGCAGGCATGGCATGACAGCACCCTCCTGTGTAGCTGACAGCCTGACACCCGGGGCAGTGGCCCCAGGAGCAACTGGGCCCAGGGCAGCTGCCCCTTTTGCCCCTTGTGAAAGACGGCCCTGCACGGAGCATCACTATAAAGTGGCATGGGAAAACCATGGTACTCATTTAGTGTTACAACCTGATGCAGCAAACGCTGCATCTCCCACCAGCCTGCACCCCCTCTTTAGCAGTCAGGGCTCCACAACGTCAGCAGAAGGAAACTGTTCCTTCCCATCTACTTCAATGTTGTCTGTTGCTCCTGAAGCTCCTCCTTCTAGTCTACTCCTCCTACTCTTATTCCTCCTCGTCACTTTTTCGATAGCAATCACCGAGGCTATTACAAAAATACAAAAGTATGTGTGCACTTATCCAAGGGTGCAGAAGCTGGACATGCACCTGGCCAAGTTGCTGGTACTACAGTCCCTCCCTTTCCATGTAGTTTACTCTGTACATTTCAGAGAACTGATGGCTTGTGCCCACCCAAGGTGGAGAGTCCAAAGCCGACATTACTTTCCCAAAAAAAAAACATACCAGCCTTGCACATGTACATGTCACGGACGGTGTACAGGAAACAAGGCAAAGCAACATGTATAAATGACTCGCTGGATCCAAAAGCTAGGGAACCAAGGGAGACCCCTGCAGAAGACCTGGCACTTTCCCTGGCTGCTCAGCCTATGCAAAGATCCTAATAGTGGAGGTTTGCATATCCACGAACCTTGACTATAAAGCCCTGAGCACCCTACAATAGTGAGGGGACACGACCACCGGCTCCCTACACAAGATACGGAGGGAGTCAGGGTCACCTGGGATCCAGCAAACAGAAAATAACAGATAAAGGTACAACACTTAGCTTTGTAGCAAACAGGAGAACAAAGTCAGCATGCACACACACTCCAGGAAGAAGTATAAGCCGCCCAGAAAAGCATTCTGGGGAGGAATTTAAAGGGAAGCAATTAGTCCAACACATGACAGCTGAGAGAGGCTAACGAGAGGAGGAACTGAATACCACAACACAAACTCAAGGAGGAGGTTCTGAAAGGCCTCTGTCAGAGCTTCTCAGCTGTCTGGTTGTGACAGTACCCCTCTCTCTACGAGTGGACTCCGGACATTCAGAACCCACCTTCTCAGGATGGGACCTATGGAAAGCCCTGATGAGATGAGAGGCCTTAATGTCCGTCACTGGGACCCACATCCTCTCCTCAGGACCATACCCCTCCCAATGAACAAGGTACTGAAGAGAACCGCGGACAAGACGAGAATCCACAATCCTAGAGACCTGAAATTCAAGATTCCCATCAACCATAATCGGAGGAGGAGGCAAAGGCGAGGGTACAATGGGTTGAACATAAGGTTTCAATAAGGACTTATGAAAAACATTATGGATCTTCCAAGTCTGAGGAAGATCAAGACGGTATGCAACAGGATTGATGACAGACAGGATTTTGTAAGGCCCAATAAATCTAGGACCCAACTTCCAGGAGAGAACCTTCAATTTGATATTCTTGGTAGACAACCACACCAGATCACCAACATTCAGGTCCGGACCAAGCACAAGTCTCTTATCTGCCACACGCTTATATCTCTCACTCATGCTCTTTAGATTATCCTGAATCTTTTGCCAAATAGATGACAAAGAGGAGGAGAATCTGTCCTCATCAGGTAAACCAGAAGACCCCTCTCCGGAGAAAGTCCCAAACTGCGGATGAAACCCATATGCACCAAAAAATGGTGACTTATCAGAGGACTCCTGACGACGGTTATTTAAAGCAAACTCAGCAAGGGACAAAAAAGAACACCAATCCTCTTGATTCTCCGCCACAAAACAGCGCAGATATGTCTCCAGATTCTGATTGACGCGCTCTGTCTGGCCATTCGACTGCGGGTGGAAAGCAGAAGAGAATGACAACCGAACCCCCAAGCGAGAACAGAAAGCCTTCCAGAATCTGGAAACAAACTGCGTGCCCCTATCAGAGACTATGTCTGAAGGAATACCGTGCAATTTGACAATGTGATCAATAAATGCCTGCGCCAGCGTCTTAGCATTGGGCAAACCAGGAAAAGGGATGAAATGCACCATTTTGCTAAAACGGTCCACCACCACCAGAATCACGGTCTTCCCCGAGGAACGAGGCAGGTCCGTTATGAAGTCCATGGACAGATGTGACCAAGGACGGGAAGGAATGGGTAAGGGAAGGAGAGGACCTGATGGCCGTGAATGAGGGACTTTGGCACGAGCGCAAGTCTCGCAGGCTGCCCTAAAACCCTCAACCGACTTACGAAGCGCAGGCCACCAGAATCTCCGAGCGATGAGATCCAGTGTGGCTCTTACCCCCGGGTGCCCAGCAAGGACCGTATCGTGGTGTTCTTTAAAAATCTTGTGTCTTAAAGCGAGAGGCACAAACAACCTCCCAGGAGGACAAAGATCAGGAGCCTCTGACTAGGCTGCCTGCACCTCTGCCTCCAATTCAGGAAAAAGAGCAGAGACCACCACACCTTCAGCCAAAATGGGACCCGGGTCTTCAAAATTCCCGCCTCCCGGAAAACAACGTGACAGGGCATCTGCCTTCACATTCTTAACTCCAGGGCGGAACGTGACAACAAAATTAAACCTAGAAAAGAACAAAGACCATCTGGCCTGTCTCGGGTTCAGACGCTTGGCTGACTCCAAGTAGGCCAGATTTTTATGGTCAGTAAATACGGTAATAGGGTGTCTGGCTCCCTCTAGCCAATGGCGCCATTCCTCAAAAGCCAACTTGATGGCCAACAATTCCCTATCTCCCACATCGTAATTTCTCTCTGCGGAGGAGAGTTTTCTTGAGAAAAAGGCACACGGTCGCCAATTGGCAGGAGAGGAACCCTGAGACAAGACCGCCCCCACACCCACCTCAGAAGCATCAACCTCCACTATGAAGGGTAAAGAAACATCAGGTTGCACCAAGATGGGAGCGGAAGCAAAACTCCTTGATATCAGAAAAAGCCTTACGCGCCTCTACTGACCAAGAAGAAAAATCTACCCCCTTTCTGGTCATATCAGTGAGTGGTTTAACAATAGAAGAATAATTCAAAATGAACTTCCTGTAATAATTGGCAAAGCCCAAAAAACGCATCAGCGCCTTCTGATTCTCAGGAAGCTCCCACTCAAGCACAGCGCGGACCTTCTCGGGTCCATGCGAAAACCAGAAGCGGAGAGAAGAAACCCCAGAAATTGAATTTCTGGAACCGCAAACACACATTTTTCCAGTTTCGCATATAATTTATTCTCCCGCAGGATGAGCAAGACCTGACGTAAATGTTCCTTATGAGTTTTGAAATCGGGAGAAAAAATCAAAATGTCATCCAAATACACCAATACAAATTTTCCCATCAAATAATAAAAAATGCTGTTCACGAAATGCTGAAAAACGGCTGGGGCATTCATCAAACCAAAAGGCATAACCAAATTTTCAAAATGGCCCTCAGGGGTATTGAAGGCCGTCTTCCATTCGTCCCCTTCTCTGACCCTGACCAGGTTGTATGCCCCTCTTAGATCTAATTTGGAAAAGACTTTAGCCCCAACAACCTGGTTAAACAGGTCCGGGATCAGAGGAAGCGGATAAGGGTCACGAATTGTGATATTGTTCAGCTCCCTGAAATCCAGACAAGGTCTTAAAGAACCATCTTTTTTCTTAACAAAGAAAAAAACAGCGTCAACAGGTGACCTCGAGGGTCGTATGTGTCCCTTTCTCAGACTCTCAGAGATATAAGCACGCATAGCGATCCTCTCAGGTTGGGAAAGATTGTATAAACGAGATTTAGGCAGCTTGGCGTCTGGGATGAGATTAATAGGGCAATCGTACTCCCTGTGCGGGGGCAAATCCTGAACTCCACTCTCAGAGAAGACATCCGAAAATTCAGAGAGAAAAGATGGTACAGTCTTAGTAGCAACCTCAGAAACAGATGTCATGAGGCAATTCTCTCTGCAAAAGTCACTCCAACCATTTATTTGCCTCGCTTGCCAATCAATGGTGGGGTTATGCTTAGTGAGCCAGGGCAGCCCCAACACCAGAGGGGTAGGTAAACCGCTAAGAACGAAACATGACACATCCTCAACATGAGCATCACTCACAATTAAACGGATATTGTGAACTATGCCCTTTAATGATTTTTGAGAAAGTGGAGCGGAATCGATAGCAAAAACAGGAATATCCTTTCCCAAAGTGCGCACCTGGAAACCATGAGTTATCGCAAATTGATTATCAATGAGATTGACCGCTGCTCCACTATCCACAAAAATCTCACAAAAAATGTTCTTGCTCTCTAGCGCCACCCTAGCCGGCAGGACAAAACGGGAACTACAAGCAAATGGAAAACCTTCAATTTCCACCTCAACCCTGCCAATAGTAACAGACGGAACATTTTTAAAAGATTTTTTCCTGTTTGTTTCTTTAATACTCCCAGAAAACTGCCTGAATCTCCTAGAGGGACAAATATTTGCCAAATGATTTATACCTCCACAACAAAAACAAACCCTCCCATGCGAGCTGAATCTTCTATTGTAAGAAGCAATCAACCCCAGCTGCATGGGCTCCTGCTCAGAAGGGGCTGACGGCGACTGAGACCCCTGCGCACAGAATGGGACCGCTGCACTGTCCTGGGACTGAGTATGACAGGAAGGGGACATCTCTCCTCTCTCTCTAAGACGCCTGTCAATACGAACGGCCTGAGACATAGCAGAGTCCAAAGAAATAGGCCTCTCATGAAAGGCAAATGCATCTTTCAATCCCTCTGAAAGGCCATGGCAAAATTGACTTCGGAGCGCAGCATCATTCCAACCAGTATCAACTGCCCATCTCCGAAATTCTGAGCAGTATATTTCTGCGGATTGTTTACCCTGGCATAATAGACGTAGTTTAGACTCAGCCAGAGCAATACGATCCGGATCATCATATATCTGACCCAGGGCTAAAAAGAATTCATCCACTGAACGGAGAGGCCGTGCCCCCTCCGGCAGCGAAAAGGCCCAGGACTGAGCGTTACCTCTGAGCAGCGATATAATGATCCCCACCCTCCGTTCCTCATCACCAGAGGAGTGGGGAAGAAGGCGAAAATGGAGTTTGCAAGCCTCTCTAAAACGCACAAAATTCTCACTACCCCCGGAGAACGTATCCGGGAGCGAGATCTTAGGCTCAGAACAAACTCCATGAACGCAAGCTGAACCGGTCACTTGAAGCTGAGAAAAAGTCTTACGGAGATTAGCTACCTCCAATGAAAGACCTTGGAAGCGTTCAGCCAAAAGTGAAACCGGATCCATGCTTGAGACGGTTATGGCGGCTTATAATGTCACGGACGGTGTACAGGAAACAAGGCAAAGCAACATGTATAAATGACTCGCTGGATCCAAAAGCTAGGGAACCAAGGGAGACCCCTGCAGAAGACCTGGCACTTTCCCTGGCTGCTCAGCCTATGCAAAGATCCTAATGGTGGAGGTTTGCATATCCACGAACCTTGACTATAAAGCCCTGAGCACCCTACAATAGTGAGGGGACACGACCACCGGCTCCCTACACAAGATACGGAGGGAGTCAGGGTCACCTGGGATCCAGCAAACAGAAAATAACAGATAAAGGTACAACACTTAGCTTTGTAGCAAACAGGAGAACAAAGTCAGCATGCACACACACTCCAGGAAGAAGTATAAGCCGCCCAGAAAAGCATTCTGGGGAGGAATTTAAAGGGAAGCAATTAGTCCAACACATGACAGCTGAGAGAGGCTAACGAGAGGAGGAACTGAATACCACAACACAAACTCAAGGAGGAGGTTCTGAAAGGCCTCTGTCAGAGCTTCTCAGCTGTCTGGTTGTGACAGTACATTGAGCCGAAGGTGGGCCAGTCCTTGGGCCTCTCAGTGTCTGGTAGAGTTCACGCCAGTGCTGACATATGGAGTTGAAACTATGGTCAAGGACAGCCCACTGGGTAAATGTTGTTCCAGGCTAGGCACACCAGCAAGGTGGCCAGGTGATGGCAGTGCCACCCCCACAATCCTTTTCCCCAACATCGCCTGATATGCAACATTTCCACCCCTTGGAACTCCACGCTCCATCTGTTACACCACGAGAAGAGGAAGGCGGTCAATGATTTCTTAATACAGCAGATGGGCAGGTCTACTCCACGGTGTAACTTGCGAGTTGGCAAGTGGCAGCTCATGCATAACACATGCTATTTGCTCAGGCCCTTTGAGGAGACCACTTTGTCATTTGGCAGAACTAAGCAATAAATCATGTCATTCCACTCCTTCACATCATGGAGGGGATGCTGACAAATCTGATTGGCGAGGGGACACGTGGCACCTACATCTCACAGCCACCTGAGCCCTGAGGAGGGTGAACTGGCAGAGGAGGAGGATGAGGACATAAACACCCAGGAATTTTTTACACAACTAGTTGGTTTATCTGCCCAAGCAACAGGAGGAGCATGAGAAGCTGGAAGGCAATGACGAAGATGACACAGATGACCCCGACAGACCGTGGCAGTATGCAGTGGAGATGGAGGCAGGGAGGCCCTCCATCTCCCTTGTGCAAATGTCCAGATGCATGCTTACTTGTTTGTGTAGTGACAGCCACACTTTCAGGATTTGGCAGAGCGATAACTACTGGAAATCCACATTGTAAGACCATTGCTACAGGATGGGTGCATTTCTTAGACCTTCCGAGAGGGATGCAAAAATGCACTATTATAGAGACATGCTGTGTAGTCGGTTGGTTGCTGACTAGGTTCCCCTCTGCACTTATGCTCTAGTGCCATGACTGGTGGGGGGAGGGGGAGGAGCAGCACCAGCTGCATATTCAGCAACTTCAGTCTGCAATCTCTGACGAGCAATTTTCTTCAGCTGCCTACTGAAGAAACCACCTAGCAGCAGCAGCAGGACATGCAGCAGAAACTCAACCAGCAGGTGGTGACATACTTGGACTGCACCCTGTCACCCATGATCCAAGATCCCCTGGACTACTGGGCATGCAAACTTGAAGTGTGGCTACAACTGGCCGAGTTTGCCATGGACATGCTTTCCTGCCCAGCCAGTAGTGTGGCATTAAAGCAGGTGTTCAGTGCGGCGCCACCTTTCCTCCTAAAATGTTGAGAGACTGACCTTTATAAAGATGAATCAGGCGTGGGTCAACCAGGAACTCCAGATGCAACAGAATAGATACATTCTGCCACTAATGATCATAGTGTTGTGTGCTGCCACACCGGAATATTCTGCAAAATGGGCCGTTACTTCTGGTCACGTGCTACTGCCATCATTCTAAAGCTGCAACCTGTCTGATGCCACCCACCTGCTGCCTCTACTGATATTACTACAATGGGGCTTCTTGACCTACTGATATGTAAATGTTAAACTTTTAAAAGGATATGCATGCCACTGGGCCTTGCTATCACACTGCTGTTGTTGGGTTCTGCTACTATTGTGATCTGCTACCATCTTGTGCTGTATGCCACTGCTGCTGCCCAGCACCCCACTTTGTTATGGGGCCACTATTGTCCCTGTTACTGCAACTGCTGTTGGCCCCCATACGCACTCAGTTATTGGGGTGTTACGGCTGTGTCTAGTGTGTAGTTTAAGCAGCATATGTGTACACTTCTCCTTTAAGGTTTGTTTCCCTTCCCCGTCTTGTGCTTGTGGGGTTAACAACCTTGCTGGGTGTGGTCACTAGGTGCTTATATTGCCTGTGCCTGGTAGTCTGGGGTTTAGTTGTCCTCCAGCCTCTATTGGTGCTGGAGCTATGCTCCTGTCCTGGGTTTCCATCTGCCCAGTTATTGAGGACCACCTAGTGAGACATCAATGTCATCCCGTTGTTACCATGTCTTGCTACCTTACCCGTTTCTATGTATGGTGTGGTTTATGTTCAGGGTTTGTGCTGTAGGTCTAGTTGTTGTTCCATGTCTGGTCAGTTTTGGTGTGTACAGTCCTGAATGGATGCTAGACACTCCCCTGTCTGTCTGTGCCTTCGGTGAGAGAGCTCCAGGGTCAGGCTACTACTCACCTCCTCATAAAAACAAATCAGGTTAGTCTAAAAACTTCTGTCATTGGTAAACCCATGTTGGTTATCACTTATAATAATATTTACAGTCACATACTCTTGTATATAGTGTCTTAAGAGTCCTTCAAACATTTTTCCCACAACAGAAGTTATACTAACTGGTCTATAATTACCTGTGGAGGACCTAGATCCTTTTTTGAAAATGCCTTGTGCCAAACACTTGGCACTGTACCAGTACCTAGAGAATCTTTAAAAAATATAAACGGGGGCACAGCAATGACTGAACTGAGCTCTTTAAGAACTCTCGGTTGTAATCCATCTGGACCCAGAGCCTTGTTCACATTTACCTTATTTAACTTAGCTTGGACCATATCTACATTTAGCCAATTGAGTAATTTACTGGGTATACTAACAGCCCCAGCACCACAGATATCAGCTCCTTTCTCTTCTTTACTATATACAGAGCTAAAAGAAAATAACATTTAGTAACTCTGCCTTTTCCTCATCTTCAGTGACTAATCTCCCTTTACCATTATTTAGGGGACCTACCTGCTCAGACCTTGTTTTTTTTGCTTTTATATATTTAAAGAATTTTTGGGGATTTGTTTTGCTCTCTTTTGCCACTTGCTGTTCATTTAGTATTTTTGCAAATTTTATCTCCTTCTTACAGATTTTATTAGGCCTTTGTAGACTTCAAAGGCTACAGCTGACCCCTCAGATTGGTATTTTTAAATGCCCTTTTTTGTAATTTAAATCTCTCCCATTTATCCTCAGTATTATTATGTGACAGTAGCTGATCCCAGTCTATGCCCTGAAATGCTGCCCTCAACCCAGGGAAATTAGCCATTTTAAAATTCTGTGTTTTTGCTCTGCCTGTCAGAGTTTGCTTCTTATAGTTTAGGGGGAATATAATTATATTGTGGTCACTATTACCTAGTGTTTCTTGAACAGTAACATTTCTAACAAGCTCTGCATCATTAGAAATTACCAGATCCAACAGAGCATTGCCCCTAGTGGGAGCTTCTGCAAACTGGCCCAAGTTGTAGCAAGTTGAGGAATCTTCTCCCCTTTGTGGTTGAGGCAGAACCATGACCCCAGTCAATGTCTGGGAAGTTAAAATCTCCCATTTTGACCACTGTACCAGCCTGTGCAGCCCGCTCTATTTGGTTATACAGTTGAGCTTCTATCTCCTCTGTGATGTTAGGGGGTCTATAGATTACACCAAGCATTATTCCACCTATAAGGTTTCAACATCCTCACCATCCGCACCCACAATTGCCTCTTTCACACTTGTCTTCAGATCACTCCTCACATGCAGGCACACGCCACCACCTTTTCTATCAGGATTTTTTTGTTACCTTGGTTGATGTTTGTATGTAACAGGTTCTTGTTACCAGCAGCATTATTTTTAATTAGTGTACAGCTTTGCCCAGTCTTCTCCCTACTTTCCTCACTAACCCCAGCACCCACTAAATCCCCACTGTCCCCTCCTATATCCCACTCTCTATCTACACCAGGCATCCTCAAACTGCGGCCCTCCAGATGTTGCAAAACTACAACTCCCAGCATGCCCGAACAGCCTACAGGTATCAGCCTACAGCAGGGCATTGTGGGAGTTGTAGTTTTACAACAGCCAGAGGGCCGCAGTTTGAGGATGCCTGATCTACACTATCTACCCCCTTATTAGTATGACCCCCCCCCCCCAGATCCTAGTTTAAAAGCTCCTCCAGCCGTTTAACCATTTTTTTCCCCAGAGCAGTTGCACTCTCCCCATTAAAGTGCAGCCCATCCCTAATGTAGAGCCTGTAAACGACAGAGAAGTCGGCCCAGTTCTCCATGAACACAAACCCTTCCTGACTGCAACAGCTTCAGAGCCACTTATTTAACTCGCTAAGCTCCCATTCTCTCTCTGGTGACGCCCTTGCACTGCTAGTATTTCTGAAAACACTACCTTGGAGGTCCTGGACTTGAGCTTCTCTCCTAGTTCCCTAAAATCATTTTTAAGGACCCTTCATCTCCCCATGACTTTGTCATTGGTGCCAATGTGTACCATGACCGTCGGGTCTTCCCCAGCCCCACCCAGCAATCTGTCAATCCCATCCACAATATGCCAAACCTTAGCACCCGGAAGACAACACCCTGTTCTACATTTATGGTTTCGGCGACAGATGACCCTGTCTGTACTCCTAATAATAAAGTCCCCTACCACTAGCATCTGTCTGACCTTTGCTGCACTCCTTTTCCCATCCTTCCCGCAAAGGTCATCCTTCTGGTTGCTAGGAAAAACGCCCTGCTGCAGTGTTACTGGCCCTGGTCTTTCATCCCTAATATCAGCCAGGCATTATTACTAGGGCGTTCCAGCTCATGACTAGGTTCCAGCTCATGACTAGCCTCCCTGGCACTTTTCCCTCTACCCCTTCTTCCTACATTAACCCAACTGCTGACCTGATAATCCCGATCTTGCCCTCCTCCTCCCACCTCCATTTCACTGACCCCAGTTGGTGCCTTCACAGTGAGGTCTAAGCCTCTCTCCAGGTTTGCAATGCCACTAAGCATTTCAAACTGCCTATTTAGATCCAAGATCTGGGCTTACAAATATGCAACATGCTTGCATCTAGTGCAAATGTATTTACCCTCGATGGCTCTTCAAGGCACGCATACATTGCACAGGACATACACTTAGTAGCATTGTCCATGGAGCACATGTTTAAATGGGGATTAACAGGAAAGAAGAAAACAGTAAATATGAGTTAGATTTAGACTCTTAATGGTAGACTGGCACACTATATCTGGTAAACATGTAGAGGACAGACAAGTGGTGTTTAAATAAATAAAAATATATTTTCCTATTTACTCTATATCTAGGTTAAAGGTATGCATATATCAAAAAGTATCTAAAAAATATTATAAAGGATAAAAATAGAAAATAGAAAAAGTAGGAATGGTAAAATAGTAAGGTAAAACTTCAGAAGTCTTCACAAGTGATGGTTGGAGGTATATAGTCAATGTGGCCACAAGGGTATGGCCAGCAAAAGTAATAATAATCAGTAGTTAGTAGTATAATAATAGTGGTAAATGCTCCTATTTGGCCAAGGAGTAGATAAGATTCACTTAAATTTTCAGTAGTCACAGTGGGTCACAAAAGAGTTAATACATTCCAGAAGGTTATTGAAATCCAATGGCAGGCAGTGTGTATTGTATCGCTCCTGTGGCGTCCCACAGGAGAGTATTACACTGCCTGCTGTTACCTAACTGGCGTCTTCATTCACGGCAGGCAAAGATCGTCGTCCCACGTGGTGCTGTATGAATTCAGCACGCTTAGAGCGCTTGGCGCCCCACATGGTGTTATATAAATTCGGAGTACCACGTGGTCCTATGTGGAGTCGGCATGTCACGTAGTAACTAGAGTTGAGCGAACACCTGGATGTTCGGGTTCGAGAAGTTCGGCCGAACATCCCGGAAATGTTCGGGTTCGGGATCCGAACCCGATCCGAACTTCGTCCCGAACCCGAACCCCATTGAAGTCAATGGGGACCCGAACTTTTCGGCACTAAAACGGCTGTAAAACAGCCCAGGAAAGGGCTAGAGGGCTGCAAAAGGCAGCAACATGTAGGTAAATCCCCTGCAAACAAATGTGGATAGGGAAATTAATTAAAATAAAAATTAAATAAATAAAAATTAACCAAAATCAATTGGAGAGAGGTTCCATAGCAGAGAATCTGGCTTCCCGTCACCCACCACTGGAACAGTCCATTCTCAGATATTTAGGCCCCGGCACCCAGGCAGAGGAGAGAGGTCCCGTAACAGACAATCTGGCTTCATGTCAGCAGAGAATCAGTCTTCATGTCATAGCAGAGAATCAGGCTTCACGTCACCCACCACTGTAAGAGTCCATTTTCATAAATTTAGGCCCAGCACCCAGGCAGAGGAGAGAGGTCCCGTAACAGAGGATCTGGCTTCATGTCAGCAGAGAATCAGTCTGCATGTCATAGCAGAGAATCAGGCTTCACGTCAGCCACCACTGCAACAGTCCATTGTCATAAATTTAGGCCCAGCACCCAGGCAGAGGAGAGAGGTCCCGTAACAGAGGATCTGGCTTCATGTCAGCAGAGAATCAGTCTGCATGTCATAGCAGAGAATCAGGCTTCACGTCAGCCACCACTGCAACAGTCCATTGTCATAAATTTAGGCCCAGCACCCAGGCAGAGGAGAGAGGTCCCGTAACAGACAATCTGGCTTCATGTCAGCAGAGAATTAGTCTGCATGTCATAGCAGAGAATGAGGCTTCACGTCAGCCACCACTGCAACAGTCCATTGGCATATATTTAGGCCTAGCACACAGGCAGAGGAGAGAGGTCCCGTAACAGACAATCTGGCTTCATGTCAGCAGAGAATCAGTCTGCATGTCATAGCAGAGAATGAGGCTTCACGTCACCCACCACTGCAACAGTCCATTGGCATATATTTAGGCCTAGCACACAGGCAGAGCAGAGAGGTCCCGTAACAGACAATCTGGCTTCATGACAGCAGAGAATCAGTCTGCATGTCATAGCAGAGAATGAGGCTTCACGTCACCCACCACTGCAACAGTCCATTGGCATATATTTAGGCCTAGCACACAGGCAGAGCAGAGAGGTCCCGTAACAGACGATCTGGCTTCATGTCAGCAGAGAATCAGTCTGCATGTCATAGCAGAGAATGAGGCTTCACGTCAGCCACCACTGCAACAGTCCATTGGCATATATTTAGGCCTAGCACACAGGCAGAGGAGAGAGGTCCCGTAACAGACAATCTGGCTTCATGTCAGCAGAGAATCAGTCTGCATGTCATAGCAGAGAATGAGGCTTCACGTCACCCACCACTGCAACAGTCCATTGGCATATATTTAGGCCTAGCACACAGGCAGAGCAGAGAGGTCCCGTAACAGACAATCTGGCTTCATGTCAGCAGAGAATCAGTCTGCATGTCATAGCAGAGAATCAGGCTTCACGTCAGCCACCACTGCAACAGTCCATTGTCATAAATTTAGGCCCAGCACCCAGGCAGAGGAGAGAGGTCCCGTAACAGACAATCTGGCTTCATGTCAGCAGAGAATTAGTCTGCATGTCATAGCAGAGAATCAGGCTTCATGTCAGCCACCACTGCAACAGTCCATTGGCATATATTTAGGCCTAGCACACAGGCAGAGGAGAGGTTCATTCAACTTTGGGTAGCCTCGCAATATAATGGTAAAATGAAAATAAAAATAGGATTGAATGAGGAAGTGCCCTGGAGTCCAATAATATATGGTTATGGGGAGGTAGTTAATGTCTAATCTGGACAAGGGACGGACAGGTCCTGTGGGATCCATGCCTGGTTCATTTTTATGAACGTCAGCTTGTCCACATTGGCTGTAGACAGGCGGCTGCGTTTGTCTGTAATGACGCCCCCTGCCATGCTGAATACACGTTCAGACAAAACGCTGGCTGCCGGGCAGGCCAGCACCTCCAAGGCATAAAAGGCTAGCTCTGGCCACTTGGACAATTTAGAGACCCAGAAGTTGAATGGGGCCGAACCATCAGTCAGTACGTGGAGGGGTGTGCACACGTACTGTTCCACCATGTTAGTGAAATGTTGCCTCCTGCTAACACGTTGCGTATCAGGTGGTGGTGCAGTTAGCTGTGGCGTGTTGACAAAAGTTTTCCACATCTCTGCCATGCTAACCCTGCCCTCAGAGGAGCTGGCCGTGACACAGCTGCCTTGGCGACCTCTTGCTCCTCCTCTGCCTTGGCCTTGGGCTTCCACTTGTTCCCCTGTGACATTTGGGAATGCTCTCAGTAGCGCGTCTACCAACGTGCGCTTGTACTCGCGCATCTTCCTATCACGCTCCAGTGCAGGAAGTAAGGTGGGCACATTGTCTTTGTAGCGTGGATCCAGCAGGGTGGCAACCCAGTAGTCCGCACAGGTTAAAATGTGGGCAACTCTGCTGTCGTTGCGCAGGCACTGCAGCATGTAGTCGCTCATGTGTGCCAGGCTGCCCAGGGGTAAGGACAAGCTGTCCTCTGTGGGAGGCGTATCGTCATCGTCCTGCCTTTCCCCCCAGCCACGCACCAGTGATGGACCCGAGCTGCGTTGGGTGCCACCCCGCTGTGACCATGCTTCATCCTCATCCTCCTCCACCTCCTCCTCATCCTCGTCCTCCTCGTCCTCCAGTAGTGGGCCCTGGCTGGCCACATTTGTACCTGGCCTCTGCTGTTGCCAAAAACCTCCCTCTGAGTCACTTCAAAGAGACTGGCCTGAAAGTGCTAAAAATGACCCCTCTTCCTCCTCCTCCTCCTCCTGGGCCACCTCCTCTTCCATCATCGCCCTAAGTGTTTTCTCAAGGAGACATAGAAGTGGTATTGTAACGCTGATAACGGTGTCATCGCCACTGGCCATGTTGGTGGAGTACTCGAAACAGCGCAACAGGGCACACAGGTCTCGCATGGAGGCCCAGTCATTGGTGGTGAAGTGGTGCTGTTCTGTAGTGCGACTGACCCGTGCGTGCTGCAGCTGAAACTCCACTATGGCCTGCTGCTGCTCGCACAGTCTGTCCAGCATGTGCAAGGTGGAGTTCCACCTGGTGGGCACGTCGCATATGAGGCGGTGAGCGGGAAGGCCGAAGTTACGCTGTAGCGCAGACAGGCGAGCAGCAGCAGGATGTGAACGCCGGAAGCGCGAACAGACGGCCCGCACTTTATGCAGCAGCTCTGACATGTCGGGGTAGTTGTGAATGAACTTCTGCACCACCAAATTCAGCACATGCGCCAAGCAAGGGATGTGCGTCAAATTGGCTAGTCCCAGAGCTGCAACGAGATTTCGCCCATTATCACACACCACCAGGCCGGGCTTGAGGCTCACCGGCAGCAACCACTCGTCGGTCTGTTGTTCAATACCCCGCCACAACTCCTGTGCGGTGTGGGGCCTGTCCCCCAAACATATGAGTTTCAGAATGGCCTGCTGACGTTTACCCCGGGCTGTGCTGAAGTTGGTGGTGAAGGTGTGTGGCTGACTGGATGAGCAGGTGGAAGAAGAGGAGGAGGAAGCCGAGAAGGAGGAGGTGGCAACAGGAGGCAAAGAATGTTGCCCTGCGATCCTTGGCGGCGGAAGGACGTGCGCCAAACAGCTCTCCGCCTGGGGCCCAGCTGCCACTACATTTACCCAGTGTGCAGTTAGGGAGATATAGCGTCCCTGGCCGTGCTTACTGGTCCACGTATCTGTGGTTAGGTGGACCTTGCTACAAATGGCGTTGCGCAGTGCACACTTGATTTTATCGGATACTTGGTTGTGCAGGGAAGGCACGGCTCTCTTGGAGAAGTAGTGCCGGCTGGGAACAACATACTGTGGGACAGCAAGCGACATGAGCTGTTTGAAGCTGTCTGTGTCCACCAGCCTAAATGACAGCATTTCATAGGCCAGTAGTTTAGAAATGCTGGCATTCAGGGCCAGGGATCGAGGGTGGCTAGGTGGGAATTTACGCTTTCTATCAAATGTTTGTGAGATGGAGAGCTGAACGCTGGCGTGTGACATGGTTGAGACGCTTGGTGACGGAGGTGGTGGTGGTGGTGTTGGTGGTACATCCCCTGTTTGCTGGGCGGCAGGTGCCAACGTTCCTCCAGAGGCGGAGGAAGAGGCCGAGGCGGCAGCAGCAGAATAGGCCGAGGCGGCAGCAGCAGAAGAGGTAGCAGGGGGAGCCTGAGTGACTTCCTTGGTTTTAAGGTGTTTACTCCACTGCAGTTCATGCTTTGCATGCAGGTGCCTGGTCATGCAGGTTGTGCTCAGGTTCAGAACGTTAATGCCTCGCTTCAGGCTCTGATGGCACAGCGTGCAAACCACTCGGGTCTTGTCGTCAGCACATTGTTTGAAGAAGTGCCATGCCAGGGAACTCCTTGAAGCTGCCTTTGGGGTGCTCGGTCCCAGATGGCGGCGGTCAGTAGCAGGCGGAGTCTCTTGGCGGCGGGTGTTCTGCTTTTGCCCACTGCTCCCTCTTTTGCTACGCTGTTGGCTCGGTCTCACCACTGCCTCTTCCTCCGAACTGTGAAAGTCAGTGGCACGACCTTCATTCCATGTGGGGTCTAGGACCTCATCGTCCCCTGCATCGTCTTCCACCCAGTCTTGATCCCTGACCTCCTGTTCAGTCTGCACACTGCAGAAAGACGCAGCAGTTGGCACCTGTGTTTCGTCATCATCAGAGACATGCTGAGGTGGTATTCCCATGTCCTCATCATCAGGAAACATAAGTGGTTGTGCGTCAGTGCATTCTATGTCTTTCACCGCTGGGGAAGGGCTAGGTGGATGCCCTTGGGAAACCCTGCCAGCGGAGTCTTCAAACAGCATAAGAGACTGCTGCATAACTTGAGGCTGAGACAGTTTCCCTGGTATGCATGGGGGTGATGTGACAGACTGATGGGGTTGGTTTTCAGGCGCCATCTGTGCGCTTTCTGCAGAAGACTGGGTGGGAGATAATGTGAACGTGCTGGATCCACTGTCGGCCACCCAATTGACTAATGCCTGTACCTGCTCAGGCCTTACCATCCTTAGAACGGCATTGGGCCCCACCATATATCGCTGTAAATTCTGGCGGCTACTGGGACTTGAGGTAGTTGGTACACTAGGACGTGTGGATGTGGCAGAACGGCCACGTCCTCTCCCAGCACCAGAGGGTCCACTAACACCACCACGACCATGTCCACGTCCGCGTCCCTTACTAGATGTTTTTCTCATTGTTATGGTTCACCACAACAACAAATATATTATTTGGCCCAATGTATTGTATTCAAATTCAGCGGGATATAAATTTGAGGCCTAGTATTTAGGCGCTGGGTGACCGGTATGGATTTAGTGACAGAATTAGACTTGGAAATGCACAGAAGCGTGTGTGTGTGAAGTTATTCTGAATGACCCAATGTGCACCTTGAATATTATATACCCTTTTAGGGATAGATTTCAAATAGCTCTGATATAGCAGAAACCACTAAATTATGAAATTGTTAAATTGGGAATTGTATTTAAACCCAGAACAAAAAATGTGCTTTGACGGACACTAAATAACTTTCCCAGCCACAACAGGACAGAGTTAACGAGAGATTTAGCAGGATATAAATTTGAGGCCTAGTATTTAGGCGCTGGGTGACAGGTATGGGTTTAGTGACAGAATTAGACTTAGAAATACACAGTAGCGGGTGTGTGTGAAGTTATTCTGAATGACCCAATGTGCACCTTGAATATTATATACCCTTTTAGGGATAGATTTCAAATAGCTCTGATATAGCAGAAACCACTAAATTATGAAATTGCTAAATTGGGAATTGTATTTCAACCCAGAACAAAAAATGTGCTTTGACGGACACTAAATAACTTTCCCAGCCACAACAGGACAGCGGTAACGAGAGATTTAGCAGGATATAAATTTGAGGCCTAGTATTTAGGCGCTGGGTGACAGGTATGGGTTTAGTGACAGAATTAGACTTGGAAATACACAGTAGCGGGTGTGTGTGAAGTTATTCTGAATGACCCAATGTGCACCTTGAATATTATATACCCTTTTAGGGATAGATTTCAAATAGCTCTGATATAGCAGGAACCACTAAATTATGAAATTGCTAAATTGGGAATTGTACTTCAACCCAGAACAAAAAATGTGCTTTGACGGACACTAAATAACTTTCCCAGCCACAACAGGACAGCGGTAACGAGAGATTTAGCGGGATATAAATTTGAGGCCTAGTATTTAGGCGCTGGGTGACCGGTATGGATCTAGTGACAGAATTAGACTGGGATATGGCCAAAAAATAACCACACTATTGCTGGTTAAATGCACTTGGTGACGGGCGCAGCTTGCCCCTGATTTAGTATATGGCCAAAAAATGAACAGACTATTGCTGGTTAAATGCACTTGGTGTCACAGCTTGACGCACCACACTACTGAGGGTTAAATGCACTTGGTGACGGGCGCAGCTTGCCCCTGATGTAGTATATGGCCAAAAAATGAACAGACTATTGCTGGTTAAATGCACTTGGTGTGACAGCTTCACCCTGATGTAGGCTTTAGCCAAAAAACAACCACACCATTGAGGGTTAAATGCACTTGGTGACAGGCGCAGCTTGCCCCTGATTTAGTATATGGCCAAAAAAATGAACAGACTATTGCTGGTTAAATGCACTTGGTGTGACAGCTTCACCCTGATGTAGGCTTTAGCCAAAAAACAACCACACCATTGAGGGTTAAATGCACTTGGTCGCAGCTTGGATGCACTTGGTCGCAGCACCGCACAAGACACAAAATGGCCGCCGATCACCCCAGAAAAAAGTGACTGACAAACGGTCTGGGCAGCCTAAAAACAGTGAGTGAGCATTTGAATTTCAGCAGCTCAATGATGCACAGCTGCAGATCGATCGATTAATCAAGTGAAGTCCTTTGGAGGAGTTAATCTGCCTAATCTCGCCCTACTGTCGCATCCGCAACCTCTCCCTACGCTAATCAGAGCAGAGTGACGGGCGGCGCTATGTGACTCCAGCTTAAATAGAGGCTGGGTCACATGGTGCTCTGGCCAATCACAGCCATGCCAATAGTAGGCATGGCTGTGACGGCCTCTTGGGGCAAGTAGTATGACGCTTGTTGATTGGCTGCTTTTCAGCCTTTCAAAAAGCGCCAAGAAAGCGTCACAAAAGCGCCAAGAAAGCGACGAACACCGAACCCGAACCCGGACTTTTACGAAAATGTCCGGGTTCGGGTCCGTGTCACGGACACCCCAAAATTCGGTACGAACCCGAACTATACAGTTCGAGTTCGCTCATCCCTAGTAGTAACCCTTCTTTACTCTGCCGGGGAGGTTATGATGGATTTGAAGGCTGATAATAGATGGAAGCGCTTCCTAAAGTGTTGTCCTCTCAGTTTCTTGGACAGACGGGCATTTGGTTTCTTATCCTGCCGTGAATGAAGACGCCAATAAGGTAACAGCAGGCAGTGTAATACTCTCCTGTGGGACGCCACAGGAGCAATACTATACACACTGCCTGCCATTGGATTTCAATAACCTTCTGGAACATATTAACATTCCTACTTTTTATATTTCCTATGTTTATATTTTCTATTTTTATACTCTTACTTATACCCCTCTTCTGACTGGGTGAGCCAGCCAGTTCTTGAGCACCTTACATGACAATAGATGGGTGAGCATTTATATAACCCTGTTTTTCTACATACAGATGTAGCAGGGGTAACACACACTCTTAACTCAAATTTCTTAACTCATCGCGTTATCTTGAAACAAAAGCCATTGAAAAGCAATTGCTTAATGCATTTAGTTGCATTTAGTTTAGATAACATGTCTCATAAAGCATGTGTGTTAACCCTGCTACATCCGTAGATTTAGACTCTGTTTGCTGTAGTTGGAGAACTTGCTAGAATCAAGCCAACACACAAGAAACATCTATCAAACTTTAGTTTCTTGCTCCTTGTCTTAAACTTTGGTTCTTTAAACTCCACTTATTCAGAAGGGTGCTTTATGCTTTTATTTTTGTTTAACAGAAGTGATTGCTATGAATCTTTGTGCACACTGTTACTGCCACTGCTGCTGATGACCTTGAATCTTGGCGCACTGCACAGTTAAGTCCATGGCAATAAATTAGACCTGATGATAACATTCATCTGTAATACTGATGCACAGTAAGGCTACTTTCACACTAGCGTTTTGGCTTTCCATTTGTGAGATCCATCATAGGTAGAGATGTCGCGAACATAAAATTTTCTGTTCGCGAACGGCGAAACGCAAATTTTTGCAAATATTCGCGAACGGGCGAACCAGATAAACTGCCATAGACTTCAATAGGCAGGTGAATTTTAAAACCCACAGGGACTCTTTCTGGCCACAATAGTGATGGAAAAGTTGTTTCAAGGGGACTAACACCTGGACTGTGGCATGCCGGAGGGGGATCCATGGCAAAACTCCCATGGAAAATTACGTAGGTGACGCAGAGTCGGGTTTTAAACTATAAAGGGCATAAATCACCTAAAATTCCTAAATTGTTTAAAATAACGTGCTTTAAAACATCCAGTGTGTGTATACGATCAGGTATGATATTGTATCAATCAGGTAGTGCAAGGGTTACGCCCGCTTTACAGTGACAGACCAAACTCTGACAGACCAAATACCCCGTTTAACACACCGCAAACAGTCCAATTATATTACAGTCAAAATTATTTATATTTGTTTTTTAAATGCAAGCTAATGTGACACCAGATATGAGTGGCACTGGTGGTACTGTGCACTGGCAGTAGTTGGCACAGTACACACTGTAGGCCTGACACACATGCTTGCAGGCAACTAACTGCTATTATATTACAGTCAAAATTGTTTATTTTTTTTTTTTTAATGCAAGCTACTGTGATGCCAGATATGAGTGGCATTGGCAGAAGTTGGCAGAGTAGAAGCTGTAGGCCTAACACACACGCTTGCAGACAACTAATTGTTATTATATTACAGTCAAAATTGTTGTTTTTCTTTTTAAATGCAAGCTACTGTGACACCAGATATGAGTGGCACTGGCAGAAGTTGGCAGAGTAGACGCTGTAGACCTAACACACACGCTTGCAGACAACTAACTGCTATTATATTACAGTCAAAATATATATTTTTTTTTATGCAAGCTACTGTGACACCAGATATGAGTGGCACTGGTGGTACTGTGCACTGGCAGTAGTTGGCACAGTACACGCTGTAGGCCTGACACAAACGCTTGCAGGCAACTAACTGCTATTATATTAAAGTCAAAATTTTTGTTTTTCTTTTTAAATGCAAGCTACTGTGACACCAGATATGAGTGGCACTGGCAGAAGTTGGCAGAGTAGACGCTGTAGGCCTAACACACACACTTGCAGACAACTAACTGCTATTATATTACAGTCAAAAAATATTTATTTTTTTAAATGCAAGCTACTGTGACACCAGATATGAGTGGCACTGGTGGTACTGTGCACTGGCAGTAGTTGGCACAGTACACGCTGTAGGCCTGACACACACGTTTGCAGGCAACTAACGGAAAAATTATTATTAGTTTTTTTAAATGCAAGCTGCTGTGACACCAGATATGAGTGGCACTGGCAGAAGTTGTCAGAGTAGACGCTGTAGGCCTAACACACACGGTTGCAGACAACTAACTGCTATTATATTACAGTCAAAATTGTTGTTTATTTTAAATGCTAGCTACTGTGACACCAGATATGAGTGGCACTGGCAGAAGTTGGCAGAGTAAGCGCTGTAGGCCTAACACACACGCTTGCAGACAACTAACTGCTATTACAGGGATGGCCAACCTGAGGCTCTCCAGCTGTTGCAAAACTAAAACTCCCAGCATGCTTAGATTGTCTACAGCCATCAGCCTACAGCAGGGCATGGTGGGAGTTGTAGTTTTACAAAAGCTGGAAAGCCTCAGGTTGGCCATGCCTGTGCTATTATATTACAGTCAAAATATTTATTTATTTTTAAATGCAAGCTACTGTGACACCAGATATAAGTGGCACTGGCAGAAGTTGGCAGAGTAGACGCTGTAGGCCTAACACACACGCTTGCAGACAACTAACTGCTATTATATTACAGTCAAAATTGTTGTTTTTCTTTTTAAATGCAAGCTACTGTGACACCAGATATGAGTGGCACTGGCAGAAGTTGGCAGAGTAGACGCTGTAGGACTAAAACACACGCTTGCAGACAACTAACTGCTATTATATTACAGTCAAAATATATTTATTTTTTTAATGCAAGCTACTGTGACACCAGATATGAGTGGCACTGGTGGTACTGTGCACTGGCAGTAGTTGGCACAGTACACGCTGTAGGCCTGACACACACGCTTGCAGGCAACTAACTGCCATTATATTACAGTCAAAATTGTAGTTTTTCTTTTTAAATGCAAGCTACTGTGACACCAGATAGGAGTGGCACTGGCAGAAGTTGGCAGAGTAGACGCTGTAGGCCTAACACACACGCTTGCAGACAACTAACTGCTATTATATTACAGTCAAAATTTTTGTTTTTCTTTTTAAATGAAAGCTAGTGTGACAGCAGATATGATGGGCACTGGAGGTACTGTGCACTGGCAGTAGTTGGCACAGTACATGCTGTAGGTCTGACACACACGCTTGCAGGCAACTAACTGCAATTATATTACAGTCAAAAATATTTTTATTTTTTTATGCAAGCTACTGTGACACCAGATATGAGTGGCACTGATGGTACTGTGCACTGGCAGTAGTTGGCACAGTACACGCTGTAGGCCTGACACACATGCTTGCAGGCAACTAACTGCTATAATATTAAAGTTAAAATTGTTGTTTTTCTTTTTAAATGCAAGCTACTGTGACACCAGATATGAGTGAAACTGGTAGAAGTTGGCAGAGTAAACGCTGTAGGCCTAACACACACGCTTGCAGACAACTAACTGCTATTATATTACAGTAAAAATTGTTTTGTTTATTTTAAATGCAAGCTACTGTGACACCAGATATAAGTGGCACTGGCAGAAGTTGGCAGAGTAGACGCTGTAGGCCTAACACACACGCTTGCAGACAACTAACTGCTATTACAGGGATGGCCAACCTGAGGCTCTCCAGCTGTTGCAAAACTACAACTCCCAGCATGCTTAGACTGTCTACAGCCATCAGCCTACAGCAGGGCATGGTGGGAGTTGTAGTTTTACAACAGCTGGAGAGCCTCAGGTTGGCCATGCCTGTGCTATTATATTACAGTCAAAATATTTATTTATTTTTAAATGCAAGCTACTGTGACACCAGATATAAGTGGCACTGGCAGAAGTTGGCAGAGTAGACGCTGTAGGCCTGACACACACGCTTGCAGGCAACTAACTGCCATTATATTACAGTCAAAATTGTAGTTTTTCTTTTTAAATGCAAGCTACTGTGACACCAGATAGGAGTGGCACTGGCAGAAGTTGGCAGAGTAGACGCTGTAGGCCTAACACACACGCTTGCAGACAACGAATTGCTATTATATTACAGTCAAAATTGCTGTTTTTCTTTTTAAATGCAAGCTACTGTGACACCAGATATGAGTGGCACTGGCAGAAGTTGGCAGAGTAGACGCTGTAGGCCTAACAAACACGCTTGCAGACAACTAACTGCTATTATATTACAGTCCAAATTGTTGTTTTTCTTTTTAAATGAAAGCTACTGTGACAGCAGATATGATGGGCACTGGAGGTACTGTGCACTGGCAGTAGTTGGCACAGTACACGCTGTAGGCGTGACACACACGCTTGCAGGCAACTAACTGCAATTATATTACAATTAAAAAAAGTTTTTTTTTTTTATGCAAGCTACTGTGACACCAGATATGAGTGGCACTGGTGGCACCGTTCACAGGCAGTAGTTGGCACAGTACACACTGTAGGCCTGACACACACGCTTGCAGGCAACTAACTGCAATTATATTACAGTCAAAAATATTTTTATTTTTTTATGCAAGCTACTGTGACACCAGATATGAGTGGCACTGGTGGTACTGTGCACTGGCAGTAGTTGGCACAGTACACGCTGTAGGCCTGACACACACGCTTGTAGGCAACTAACTGCTATTATATTACAGTCAAAATTGTTTTTGTTTTTTTAAATGCAAGCTACTGTGACACCAGATATGAGTGGCACTGGCAGAGGTTGGCTGAGTAGACGCTGTAGGCCTAACACACACGCTTGCAGATAACTAACTGCTATTCTATTACAGTCAAAATTGTTGTTTTTCTCTTTAAATGCAAGCTACTGTGACACCAGATATGAGTGGCACTGGCAGAAGTTGGCTGAGTAGACGCGGTAGGCCTAACACACACGCTTGCAGACAACTAACTGCTATTATATTACAGTCAAAATTGTTTTTAGTTTTTTTTTTAAATGGAAGCTACTGTGACACTACAGTTACAGTCAAAATGTTTTTTTATTTTTTTATGCAAGCTACTGTGACACCAGATATGAGTGGCACTGGTGGTACTGTGCACTGGCAGTAGTTGGCACAGTACACGCTGTAAACCTGACACACACGCTTGCAGGCAACTAACTGCTATCATATTGCAGTCAAAATTGTTGTTGTTTTTTTTAAATGCAAGCTACTGTGACACCAGATATGAGTGGCACTGGCAGAAGTTGGCAGAGTAGACGCTGTAGGCCTAACACACACGCTTGCAGACAACTAACTGCTATTACAGGGATGGCCAACCTGAGGCTCTCCAGCTGTTGCAAAACTACAACTCCCAGCATGCTTAGACTGACTACAGCCATCAGCCTACAGCAGGGCATGGTGGGAGTTGTATAATACAGTCAAAATTGTTGTTTTTCTTTTTAAATGCAGGCTACTGTGACACCAGATATGAGTGACACTGGCAAATGTTGGCAGAGTAGACGGGGTAGGCCTAACACACACGCTTGCAGACAACTAACTGCTATTATATTACAGTCAAAATTGTTGTTTTTCTTTTTAAATGCAAGCTGCTGTGACACCTGATATGAGTGGCACTGGTGGCACTGTGCACTGGCAGTAGTTGGCACAGTACACGCTGTAGGCCTGACACACACGCTTGCAGGCAACTAACTGCAATTATATTACAGTGAAAAATATTTTAATTTTTTTATGCAAGCTACTGTGACACCAGATATGAGTGGCACTGGTGGTACTGTGCACTGGCAGTAGTTGGCAAACTACACGCTGTAGGCCTGACACACATGCTTGCAGGCAACTAACTGCTATTATATTAAAGTCAAAATTGTTGTTTTTCTTTTTAAATGCAAGCTACTGTGACACCAGATATGAGTGGCACTGGCAGAAGTTGGCAGAGTAAACGCTGTAGTCCTAACACACACGCTTGCAGATAACTAACTGCTATTATAATACAGTCAAAATTGTTGTTTTTCTTTTTAAATGCAGGCTACTGTGACACCAGATATGAGTGGCACTGGCAAAAGTTGGCAGAGTAGACGGGGTAGGCCTAACACACACGCTTGCAGACAACTAACTGCTATTATATTACAGTCAAAATTTTTGTTTTTCTTTTTAAATTCAAGCCACTGTGACACCAGATATGATGGGCACTGGTGGTACTCTGCACTGCCAGTAGTTGGCACAGTACACGCTGTAGGCCTGACAAACACACTTGCAGGCAACTAACTGCAATTACATTACAGTCAAAATGTTATTTTTTTTATGCAAGCTACTGTGACACCAGATATGAGTGGCATTGGTGGTACTGTGCACTGGCAATAGTTGGCACTGTACACGCTGTAGGCCTGACACACACGCTTGCAGGGAACTAACTGCTATCATATTGCAGTCAAAATTGTTGTTGTTTTTTTTAAATGCAAGCTACTGTAACACCAGATATGTGTGGCACTGGCAGAAGTTGGCAGAGTAGACGCGGTAGGCCTAACACACACGCTTGCAGAAAACTAACTGCTATTATATTACAGTCAAAATTGTTTTTAGTTTTTTTTTTAAATGGAAGCTACTGTGACACCAGATATGAGTGGCACTGGTGGTACTGTGCACTGGCAGTAGTTGGAACAGTACACGCTGTAGGCCTGACACACACGCTTGCAGGCAACTAACTGCTATCATATTGCAGTCAAAATTGTTGTTGTTTCTTTTAAATGCAAGCTACTGTGACACCAGATCTGAGTGGCACTGGCAGAAGTTGGCAGAGTAAGCGCTGTAGGCCTAACACACACGCTTGCAGACAACTAACTGCTATTATATTACAGTCAAAATTTCAGTTTTTCTTTTTAAATGCAAGCCACTGTGACACCAGATATCATGGGCACTGGTGGTACTGTGCACTGGCAGTAGTTGGCACAGTACACGCTGTAGGCCTGACAAACACACTTGCAGGCAAGTAACTGCAATTACATTACAGTCAAAATGTTTTTTTATTTTGTTATGCAAGCTACTGTGACACCAGATATGAGTGGCACTGGTGGTACTGTGCACTGGCAGTAGTTGGCACAGTACACGCTGTAGGCCTGACACACACGCTTGTAGGCAACTAACTGCTATTATATTACAGTCAAAATTGTTTTTGTTTTTTTAAATGCAAGCTACTGTGACACCAGATATGAGTGGCACTGGCAGAAGTTGGCTGAGTAGACGCTGTAGGCCTAACACACACGCTTGCAGATAACTAACTGCTATTCTATTACAGTCAAAATTGTTGTTTTTCTCTTTAAATGCAAGCTACTGTGACACCAGATATGAGTGGCACTGGCAGAAGTTGGCTGAGTAGACGCGGTAGGCCTAACACACACGCTTGCAGACAACTAACTGCTATTATATTACAGTCAAAATTGTTTTTAGTTTTTTTTTTAAATGGAAGCTACTGTGACACCAGATATGAGTAGCACTGGTGGTACTGTGCACTGGCAGTAGTTGGCACAGTACACGCTGTAAACCTGACACACACGCTTGCAGGCAACTAACTGCTATCATATTGCAGTCAAAATTGTTGTTGTTTTTTTTAAATGCAAGCTACTGTGACACCAGATATGAGTGACACTGGCAGAAGTTGGCAGAGTAGACGCTGTAGGCCTAACACACACGCTTGCAGACAACTAACTGCTATTACAGGGATGGCCAACCTGAGGCTCTCCAGCTGTTGCAAAACTACAACTCCCAGCATGCTTAGACTGACTACAGCCATCAGCCTACAGCAGGGCATGGTGGGAGTTGTATAATACAGTCAAAATTGTTGTTTTTCTTTTTAAATGCAGGCTACTGTGACACCAGATATGAGTGGCACTGGCAAATGTTGGCAGAGTAGACGGGGTAGGCCTAACACACACGCTTGCAGACAACTAACTGCTATTATATTACAGTCAAAATTGTTGTTTTTCTTTTTAAATGCAAGCTGCTGTGACACCTGATATGAGTGGCACTGGTGGCACTGTGCACTGGCAGTAGTTGGCACAGTACACGCTGTAGGCCTGACACACACGCTTGCAGGCAACTAACTGCAATTATATTACAGTGAAAAATATTTTTATTTTTTTATGCAAGCTACTGTGACACCAGATATGAGTGGCACTGGTGGTACTGTGCACTGGCAGTAGTTGGCAAACTACACGCTGTAGGCCTGACACACATGCTTGCAGGCAACTAACTGCTATTATATTAAAGTCAAAATCGTTGTTTTTCTTTTTAAATGCAAGCTACTGTGACACCAGATATGAGTGGCACTGGCAGAAGTTGGCAGAGTAAACGCTGTAGTCCTAACACACACGCTTGCAGATAACTAACTGCTATTATAATACAGTCAAAATTGTTGTTTTTCTTTTTAAATGCAGGCTACTGTGACACCAGATATGAGTGGCACTGGCAAAAGTTGGCAGAGTAGACGGGGTAGGCCTAACACACACGCTTGCAGACAACTAACTGCTATTATATTACAGTCAAAATTTTTGTTTTTCTTTTTAAATTCAAGCCACTGTGACACCAGATATGATGGGCACTGGTGGTACTGTGCACTGGCAGTAGTTGGCACAGTACACGCTGTAGGCCTGACAAACACACTTGCAGGCAAGTAACTGCAATTACATTACAGTCAAAATGTTTTTTTATTTTTTTATGCAAGCTACTGTGACACCAGATATGAGTGGCACTGGTGGTACTGTGCACTGGCAGTAGTTGGCACAGTACGCGCTGTAGGCCTGACACACACGCTTGTAGGCAACTAACTGCTATTATATTACAGTCAAAATTGTTTTTGTTTTTTTAAATGCAAGCTACTGTGACACCATATATGAGTGGCACTGGCAGAAGTTGGCTGAGTAGACGCGGTAGGCCTAACACACACGCTTGCAGACAACTAACTGCTATTATATTACAGTCAAAATTGTTTTTAGTTTTTTTTTTAAATGGAAGCTACTGTGACACCAGATATGAGTAGCACTGGTGGTACTGTGCACTGGCAGTAGTTGGCACAGTACACGCTGTAAACCTGACACACACACTTGCAGGCAACTAACTGCTATCATATTGCAGTCAAAATTGTTGTTGTTTTTTTTAAATGCAAGCTACTGTGACACCAGATATGAGTGGCACTGGCAGAAGTTGGCAGAGTAGACGCTGTAGGCCTAACACACACGCTTGCAGACAACTAACTGCTATTACAGGGATGGCCAACCTGAGGCTCTCCAGCTGTTGCAAAACTACAACTCCCAGCATGCTTAGACTGACTACAGCCATCAGCCTACAGCAGGGCATGGTGGGAGTTGTAGTTTTACAACAGCTGGAGAGCCTCAGGATGGCCATGCTTGTGCTATTATATTACAGTCAAAATATTGTTTTATTTTTAAATGCAAGCTACTGTGACACCAGATATAAGTGGCACTGGCAGAAGCTGGCAGAGTAGACGCTGTAGGCCTAACACACACGCTTGCAGACAACTAACTGCTATTATATTACAGTCAAAATTGTTGTTTTTCTTTTTAAATGCAAGCTGCTGTGACACCTGATATGATGGGCACTGGTGGTACTGTGCACTGGCAGTAGTTGGCACAGGACACACTGTAGGCCTGACACACACGCTTGCAGGCAACTAACTGCAGTTATATTAAAGTCCCTAATTTTTATTTTTTTTATGCAAGCTACTGTGACACCAGATATGAGTGGCACTGGTTGCACTGTGCACTGGCAGTAGTTGGCACAGTACACGCTGTAGGCGTGACACATACGCTTGCAGGCAACTAACTGCAATTATATTACAATTAAAAAAAGTTTTTGTTATTTTTTTAATGCAAGCTACTGTGACACCAGATATGAGTGGCACTGGTGGCACCGTTCACAGGCAGTAGTTGGCACAGTACATGCTGTAGGCCTGACACACACGCTTGCAGGCAACTAACTGCAATTATATTACAGTCAAAAATATTTTTATTTTTTTATGCAAGCTACTGTGACACCAGATATGAGTGGCACTGGTGGCACTGTGCACTGGCAGTAGTTGGCACAGTACACGCTGTAGGCGTGACACATACGCTTGCAGGCAACTAACTGCAATTATATTACAATTAAAAAAAGTTTTTGTTTTTTTTTAATGCAAGCTACTGTGACACCAGATATGAGTGGCACTGGTGGCACCGTTCACAGGCAGTAGTTGGCACAGTACATGCTGTAGGCCTGACACACACGCTTGCAGGCAACTAACTGCAATTATATTACAGTCAAAAATATTTTTATTTTTTTATGCAAGCTACTGTGACACCAGATATGAGTGGCACTGATGGTACTGTGCACTGGCAGTAATTGGCACAGTACACGCTGTAGGCCTGACACATACGCTTGCAGGCAACTAACTGCAATTATATTACAATTAAAAAAAGTTTTTTTTTTTTTTAATGCAAGCTACTGTGACACCAGATATGAGTGGCACTGGTGGCACCGTTCACAGGCAGTAGTTGGCACAGTACATGCTGTAGGCCTGACACACACGCTTGCAGGCAACTAACTGCAATTATATTACAGTCAAAAATATTTTTATTTTTTTATGCAAGCTACTGTGACACCAGATATGAGTGGCACTGATGGTACTGTGCACTGGCAGTAGTTGGCACAGTACACGCTGTAGGCCTGACACACACGCTTGCAGGCAACTAACTGCAATTATATTACAGTCAAAAATATTTTTATTTTTTTATGCAAGCTACTGTGACACCAGATATGAGTGGCACTGATGGTACTGTGCACTGGCAGTAGTTGGCACAGTACACGCTGTAGGCCTGACACACACGCTTGCAGACATCTAACTGCTATTATATTACAGTCAAAATTGTTTTGTTTATTTTAAATGCAAGCTACTGTGACACCAGATATGAGTGGCACTGGCAGAAGTTGGCAGAGTAGACGCTGTAGGCCTAACACACACGCTTGCAGACAACTAACTGCTATTATTTAACAGTCAAAATTGTTTTGTTTATTTTAAATGCTAGCTACTGTGACACCAGATATGAGTGGCACTGGCAGAAGTTGGCAGAGTAGACGCTGTAGGCCTAACACACACGCTTGCAGACAACTAACTGCTATTATATTACAGTCAAAATTGTTTTGTTTATTTTAAATGCTAGCTACTGTGACACCAGATATGAGTGGCACTGGCAGAAGGTGGCAGAGTAGACGCTGTAGGCCTAACACACACGCTTGCAGACAACTAACTGCTATTACAGGGATGGCCAACCTGAGGCTCTCCAGCTGTTGCAAAACTACAACTCCCAGCATGCTTAGACTGACTACTGCCATCAGCCTACAGCAGGGCATGGTGGGAGTTGTAGTTTTACAACAGCTGGAGAGCCTCAGGATGGCCATGCCTGTGCTATTATATTACAGTCAAAATATTTATTTATTTTTAAATGCAAGCTACTGTGACACCAGATATAAGTGGCACTGGCAGAAGTTGGCAGAGTAGACGCTGTAGGCCTAACACACACGCTTGCAGACAACTAACTAATATTATATTACAGTCAAAATTGTTGTTTTTCTTTTTAAATGCAAGCTGCTGTGACACCTGATATGATGGGCACTGGTGGTACTGTGCACTGGCAGTAGTTGGCAGAGTACACACTGTAGGCCTGACACACACGCTTGCAGGCAACTAACTGCAATTATATTAAAGTCTAAAAAGTTTTGTTTTTTTTTATGCAAGCTACTGTGACACCAGATATGAGTGGCACTGGTGGTACTGTGCACTGGCAGTAGTTGGCACAGTACACGCTGTAGGCCTGACACACACGCTTGCAGGCAACTAACTGCAATTATATTACAGTCAAAAATATTTTTATTTTTTTATGCAAGCTACTGTGACACCAGATATGAGTGGCACTGGTGGTACTGTGCACTGGCAGTAGTTGGCACAGTATACGCTGTAGGCCTGACACACACGCTTGCAGGCAACTAACTGCTATTATATTAAAGTCAAAATTGTTGTTTTTCTTTTTAAATGCAAGCTATTGTGACACCAGATATTAGTGGTACTGGCAGAAGTTGGCAGAGTAGACGCTGTAGTCCTAACACACACGCTTGCAGATAACTAACTGCTATTATATTACAGTCAAAATTGTTGTTGTTTTTTTTAAATGCAAGCTACTGTGACACCAGATATGAGTGGCACTGGCAGAAGTTGGCTGAGTAGACGCTGTAGGCCTAACACACACGCTTGCAGAATACTAACTGCTATTCTATTACAGTCAAAATTGTTTTTAGTTTTTTTTTAAATGGAAGCTACTGTGACACCAGATATGAGTGGCACTGGTGGTACTGTGCACTGGCAGTAGTTGGAACAGTACACGCTGTAGGCCTGACACACACGCTTGCAGGCAACTAACTGCTATCATATTGCAGTCAAAATTGTTGTTGTTTCTTTTAAATGCAAGCTACTGTGACACCAGATATGAGTGGCACTGGCAGAAGTTGGCAGAGTAAGCGCTGTAGGCCTAACACACACTCTTGCAGATAACTAACTGCTATTATATTACAGTCAAAATTTCAGTTTTTCTTTTTAAATGCAAGCCACTGTGACACCAGATATCATGGGCACTGGTGGTACTGTGCACTGGCAGTAGTTGGCACAGTACACGCTGTAGGCCTGACACACACGCTTGCAGGCAACTAACTGCAATTATATTACAGTCAAAAATATTTTTATTTTTTTATGCAAGCTACTGTGACACCAGATATGAGTGGCACTGGTGGTACTGTGCACTGGCAGTAGTTGGCACAGTATACGCTGTAGGCCTGACACACACGCTTGCAGGCAACTAACTGCTATTATATTAAAGTCAAAATTGTTGTTTTTCTTTTTAAATGCAAGCTACTGTGACACCAGATATTAGTGGTACTGGCAGAAGTTGGCAGAGTAGACGCTGTAGTCCTAACACACACGCTTGCAGATAACTAACTGCTATTATATTACAGTCAAAATTGTTGTTGTTTTTTTTAAATGCAAGCTACTGTGACACCAGATATGAGTGGCACTGGCAGAAGTTGGCTGAGTAGACGCTGTAGGCCTAACACACACGCTTGCAGAATACTAACTGCTATTCTATTACAGTCAAAATTGTTTTTAGTTTTTTTTTTAAATGGAAGCTACTGTGACACCAGATATGAGTGGCACTGGTGGTACTGTGCACTGGCAGTAGTTGGAACAGTACACGCTGTAGGCCTGACACACACGCTTGCAGGCAACTAACTGCTATCATATTGCAGTCAAAATTGTTGTTGTTTCTTTTAAATGCAAGCTACTGTGACACCAGATATGAGTGGCACTGGCAGAAGTTGGCAGAGTAAGCGCTGTAGGCCTAACACACACTCTTGCAGACAACTAACTGCTATTATATTACAGTCAAAATTTCAGTTTTTCTTTTTAAATGCAAGCCACTGTGACACCAGATATCATGGGCACTGGTGGTACTGTGCACTGGCAGTAGTTGGCACAGTACACGCTGTAGGCCTGACACACACGCTTGCAGGCAACTAACTGCAATTATATTACAGTCAAAAAAGTTTTTTTTTTAATGCAAGCTACTGTGACAACAGATATTAGTGGCACTGGTGGCACTATGCACTGGCAGTAGTTGGCACAGTACGCGCTGAAGGCCTGATAAACACACTTGCAGGCAAGTAACTGCAATTACATTACAGTCAAAATGTTTTTTTATTTTTTATGCAAGCAACTGTGACACCAGATATGAGTGGCACTGGTGGTACTGTGCACTGGCAGTAGTTGGCACAGTACACGCTGTAGGCCTGACACACACGCTTGTAGGCAACTAACTGCTATTATATTACAGTCAAAATTGTTTTTGTTTTTTTTAAATGCAAGCTACTGTGACACCAGATATGAGTGGCACTGGCAGAAGTTGGCTGAGTAGACGCTGTAGGCCTAACACACACGCTTGCAGACAACTAACTGTTATTATATTACAGTCAAAATTGTTTTTAGTTTTTTTTTTAAATGGAAGCTACTGTGACACCAGATATGAGTGGCACTGGTGGTACTGTGCACTGGCAGTAGTTGGCACAGTACACGCTGTAGGCCTGACACACACGTTTGCAGGCAACTAACTGCTATCATATTGCAGTCAAAATTGTTGTTGTTTTTTTTAAATGCAAGCTACTGTGACACCAGATATGAGTGGCACTGGCAGAAGTTGGCTGAGTAGACGCTGTAGGCCTAACACACACGCTTGCAGAATACTAACTGCTATTCTATTACAGTCAAAATTGTTGTTTTTCTCTTTAAATGCAAGCTACTGTGACACCAGATATGAGTGGCACTGGCAGAAGTTGGCTGAGTAGACGCGGTAGGCCTAACACACACGCTTGCAGACAACTAACTGCTATTATATTACAGTCAAAATGGTTTTTAGTTTTTTTTTAAATGGAAGCTACTGTGACACCAGATATGAGTGGCACTGGTGGTACTGTGCACTGGCAGTAGTTGGCACAGTACACGCTGTAGGCCTGACACACACGTTTGCAGGCAACTAACTGCTATCATATTGCATTCAAAATTGTTGTTGTTTTTTTTAAATGGAAGCTACTGTGACACCAGATATGAGTGGCACTGGTGGTACTGTGCACTGGCAGTAGTTGGCACAGTACACGCTGTAGGCCTGACACACACGTTTGCAGGCAACTAACTGCTATCATATTGCAGTCAAAATTGTTGTTGTTTTTTTTAAATGCAAGCTACTGTGACACCAGATATGAGTGGCACTGGCAGAAGTTGGCAGAATAGACGCTGTAGGCCTAACACACACGCTTGCAGACATCTAACTGCTATTATATTACAGTCAAAATTGTTATTGTTTTTTTTAAATGCAAGCTACTGTGACACCAAATATGAGTGGCACTAGCAGAAGATGGCAGAGTAGGCGCTGTAGGCCTAACACACACGCTTGCAGACAACTAACTGCTATTATATTACATTCAAAATTTATAAAAAATTTTAAATGCAAGCTACTGTGACACCAGATATGAGTGGCACTGCCAGAAGTTGGCAGAGTAGACGCTGTAGGCCTAACACACACGCTTGCAGACAAGGAACTGCTATTATATTACAGTCAGAATTGTTGTTTTTCTCTTTAAATGCAAGCTACTGTGACACCAGATATGATGGGCACTGGTGGTACTGTGCACTGGCAGTAGTTGGCACAGTACACGCTGTAGGCGTGACACACACGCTTGCAGGCAACTAACTGCAATTATATTACAATAAAAAATTTTTTTTTTTTTTTTTATGCAAGCTACTGTGACACCAGATATGAGTGGCACTGGTGGCACCATTCACAGGCAGTAGTTGGCACAGTACACGCTGTAGGCCTGACACACACGCTTGCAGGCAACTAACTGCAATTATATTACAGTCAAAAATATTTGTATTTTTTTATACAAGCTACTGTGACACCAGATATGAGTGGCACTGGCAGAAGTTGGCAGAGTAGACGCTGTAGGCCAAACACACACGCTTGCAGACAACTAACTGCTATTTTATTACAGTCAAAATTGTTTTGTTTATTTTAAATGCTAGACACTGTGACACCAGATATGAGTGGCACTGTCTAAGTTGGCAGAGTAGACGCTGTAGGCCAAACACACACGCTTGCAGACAACTAACTGCTATTATATTACAGTCAAAATTGTTTTGTTTATTTTAAATGCTAGCTACTGTGACACCAGATATGAGTGGCACTGTCTAAGTTGGCAGAGTAGACGCTGTAGGCCTAACACACACGCTTGCAGACCACTAACTGCTATTACAGTGATGGCTAACCTGAGGCTCTCCAGCTGTTACAAAACTACAACTCCCAGCATGCTTAGACTGTCTACAGCCATCTGCCTACAGCAGGGCATGGTGGGAGTTGTAGTTTTACAACAGCTGGAGAGCCTCAGGTTGGCCATGCCTGTGCTATTATATTTCAGTCAAAATATTTATTTATTTTTAAGTGCAAGCTACTGTGACACCAGATATAAGTGGCATTGGCAGAAGTTGGCAGAGTACACTCTGTAGGCCTAACACACATGCTTGCAGACAACTAACTGCTATTATATTACAGTCAAAATTGTTGTTTTTCTTTTTAAATGCAAGCTGCTGTGACACCTGATATGATGGGCACTGGTGGTACTGTGCACTGGCAGTAGTTGGCACAGTACACACTGTAGGCCTGACACACACGCTTGCAGGCAACTAACTGCAATTATATTAATGTAAAAAAAGTTGTTGTTTTTTTTATGCAAGCTACTGTGACACCAGATATGAGTGGCACTGGTGGCACTGGACACAGGCAGTAGTTGGCACAGTACACGCTGTAGGCCTGACACACACGCTTGCAGGCAACTAACTGCAATTATATTACAGTCAAATTTTTTTTTAAATTTTTTATGCAAGCTACTGTGACACCAGATATGAGTGGCATTGGTGGTACTGTGCACTGGCAGTAGTTGGCACAGTACATGCTGTAGGCCTGACACACACGCTTGCAGGCAACTAACTGCTATTATATTACAGTCAAAATTGTTGTTTTTCTTTTTAAATGCAGGCTACTGTGACACCAGATAGGAGTGGCACTGGCAGAAGTTGGCAGAGTAGACGCTGTAGGCCTAACACACACGCTTGCAGACATCTAACTGCTATTATATTACAGTCAAAATTGTTATTGTTTTTTTTAAATGCAAGCTACTGTGACACCAAATATGAGTGGCACTAGCAGAAGATGGCAGAGTAGGCGCTGTAGGCCTAACACACACGCTTGCAGACAACTAACTGCTATTATATTACAGTCCAATTTTTTTTATTTTTTTAAATGCAAGCTACTGTGACACCAGATATGAGTGGCACTGGCAGAAGTTGGCAGAGTAGACGCTGTAGGCCTAACACACACGCTTGCAGACAAGGAACTGCTATTATATTACCGTCAGAATTGTTGTTTTTCTCTTTAAATGCAAGCTACTGTGACACCAGATATGATGGGCACTGGTGGTACTGTGCACTGGCAGTAGTTGGCACAGTACACGCTGTAGGCCTGACACACACGCTTGTAGGCAACTAACTGCAATTATATTACAGTCAAAAAGATTTTTTTTTTTAATGTAAGCTACTGTGACAACAGATATTAGTGGCACCGGTGGCACTATGCACTGGCAGTAGTTGGCACAGTACACGCTGTAGGCCTGACACACACACTTGCAGGATACTAACTGCAATTACATTACAGTCAAAAAAGTTTTTGTTTTTTTTATGCAAGCTACTGTGACACCAAATATGAGTGGCACTGGCAGAAGTTGGCAGAGTAGATGCTGTAGGCCTAACACACACGCTTGCAGATAACTAACTGCTATTATATTACAGTCAAAATTGCTGATTTTCTTTTTAAATGCAAGCTACTGTGACACCAGATATGAGTGGCACTGGCAAAAGTTGGCCGAGTAGACGCTGTAGGACTAACACACACGCTTGCAGACAACTAACTGCTATCATATTACAGTCAAAATATATATATATTTTTTTATGCAAGCTATTGTGACACCAGATATGAGTGGCACTGGTGGTACTGTGCACTGGCAGTAGTTGGCACAGTACACGCTGTAGGCGTGACACACACGCTTGCAGGCAACTAACTGCAATTATATTACAATTAAAAAAAGTTGTTTTTTTTTATGCAAGCTACTGTGACACCAGATATGAGTGGCACTGGTGGCACCGTTCACAGGCAGTAGTTGGCACAGTACACGCTGTAGGCCTGACACACACACTTGCAGGCAACTAACTGCAATTATATTACAGTCAAAAATATTTTTATTTTTTTATGCAAGCTACTGTGACACCAGATATGAGTGGCACTGGGGGCACTGTGCACTGCCAGTAGTAGGCACAGTACACGCTGTAGGCCTGACACACGCTTGCAGGCAACTAACTGCTATTATATTGAAGTCAAAATTGTTGTTTTTCTTTTTAAATGCAAGCTACTGTGATACCAGATATGAGTGGCACTGGCAGAAGTTGGCAGAGTAGACGCTGTAGGCCAAACACACACGCTTGCAGACAACTAACTGCTATTCTATTACAGTCAAAATTGTTTTTTTTTTTTTTAAATGCAAGCTACTGTGACACCAGATATGTGTGGCACTGGCAGAAGTTGGCAGAGTAGACGCTGTAGGCCTAACACACACGCTTGCAGACAACTAACTGCTATTATATTACAGTCAAAAATTATATATTTTTTTAAATTCAAGCTACTGTGACACCAGATATGAGTGGCACTGGTGGTACTGTGCACTGGCAGTAGTTGGCACAGTACACGTTGTAGGCCTGACACACACGCTTGCAGGCAACTAACTGCTATTATATTAATGTCAAAATTGTTGTTTTTCTTTTTAAATGCAAGCTACTGTGACACCAGATATGAGTGGCACTGGCAGAAGTTGGCAGAGTAGACGCTGTAGGCCTAACACACACGCTTGCAGACAACTAACTGCTATTATATTACAGTCAAAATAGTTTTTCTTTTTTTTATGCAAGCTACTGTGACAACAGATATTAGTGGCTCTGGTGGCACTATGCACTGGCAGTAGTTGGCACAGTACACGCTGTAGGCCTGACACACACACTTGCAGGCAACTAACTGCAATTACATTACAGTCCAAAAAGTTTTTTTATTTTTTTATGCAAGCAACTGTGACATCAGATATGAGTGGCACTGGTGGTATTGTGCACTGGCAGTAGTTGGCACAGTACACGCTGTAGGCCTGACACACACGCTTGCAGGCAACTAACTGCTATTATATTACAGTCAAAATTGTTTTAGCTTTTTTTAATGCAAGCTACTGTGACACCAGATATGAGTGGCACTGGCAGAAGTTGGCAGAGTAGACGCTGTAGGCCTCACACACACGCTTGCAGACAACTAACTGCTATTATATTACAGTCAAAATTGTTTTTTTTTTTTTTTTTTTAAATGGAAACTACTGTGACACCAGATATGAGTGGCACTGGTGGTACTGTGCACTGGCAGTAGTTGGCACAGTACACGCTGTAGGCCTGACACTCAAGCTTGCAGGCAACTAACTGCAATTATATTACAATTAAAAAAAGTTTTTGTTTTTTTATGCAAGCTACTGTGACACCAGATATGAGTGGCACTGGTGGCACCGTTCACAGGCAGTAGTTGGCACAGTACACGCTGTAGGCGTGACACACACGCTTGCAGGCAACTAACTGCAATTATATTACAATTAAAAAAAGTTGTTTTTTTTATGCAAGCTACTGTGACACCAGATATGAGTGGCACTGGTGGCACCGTTCACAGGCAGTATTTGGCACAGTACACGCTGTAGGCCTGACACACACGCCTGCAGGCAACTAACTGCAATTATATTACAATTAAAAAAAAATTATTAATTTTTTTATGCAAGCTACTGTGACACCAGATATGAGTGGTGGCACTGGGCAAGTGAGCACAGTATACGCTGTGAGCCTGACACACTAGCAGGCAACTGCAATTAGATTATAGAGGAAAAAGAAAAAAAAAGCAGACTGATGTACTAGCCCTAAAAAGTGCTTTTTGGGGTGCTGTCAGGACGCTGTCTTTACAGCAGAGATCAGATGAGTATTTCAGGACTGGAGTGGACACTGAATACACTGGCCTAGCTATTGATTTCCATATTAAATCAACAGAAGCTACATTGTCCCTCCTCTCACTAAGACTGCAGCTTCCGAATGAATCTAAAATGGATGCTGTCCAGGAGGTGGGAGTGTCTGGGAGGGAGGGTCTGCTGCTGATTGGCTGGAATGTGTCTGCTGACTGTGAGGTACAGGGTCAAAGTTTGCTCAATGATGACGAATAGGGGGTTGACCGAACATCGCATATGTTTGCCCGCCACGGCGAACGCGAACAAGCAATTTTCGCCGGGAACTGTTCGCTGGCGAATAGTTTGGGACATCTCTAGTCATGGGCTCTCACAAGCGGTCCAAAACTGATCAGTTTTGCCCTAATGCCTTCTGAATAGAAAAGGATCCGCTCAGCATGCATCAGTTTGCCTCTGTTCAGTCACCATTCCGCTCTGGAGGCAGACACCAAAACGCTGCCTGCAGCGTTTTGCTGTACGCATGACGAAACTGAGCCAAACGGATCCATCCTGGCACACAATGTAAGTAAATGGGGACGGATCAATTTTCTTTGACACAATCTGGCACAATAGAAAACGGATCCGTCCCCCATTGACCTTCAATGGTGTTCAAGACGGATCCGTCATGGCTATAGAAGACATAATACCACCGGATCCGTTCATGATGGATGCATGCAGTTGTATTATTCTAACGGAAGCGTTTTTGCAGATCCATGACGGATCAGCAAAAGAAGCTAGTGTAAAAGTAGCCTTACTCAACAGCTAACATAAGGGATTAGCTATAAATCTTGATGCATTGCATAGTGATGCAGACGTTGACAAATTACAACTGTCTGTAATACTTACGCCACAGTACCTACAGAAACTATGAATGTGGGTGCACTTCAGCGTAATGCACAAAGTGATACACTCTCCCTGCAGTTTAACTTCCAAGTCTTCACACTGAGATTGGGCCACCAAGTGGGATGAATATGATTAGGCAGAGTGGCCTGCGGGTACCTGATTTATCGTGATCAGTGACAAATTAATTCGGAACAATTCAAATTTCTTGTTGGAATATGGCGAATTGGCAAATTGAATTTTTCAAAACTTTGCTCATCTGTAACCGTATCATACAGTGTCACAATTGAAACCCATATGGGCAAAAAGTGTGTAATGCCAAACTTCATGGTTTTTTTGCCACATACCCCACAAAAAATTTAATAAAAAGGAATCAAAAAAGTTTTTGTAATGCAAAAATGATACAAACTGGGAGTAGACCTGAGGGACTGAAACACTGGGTTGCTAAAAAAAAAAAAGTAGGCACATAAGGACTGATTCACATATATCCACTCTGTAGCATGCTCTACATTTGGCAACATCTATAATACATGTAGTTTTATTGCTGCGACTTTATTGCCCATAAATATTGGGACATCTACACAATTCTAACATTTTTGGCTCTATACACCACCACAATGGATTTGAAATGAAACGAACAAGATGTGCTTTAACTGCAGACTGTCAGCTTTAATTTGAGGGTATTTACATACAAATCAGGTGAACGGTGTAGGAAATCCAACAGTTTACATATGTGCCTCCCACTTGTTAAGGGACCAAAAGTAATGGGACATAATAATAATCATAAATCAAACATTCACTTGTTAATACTTGGTTGCAAATCCTTTGCAGTCAATTACAGCCTGAAGTCTGGAATGCATAGACATCACCAGACGCTGGGTTTCATCCCTGGTGATGCTCTGCCAGGCCTCTACTGCAACTGTCTTCAGTTCCTGCTTGTTCTTGGGGCATTTCCCCTTCAGTTTTGTCTTCAGCAAGTGAAATGCATGCTCAGGTCAGGTGATTGACTTGGCCATTGCATAACATTCCACTTCTTACCCTTAAAAAACTCTTTGGTTGCTTTTGCAGTATGTTTTGGGTTATTGTCCATCTGCACTGTGAAGCACCGTCCAATGAGTTCTGAAGCATTTGGCTGACTATGAGCAGATAATATTGCCCGAAACACTTCAGAATTCATCCCGCTGCTTTTGTCAGCAGTCACATCATCAATAAATACAAGAGAACAAGTTCCATTGGCAGCCATACATGCCCACGCCATGACACTACCACCACCATGCTTTACTGATGAGGTGGTATGCTTAGGATCATGAGCAGTTCCTTTCCTTCTCCATACTCTTCTCTTCCCATCACTCTGTTACAAGTTGATCTTGGTCTCATCTGTCCATAGGATGTTGTTCCAGAACTGTGAAGGCTTTTTTAGATGTCGTTTGGCAAACTCTAATCTGGCCTTCATGTTTTTGAGGCTCACTAATGGTTTACATCTTGTGGTGAACCCTCTGTATTCACTCTGGTGAAGTCTTCTCTTGAGTGTTGACTTTGATACTCATACACATACACCTACCTCCTGGAGAGTGTTCTTGATCTGGCCAACTGTTGTGAAGGGTGTTTTCTTCACCAGGGAAAGAATTCTTCGGTCATCCACCACAGTTGTTTTCCGTGGTCTTCCAGGTCTTTTGGTGTTGCTGAGCTCATCGTTGCGTTCCTTCTTTTTAAGAATGTTCCAGCCTAATGTTTTTCAGCCTAATGATGGCTTGCTTCACTGATAGTGACAGCTCTTTGGATCTTATCTTGAGAGTTGACAGCAACAGATTCCAAATGCAAATAGCACACTTGAAATGAACTCTGGACCTTTTATCTGCTCATTGTAATTGGGATAATGAGGGAATAACACACACTTGGCCATGGAACAGCTGAGAAGCCAATTGTCCCAATACTTTTGGTCCCTTAACAAGTGGGAGGCACATATGCAAACTGTTGTAATTCCTACACCGTTCACCTGATTTGGATGTAAATACCCTCAAATTAAAGATGACAGTCTGCAGTTAAAGCACATCTTGTTTGTTTTATTTCAAATCCATTGTGGTGGTGTATAGAGCCAAAAATGTCAGAATTGTGTTGATGTCCCAATATTTATGGACCTGACTGTAAGTCTGTTCTTTAGGAATACTAATTGGCCTGCTGGAGATCGTCTTCTTGATAAGGTAAACTGCTGAAAAGCACATTGTTGTCAGAAATATATTACTTGAGTACACAGTTATTCTGAAAATTCACCTTATCTTTGAATTTCCACTAAGGTTAAGAAGACATGACGCTTCTCTATATGGTGTCTTACCTTCTCATCCACAGCTTTGACATCAGCATAAGTACAATCAGATGGTATTTCTTTAAACTTTTCAATCTTTTTAATTAAACTGTCATACTCGGCTTGTTTGATCATCAGTTCTTCATTTTTACTTGGTGATCTGTTAATAACAGTGGAATAAGTATATGGCCTATGGCTAAGTAGTCACAAGCAACTTAAACAATTTTTATTATTAACAGCTAGGGATCTAACAGTCAATAAATAATATGGAATCTTCAGCTGTAACCATGCTTCTATACAATATAGATAACAACCATCCAGGATAGATATAAAAAATATTGATGATGTTGAACTTTGGTGGCATTATGAGAATTTCTAAAATGGCAAGGTGGATCCTGAGTAAATCAAGCTCATCTTTATACTTAAAACATATTGGAGGAAACATTATAAGTGTGAGGTGCATAAAAAACACTGAGCACCATAATTGGGGGCCGAGTTAAAGGGCGTCTGTCATAAGATTTGTACCTATAAAACTGGCTGACCTCTTGCATGAGCGCTTGGCATCTGAAAACATCTATGTTGGTCACATGTTCATAGATGTCCGCATTGAGGGAGAAAAATGAAGTTTTAATATATGCAAGTAATGTCGCGGTCTCTCGCTTGACAGGTGTCAGAAGATCTAAGAGACTGGCGGCACGTGATGTCATCTGACAGCCTCTTTGGTTTCACTTGTTTCTGTGTTGTTGCTGGTTATGACCACACCTCTTGTCTCAGGTGTAGCTTAAGTGGTCATTCCAACTCCTCTATTTAGTCTGGTCTCACCCATCATGCTATGTGGTTGATAGCTCCTTCTGGTTGTGGAAGTGCTGGTGTTTGGTTCTCCTCTGAGTTCCTGCTCGTCCGTGTACTTCGGAGTTAAGTGTCTTTTTCCTATTTCTAGTTTGTTGTATTTCCCCATATTTTGGTATTAGGCCTGAGGGAGCCCCCTGTTCCTTCAGCTGGGAAGGAACAGGTCGTCTTTTGTCCTGACACTATTTCCAGGGCCCTTTAGGGTCAGATTGGGCTATAGGTTCCTGCGTATGAACATTTTTACCATCGAGGTCTGTTCATACTGATAGTAGTCAGGGCTCAGTTTAGGGATTCACTAGGTGGTGACCTTTCCCTAGTTTCCAGGCCTAGCACCTCTTCCCTTCCCTCCTGTGTTCGGTGTGGAGTTTACCTCCCACACTGCGCCGTGACAAGTAAGCCTCTATGCCAGGGATGGGCAAACTACAAATCCCATCATGCCCTGCTGTAGGCTGATAGCTGTAGGCAGACCAGGAATGATGGGATTTGTAGTTTTACAACAGCTGGAGGGCCAAGTTTGCCCATCCCTGCTCTAGGTGCAACAAGGGTGTTGTTACACCTACAGGCTCTGCTCTCTCTGCAATTGTCTTGCCCTCTGCATTTTAATTGACAGGACCAGGCAGTGTAAACATGATAATACAGTACCTGGCCCTATCAATCATAGTGCAGAGGGCGCAGTAGTTGCAGAGATTGCTGAGCCTCTATTACCAATGGTAACGCCTGGTTGCTTCTAGAGGCTCATTTGCAAATATTGAAATGTCATTTTTCTCAACAATGCGGGCACATATGAACATGAGACCAACACAGATGCCTTCAGCTGCCAAGAGCACATGTAACAGATCAGCCAGTTTCATAGATACAAATCTGCTGACAGATGCCCTTTAAATTTTTATTGTTTGGACCTGGTTATTTTATGCACACCACAGGTCCCAGCTGTATACATTATGTGCTGATATATAAAAAAATATATAACAAAAATCCTTAGCATATGTCATGTTTTTAATGATGGTTATCTTGATTAATCAATATGAAAAGGCTACTTTCACACTGGCGTTTTGGTTTCCGTTTGTGAAATCTGATTCAGGGCTCTCACAAGCGGTTCAAAACGGATCAGTTTTGCCCTAATGCATTCTGAATGGATAAGGATCTGTTCAGAATGCATCAGTTTGCCTCCGTTCCGCCTCCATTCCGCTCTGGAGGCGGACACCTGATGATGGGGAGGCAAACAGATCCATCCTGACACACAATGTAAGTCAATGTGGACGGATCCGTTTTCACTGACACAATATGGCACAATAGAAAACGGATCCATCTTCCCTTGACTTTCAATGGTGTTCAAGATGGATCCGTTTTGGCTATGTTACAGATAATACAAACGGATCTGTTCTGAATGGATGTAGACGTTTGTATTATCTGAATGGATCCGTCTGTGTAGATCAATGACTGATCCGCACCAAACGCGAGTGTGAAAGTAGCCCAATACAGATAAAGCTGGGACCTTTACAGTTTCTTTTGAAAAGACCTAAACCTCCTTCTGTTACAGCTAAAGATTTACACAACTTGTCTGACTTCTAATTTCAAGGGTTTATCTGGGATTGAGAAACTTATTTCCATAAATAGCAACCCTCTTACCCACGATCTGGTATTTAGGCTCACCCCAATCCAAATGATCCATATATACAAAAAGAAGTATGGAGACAGCACGTCCTTTTTTGTGAAATTTATTCCAGATGAAACATAAGCACGCAATTTCACAAAAAAAAAGGACGTGCTGTCTCCATAATTCTTTTTTTATATACTGATCATCCGACCAGCAAGGGGAGGCTCACCACTTTCCTCGGAAACGTGCACCCACCACACCACTATCCAAAATAGGTGTGCTGTCCGCTTTTTCCCAATTCAAATAAATGAGGCCCATATTTAATGCCAGTCACAACCTATTGTAACAGTTTCTGAAAAAAAGCACACTTATTACCAGGGTGCACACACTAAAGAGTGTGCACCCCCTTCCCCACCCTTGCCACACCCCCTTTAGGGAAAGTGGCAAGGATGGCATAAAACTGATGGATGCAACAATTTTATAAAAAGTCGAGGTTAAAAAAAAAAGTTACACGTGCGACTTTTTAATGTCACTTTTCAGGTGCAAGGGAGAAGATAAATCTCCTCTTATGTGTTTCATTGATTTCAATCAAGGGGGAACTAACTCTCCTTAGGTAGAGAGCACCTTAATCAGTGTGAGGAGACTTATAGGCCATACATGCTCCTCTGGAATTCTGGGAGGGAAGAAATGCAAATGAGCTCTTAACAAGCTTTGCCTCTAATGCCACCAGATGTAAGGCAGCTATCATATAAGTCAATATTCAGCTCTTAAAATAAGCCTTGAGACATGACTTAGATATTAAATAAGCCAGCACCTCATCTGCAGACAGCTGTTTCAGGGTGATTGCCCCTCATCAGTGCAGAGCAGAGAGTACTGGCTTAACTGGGTAGGAGGCCTGTGTCCGAGCAAGGGGGGAACTAACTCTCCTTAGGGAGAGAGCACCTTAATCAGTGTGAGGAGACTTATAGGCCATACATGCTCCTCTGGAAAATAAGCCTTGAGCTCTTAAAATAAGCCTTGAGACATGACTTGGATATTAAATGAGGTGCTGGCTTATTTAATATCCAAGTCATGTCTCAAGGCTTATTTTAAGAGCGGAATACTGACTTATAGTATAGCTGCCTTACATCTGGTGGCAATACATGTAAGAGAAAAGGACGGCACTCACCCCTTCTTTGCGCTGAATCAAATCTTCTTTATTTGCAGTGGTGAGCGGACACAGACATAGGAATGCAACCAGGTGAATGGGCGACGGCCGTTTCGCACCGAAGTGCTTCCTCTGGCCCGTAATCAGGTGCTCGATTCACCTGGTCTTTTTAAAACACTCAGGTAATGACGTGGAATTACATGCGCATGAACGGCATAACACCTGAGCGGTGCTTACCGGCCTGCCTCATTGCCAGCCACGTCACAACTGAGTATCACGAATCACATGTAACAATTAAAAAACGTAAGCACGCAATTTCACAAAAAAAGGACGTGCTGTCTCCATACTCTTTTTTTATATACTGATCATCCGACCAGCAAGGGGAGGCTTACCACTTTCCTCGGAAACGTGCACCCACCACACCACTATCCAAAATAGGTGTGCTGTCCGCTTTTTCCCAAATCAAATAAATGAGGCCCATATTTAATGCCAGTCACAACCTATTGTAACAGTTTCTGAAAAAAGCACATCCCTTCTTCCAAACACAGAATTCCCTTAATGCTGCAGAGTGAACCTGCTTCTACAACCTACCAAGAATTCTTACTTGTCCTGTCCAACCCAGACCTACCATGCTCCGGTATCATGTATTTTAAACATGATACAGTATCTTTAGTGTGTGCACCCTGGTAATAAATCAGAGGAGAGATCTCGATACACCAATATTAATAATCCCCCCCCCCCCCAGTATTTTCACATTTGCATACAGCACCCATACAATAAACTTAGTAGAGAGAACATTAATAAGTACTGTTGTTTGCTTGTATATGACAGTGAATTCCGAGGGAAATGGAAAATGCATTTAAATGTGGATTTTACCTTGAAATACTTGTTTCTGTTTGTGTTCCCCTGAATAAAAGCAAAGCATGATTTTATTTACTGCTCGTCATATGGTTGTAATATTTTATATACAGCACCGAGAAAGGAACATTATACCATATATAGACAATAAGAATTAACAACCTTAAAAATGTAGACACATACAGTATGACAAACATGAACACCAATTTACTGTTTATTTAATGTAACTAACTACATAAAAATCTGACTGACTATATAACATTATCTGGTGGAGATCCTGAATTACAGCCTTTAATATATAGTCCAGAGCTTAAATCAAAGATCATACGGTCTTCAGCGCAAAAATCTCGCAGTATTCATCTTGCTTACATTTTGTTCATTAAAGGAGTTGTCTCACTTTAGCAAGTTACATTTGCTAATTTTCTCTCATGTGTTCGATTAGACGCATGCAACCTCTCCCTGAAGATAGTGAATTAAGGTGTTCTCTAATTCTCTCATGAAGACCCCTAATCGTCTTTCCTATATAAAACCTCCTGCAACTGCATTTCAGGAGATATACAACATACCTACTTTTGCATGTAATAAGAGAGGTGACCTTATGTTGAACCCCACCAAATTCCAAGACCTTCCATTGGGGGTTAAATTTACAACAGGAGCAATGTCCACACTTGCGGTTGCCTTTTGGGCCCCAGCTTTCCAGCCATGTGGCGTTTTTTTTTTCTATAAATCTGCTGTGGACCAGCTTGTCCCGCAAGGTGTGGCATCTCCTGAAGGCTATGATGGGCGTCGTACTGCACACCTCTTTTAAAATCTCGTCTCCCTCAAGTATGGGCCAATTGTCCCTGATGACCCTCTTAATGAGGGGGGCCATTGGTCCATACTTGAAAGAGAAGACAAAGGGGTGTGCTCCTCCCATGGGGCCCGTCTGTTGCGAGCCTACATTCTCACTGGGTGAAGGGCACATCTGAGGAATTACAGCCTTTATTATATAGTCCAGAGCTTAAATCAAAGATCATACGGTCTTCAGCGCAAAAATCTCGCAGTATTCATCTTGCTTACATTTTGTTCATTAAAGGAGTTGTCTCACTTTAGCAAGTTACATTTATCATGTAGACACAGTCAATACAAGTCACCTTCTAATGCACTTTTATTATCCATATTGCTTCCCTTGCTGGCTGGATTCATTTTTCCATCACATTATACACAGCTTGTTTCCATGGTTACATCCACCCTGCAATCCAGCAGCAGTGGCCGTGCTTGCACACTAAGAAAAAGCACCAACCTCTCTGGTGGCCAGGACCATGGCAGTGCACCTAGACTGGAGCTTTTTCCTATAGTGTGCAAACACGGCCACCGCTGCTGGATTACAAGGTGGTCGCAACCATAATGTGATGGAAAAATGAATTCAGCCAGCAAAGGAGGCAATATGAGCAATCACAATACATTAATAAGTGCCTTGTATTAACTTTGTCTACATGATAAATGTTATTTGCCAAAGTGAGACAATCCCTTTAATTTGACATAGGAAATACTAACTCACTGCAACTCAACTCTTAGCTGATAACTGCAAACTTTTTCCAACAAGCAGAATTGTGAATGAATCTTTGGACCGGCTCAGGGTTGCCAACCTACATTTTTATTTTTTCTGGACAAATTTATCCAAAAATCACGAACAGCCAACATTTTTTACAGACAAATTGGAAAACTATAATGAACTATGAAAATTATAAGTAACAGAAGTCTATAGGTCTATAGATATAGTCTATACTAATACTGTACACATTACCAGCATTTACTGTGATCTATAAAATGCAGGGATTTACAATTGCAGTGACCTGCTCAAGTACCACCAGCTTAAAAAGACCATCACAGAAACATCTAATTTTTTCATGGACACTGGAAAAAAGTCGGCTATTTTTATGGAATCTCCAGGAATTTCTGGACGGTTGGCAACCCTGGGAAGGCTGTAAGTGAGAATCAGAACAATGTAAGTAATACATGGTATTGGTACAGTATATACTGTTCAAAAACATTTCATTTTATAATAAAACTAAAAACTGATGTTTTATGGTATAATTACATTCTGGCATTTGTTTATTAAAGGGAACCTGTCATCAACTTTTTGCTGCCCATACTAACGGGCAGCAAAAATGTATCCCCTATCCACAGTTAAGCATGCATCTTGCTGCTCTATTCATTCTCTATGGGACTACAAGAGATAGGAGACTACAGCAAATCACTATTTCCAGTAGACCCATAGAGAATAAATAGAGCAGCATTCTCAGCGGTGGTCCCAGCAGTAAGACCCCCACCAATCAGTTATGCCCTATCGTATGAATAGGGAATAATTTTCATTCTTGGCACAAACACTTGTCACATAAAATAAAGGTCTAAGCAATATGAGGTTGATTTATCAAGCCAAGCGCTTTCTGCCCCAGTCTTGAAATCCCCTGCACTGCCAGAGGATGAGCCTAATTTATGATGAGGCGCTTGCCTCATCATAAATTAGGCTCATGCTTCTGCAGTCTGTCTGCCTAAACAGAAATATATGACATCTCAGAGCTGCCGTAGATTTCTGGTTTTATTTGTGCCAGAAAACTGGAGTAAATAAAGATAAATATGTTGGGGTGGCTGGTCACGCCCCCTTCCCCACCCCCTTTAGGGAAAGTGGCAAGGATGGCATAAAACTGATGGATGCAACAATTTTATAAAAAGTCGAGGTTAAAAAAAAAAGTTACACGTGCAACTTTTTAATGTCACTTTTCAGGTGCAAGGGAGAAGATAAATCTCCCCTTATGTGTTTCATTGATTTCAATCAAGGGGGAACTAACTCTCCTTAGGTAGAGAGCACCTTAATCAGTGTGAGGAGACTTATAGGCCATACATGCTCCTCTGGAATTCTGGGAGGGAAGAAATGCAAATGAGCTCTTAACAAGTTTTGCCTCTAATGCCACCAGATGTAAGGCAGCTATCCTATAAGTCAATATTCAGCTCTTAAAATAAGCCTTGAGACATGACTTAGATATTAAATAAGCCTGCACCTCATCTGCAGACAGCTGTTTCAGGGTGATTGCCCCTCATCAGTGCAGAGCAGAGAGTACTGGCTTAACTGGGTAGGAGGCCTGTGTCCGAGCAAGGGGGGAACTAACTCTCCTTAGGGACAGAGCACCTTAATCAGTGTGAGGAGACTTATAGGGCATACATGCTCCTCTGGAAAATAAGCCTTGAGACATGACTTGGATATTAAATGAGGTGCTGGCTTATTTAATATCCAAGTCATGTCTCAAGGCTTATTTTAAGAGCGGAATACTGACTTATAGTATAGCTGCCTTACATCTGGTGGCAATACATGTAAGAGAAAAGGACGGCACTCACCCCTTCTTTGTGCTGAATCAAATCTTCTTTATTTGCAGTGGTGAGCGGACACAGACATAGGAATGCAACCAGGTGAATGGGCGACGGCCGTTTCGCACCGAAGTGCTTCCTCTGGCCCGTAATCAGGTGCTCGATTCACCTGGTCTTTTTAAAACACTCAGTTAATGACGTGGAATTACATGCGCATGAACGGCATAACACCTGAGCGGCGCTTACCGGCCTGCGTCATTGCCAGCCACGTCACAACTGAGTAAACGAATCACATGTAACAATTAAAAACAATGTTTAAATGCTATAGTATCATGAAGCACACACTGAATAGGCATCAGGTATTTACAGGAATATACTCATGTCGATCTTATCATTTAACCCCAGGGGTCCCATTGCGTTGGAGCGCAATATCCATCTGCTCTCCCGTCTAAGGAGTTCTTTTTGCTTATCACCCCCCTGTGGTAGATTATGTAATATTTCTGTGCCTGCAAAGCTGAGCGCTGAACTGTCACCTGCATGCTCTTCTCTCATGTGTTCGATTAGACGCATGCAACCTCTCCCTGAAGATAGTGAATTAAGGTGTTCTCTAATTCTCTCATGAAGACCCCTAATCGTCTTTCCTATATAAAACCTCCTGCAACTGCATTTCAGGAGATATACAACATACCTACTTTTGCATGTAATAAGAGAGGTGACCTTATGTTGAACCCTACCAAATTCCAAGACCTTCCATTGGGGGTTAAATTTACAACAGGAGCAATGTCCACACTTGCGGTTGCCTTTTGGGCCCCAGCTTTCCAGCCATGTGGCGTTTTTTTTTTCTATAAATCTGCTGTGGACCAGCTTGTCCCGCAAGGTGTGGCATCTCCTGAAGGCTATGATGGGCGTCGTACTGCACACCTCTTTTAAAATCTCGTCTCCCTCAAGTATGGACCAATTGTCCCTGATGACCCTCTTAATGAGGGGGGCCATTGGTCCATACTTGAAAGAGAAGACAAAGGGGTGTGCTCCTCCCATGGGGCCCGTCTGTTGCGAGCCTACATTCTCACTGGGTGAAGGGCACATCTGAGGTTTTACTCGTTCGGCCTTCTTCATGGCCTGGTTAAGTAATAGCGAGGTACCCCCTCGCCAGCAATCTATTTTTAAATTCTTGGGCCTGGCACTGATAGTCTGTCTCGAACTTATTTATGCGCCGTAAACTGACAAATTGGCCGTAGGGTACCGCCCTCTTGACACTTGGATCGTGGTAACTGGAATAATGTAATAGAAAGTTGGTGGCCGTGAGCTTACGGTAGCCCTCGGACACCAACTCCCCATCCCTTACTGAGATCTCCACGTCTAGAAACTCTAGACGATCCCCCCCAAATTTATACGTGAATGACATATTCATGTCATTCACCTCATTCAGGTATTGTACGAATCTCAGGAAATCTGGTTCTGTCCCTGTCCATACAATAAGTACATCATCAATATACCTAAGATAAGTATGGATATACTGTGCAAAAGGATTTGAGACAGTATATACATATCTGTCTTCGAATTTGGCCAGATATAGGTTTGCAAATGTGCATGATACTGGTGTGCCCATTGCAGTGCCGAACTTTTGCCTGTACCACGCATCCCCAAATCTGAAGGCATTATGCTTCAGACTAAATTCCAATGCATCATGTACAAAACTGGTGAATGCTGTGCTCTTGCCAATCTCTGACAAAATATCCGTTACCACTTTCATGCCTTCATCTTGGGGGATGCGTGTGTACAGGCTCTCTACGTCCAACGACACTAGCTGGAAGCCCTCCTGCCAAGGGAGGAACCTTAGTGTCTGGAGAAGATCCGACGTGCCCCTGACATATGAGGGTATGCTGCTAACCATGGGTCTGAGCAGCCAATCCACATACTTTGACAGGGGTTCAGTCACTGACCCAACCCCCGATACGATGGGTCTACCAGGGGGGTGGGTCAGTGACTTATGGACCTTAGGTACAAAGTACCACGATGGTTTAGATGGGAAGGGTGGCAATAATTTTTCCGCCATTTTTTGCGAGAGCGTGCCATTTTCACAATATTTGTGGAGCAAGTTCCTCAAGAGGCCTTGTACCTGATGCGTAGGATCTATCTGAATGGCCTCATAGATCTCTTTATTATGCAATTGGCGGTGGGCTTCTGTAACATAGTATTCCTTTGTGATCAGAAGAACCACATTGCCCCCCTTGTCCGCTGGTTTTATTACAATATCGTCCCGTGTTCCTAGCCATTTAAGGGCCTTTTCTTCATCAGCATTCAAATTTTTGGGTGCCCTGGGGTATACTAGAGCCTTCACCCCAGTTAGCACCTTTTGCTGAAACACGTCAATTGGACTCCCAGCGGGCAAGGGGGGGTTAAATGTGGATCTGACCCCTCCCCGGAAACCAACCTCCTCTGAGTGTGGCCCCAACATGGGGGTACTGAGTGACTGATTAAGGTGCTCTCTCCCTAAGGAGAGTTAGTTCCCCCCTTGCTCTGACACAGTTCTCCTACCCAGTTAAGCCAGTACTCTCTGCTCTGCACTGATGAGGGGCAATCACCCTGAAACAGCTGTCTGCAGATGAGGTGCTGGCTTGTTTAATATCCAAGTCATGTCTGAAGGCTTATTTTAAGAACTGAATATTGACTTATAGGATAGCTGCCTTACATCTGGTGGCATTAGAGGCAAAGCTTGTTAAGAGCTCATTTGCATTTCTTCCCTCCCATTGATTTCCATGTAATGCAAAGGTAAGCTCACATCAAGGGATCACATTGGGATCATCAGCTTGCAGTTTTCACCTGTCCCAAAGAGTCAGATGTTGCTTCTCAGGGTAATACATACGAATGTTGCATAATACCACATCATGATATAAGACCTTTGACACTAGACTTACTGAATACTTTTTTGTAATTTTTCTGCTCTTGCTTCAAGTTTCTGGATATTCTTCTTCTCCTCCTCAGTCTGTTTCATTTCCCACTTTTCACTTAGATGCTCATAGACCATTTCTGCTAAACCTTCTACTAAATTAAGTTTAAATCTAAAAGAAAGATTGCAATAATAATCAATATGTTATTAGTTATTTATGTCAAATAATTTTCAATAAATAAGTAAAAAATAGTCTAATAGTTTTGTGCTTGCTTGTCTCATACTACATAGAAATCAGATATATTGTATCCAAGTTTAAAATGGCTAGAGTAATGGTGGCTATAAAAGCACAATTAACTTGTCCCCTTTTTATTTTGATGGAATCTTGAAAAAAGGGGCATTAAAGGAAATGTAACACCTACAGATTTCAAAAACGTAATTTTTTTTTTACTTTTAGGACGCTACCCCTCAGCTCCCCTACAGCTTTAAATACTCCTGTTGACAAGGTTGCTACATACTCTTCCTTACTACTTTGTCTAGCCTAAGAAGGACCTTTAGGTCCAAAACATTTCTACTCAGTAACCATTTTACTGTCACTATCATGACACTCTCATGAAATAAATAGATTAATATTTGAAGCAAATAGTCTGGAGTGCTGTTTCTTATTTCTCGCTATTCTTGGATGCGATTGGTCCTATGGCAACAAGGACCAGAACTGGTGCTTGGCAACTCCTCCTTTTCAGTGCCTTGAAAAAGCAATCATATCTCTTGAACTTTTTGAAATATTTTCACGGTACACCCACAAACTTAAATATATTTTATTGGGATTTTATGTGATAGACCAACACAAAATAGCAAGTATGTGTTAAGTGAAAAGAAAATGATACATGGTTTTCAAAATTCTTGATAATGAAAAGTCTAGAAAGTGTGGCGTGGATTTGGATTCAGCTCTCCTGAGTTGAGATGATCGAGCACCAAAGTATTCGGCCTGAACACATTGCTATATTCGTGTGCTTGACTGAGCATCTGAGTATAATGGAAGTCAATGAGAGACAACCAGGCACCCCTTGCTCTGACGAGGGAAGGGTGCCTGGTCCATTGGAAAAGGTCAGAAAGTGACAGAAAGACCACCGAAATGGATCGGGAACGGCAAGGGGACTATGTCTGGATGCATCTTGGACTCCCAGGTCGCCGCTGGGAACCATGTTGTCCGAGTTGTACACCACTTTTACAGACTGACAAAAATACACACAAAACCCCCCCCAAAAAAATCTATTTTACAGAAAAAATTGTTAGGAAACATTCTTTCCTGTATATTCAATTGTATATAAAGTGCAAGTGCCGCAAAAAGTTACAAGCAAGAGGCACACCGAAACAGCCTGTATATCACATAAAGGAGGGCCTCATTCACATTGTGGTACAACTGTTCAGGTAGTGGGACTCCTACACTCATAAAGCCTATGCACTAAGTGAAAGGGCTGCCAAAAATTACAAGGAACCGGCACTCCAATACACATAAAGAAGGGCATCATACACACCCTTGAAAAATTATGATTGGTGGCCTGATGGCGACCCTCAAAAACATTTGGAGCAAGGGCTTGTTGATCTGACCATCCAAAACATGAGGGGCGAGGGCCTGCTGCTGAGCTGACGCTCTAAAACAATATATGCGAGTGCCTGCAGGTGAGCTGATGCTGTAAAACATTATATGCGAGTGCATGCTGTTCAACTGACGCTCTACTATATGGTGTCCGCCTCCAGAGCGGAATGGAGGCTGAACGGAGGCAAACTGATCCTTTTCCATTCAGAATGCATTAGAGCTAAACTGATCCGTTTTGGGCCGCTTGTGAGAGCCCTGAAACGGATCTCACAAGCGGACCCAGAAAAGCCAGTTTGAAAGTAGCCTTATCTGTTATAATGCCACCAGCACCACTAAATACACGCTCAGACAAAACGCTGGCAGCAGGGCAGGCGTAGAGCGCAAGTTCGTGCCACGTGTCCACCTTGGACACCCAGTAGTCGTAAGGCACTGAGGGATCATTTAGGACTCTGACACGGTCTGCTATGTATTCCTTCACCATCTTCCAAAACTTTTCCTTCCTTGTACCACTAGGCCACGCTTCAGGGTGAGGTTGCTGGCGGGGTGTCATGAAAGTGTCCCATGCCTTGGAGAGTGTTGCCCTGCCTTTGTTGGAACTGCTGTGTGTTTCCCTTGTCTCCCTTCCTCGGTTGCCTAAGGAAGTACGGACTCTGCCGGCCGCGTTGTCAGATGGAAAATTTCGGAGCAATCTCCCAACAAGTACCTTCTGGTATTGCACCGTTTTACTCGTCCTCTCCACCACAGGAATGAGAGATGAGAAGTTATCTTTGTAGCAGGGATCGAGAAGGGTTAACCTCCAGTAAACTGTGTTATCTAAAATGCGTATAACGCGAGGGTCGCAGGAAAGGCAGCCTAACATGAAGTCAGCCATGTGTGCCAGAGTACCAACAGGCAAGACGTCGATGTCGACATCAGGATGACTCTCCATCTCCTCATCCTCCTCTTCTGCCCATCCACGCTGAACATATGGAATTAAAATTCCAAGGGTACCACCCTCTGTAGCAGAGGCAACTGTCTCCAGCTCCTCCTCCTCCTCTTCATGGTCGAATTCACGCTGAGAAGACGAACTGTGGGTGGTCTGGCTATCACCTTGTGTAATGTCCTCCCCCATTTCCTCTTCTGCCACATTCAGAGCGTCGTCCTTAATTGTGAGCAGCGATCGTTTGAGTAGACACAGCAGTGGGATGGTTACGCTGATAATAGCGTTATCACCACTAACCATCTGTGTGGATTCATCAAAGTTTTTTAAAACCTCACAGAGGTCTGATATCAATGCCAACTCCTTGCTTGTGAATAGTGGCAGTTGATTCGAAAGGCGATGACCATGTTGCAGCTGGTATTCCACAACTGCCCTCTGCTGCTCACAAATAGAGATGTCGCGAACATAAAATTTTCCGTTCGCGAATGGCGAATGCGAATTTCTGCAAATGTTCGCGAACCGAGCGAACCGCCATTGACTTCAATAGACAGGCGAATTTTAAAACCCACAGGGACTCTTTCTAGCCACAGTAGTGATGGAAAAGTTGTTTCAAGGGGACTAACACTTGGACTGTGGCATGCCGGAGGGGGATCCATGGCAAAACTCCCATGGAAAATTACATAGTTGACGCAGAGTTGGATTTTAATCCATAAAGGGCATAAATCACCTAACAATCCAATTTTTTTTTTGAACAACGTGGTTTAAAACATCCAGTGTGTGTATACGATCAGGTATGATGTTGTATCGATCAGGTAGTGTAAGGGTTACGCCCGCTTCACAGACATTGACAGACCAAACTCCTCTTTTAATGCACCACAAACAACCGCAAACAGTCCATTTGCCCAACCGCAAACTTCCCATTTGCACAAGGTTGGATACCAAGCTAGCCATGTCCCGTTGATGTCATTGAAGGTTTCTTCCTCCACCCAGCCACGTACAACACCAAGGGTCCCCGAAAGGTGAATTGAATTGATTTTTCGAATGGGGAGATGGTTAAAAAAACGCTGGCTCCCTCCCCTTTGTTTGAATCCACGCCACGGTCACTGCGTCTGCGCCGTGCAATTTACTGTCACACCCGATATGAGTGGTATTTTCTGTAGTACTATTGTCATCAGTTTAATCCCTGTATGGTCCCCAATCTGGGATCCATTTATTAAATAGATTTTTCGAACGGGGAGATGGTTAAAAAAACGCTGGCTCCCTCCCCTTTGTTTGAATCCACGCCACGGTCACTGCGTCTGCGCCGTGCAATTTACTGTCACACCCGATATGAGTGGTATTTTCTGTAGTACTATTGTCATCAGTTTAATCCCTGTATGGTCCCCAATCTGGGATCCATTTATTAAATAGATTTTTCGAACTGGGAGATGGTTAAAAAAACGCTGGCTCCCTCCCCTTTGTTTGAATCCACGCCACGGTCACTGCGTCTGCACCGTGCAATTTACTGTCACACCCGATATGAGTGGTATTTTCTGTAGTACTATTGTCATCAGTTTAATCCCTGTATGGTCCCCAATCTGGGATCCATTTATTAAATAGATTTTTCGAACGGGGAGATGGTTAAAAAAACGCTGGCTCCCTCCCCTTTGTTTGAATCCACGCCACGGTCACTGCGTCTGCACCGTGCAATTTACTATCACACCCGATATGAGTGGTATTTTCTGTAGTACTATTCTCATCAGTTTAATCCCTGTTAGGTCCCATATCAAGGATTGCCTTTTGTGAAAAAAAAATTTGGCCGGGTACCTTCGACTGCTTTCAGTGACAGACCAAACTCTGATACACCAAACTGAATTGATTTTAGGAACCGGGAGATGGAAAAAGCAGCTTGGTCGGTCCTCTTACTCCCAACTTGGGGCACTGCGCGTGCACGGAGCAATGTGCTGTGACACCCTATATGAGTGGTGTCTTAACTAGTACTATTCCTATCAGTTTAATCCCTGTTACATCCCCTATTCGGGGACATGTGTCGAATTGATTAACCATTGTCGAATTAACAAACCATTACGACATCCTGAAATAATTTAGTTCTGAGCTCTGTACTTGCTTTGTATTGGAATGGATGGGGATTTTTTAAATTGTCTGCATTATTTCTAATAAACTATTAAGAGACTTTATTATGATTTTTTTATTTTATGTATTAAAAACCCATACAACTTAAAAAAAAAGAAAATGTATGTTTTTTCTATGAAAAATTATCCAGCCGATCGCTTTTGGTCTGATCATAATGAAGCAACGGCCTTATCATCTGGGGTGTGGCAACATTGACAACACACTCATAGAGGTGATGATCGCTTCATTGTGATACGCAAGACCCTTCACCACAACAAGGTAACGATCACGAAGGGGAATTGACACTTGTATGTGCCTTTTTTTTTTTTTTTGCAGCCACAGTGCAGCACCAGAGGCCAGAAAAATTAGGCATGTACACATGCCTGAAAAACAATGTTATTGTTGCAGCCGCTGTTGTAGCAGCGGCCAGAAAAATTGAGGTTTTCAAGGCAGAAAGGTGACTAAAACATTGCGGCTTGAACCCTAGTTGGTGGCGGAGAATTCACGAAAGTCATCCGATATGACATTAAATACAGCAGCGTGGGGACCATTTTGAGGCCAAGGCATGTCATCAGGCTGCACTGCACTGAAGGTCCTTTCTGACAGGACACTTGAAGCGGGGCAGGCCAGAAGTTCTATCGCAAAATGGGATAACTCAGGCCACAGGTCAAGCCTGCACACCCAGTAGTCAAGAAGTTCATCGCTCCTCAGAGTGTCGATATCTGCAGTTAAGGCGAGGTAGTCTGCTACCTGTCGGTCGAGTCGTTCTCTAAGGTTGGATCCCAAAGGGCTGTGGCGATGTGTAGGACTGAAAAAGCTCTGCTTGTCCTCCATCAACAACACATCTGTAAAGCGTCCTGTCCTTGCCGCCGTGGTCGTGGTAGGAGGAGGATTACTTTCACCTCTTGCCCTGTTAGATTCCCGTTGTGTTGTGACATCCCCCTTCTAAGCTGTGTAAAGCATATTTTTTTGTTTGTTTTGAACTGCTGCATCCTTTCTGACTTTCGGTAATTTGGTAACATTTCCGCCACTTTCTGCTTATACCGGGGGTCTAGTAGTGTGGCCACCCAGTACAGGTCGTTCTCCTTTATCCTTTTTATACGAGGGTCCCTCAACAGACATGACAGCATGAAAGACCCCATTTGCACAAGGTTGGATGCCGAGCTACTCATTTCCCGTTCCTCGTCCTCACTGATGTCATTGACGGTCTGTTCTTCACCCCAGCCACGTAGAACACCACGGGTCCCAGAAAGGTGACAACAACGAGCACCCTGGGATGCCTGCTGTGGTTGGTCTTTCTCCTCCTCAAAGCCACATTCCTCCTCTGACTCCTCTTCCTCATACTCCTCTTGCAGCGTTGCCGCAGGTCCGGCAAGCAATGATGACAAGGCTGTTTCTGGTGGTAATGGTGACCACAACTCTTCCTCTTCACGCTCATCTACAGCCTGATCCAGCACTCTTCGCAGGGCACGCTCCAGGAAGAAAACAAATGGAATGAGGTCGCTGATGGTGCCTTCGGTGCGACTGACTAGGTTTGTCACCTCCTCAAAAGGACGCATGAGCCTACAGGCATTGCGCATGTGCGTCCAGTAACGTGGCAAAAAAATTCCCAGCTCCGCAGAGGCAGTCCTAGCACCCCAGTCATACAAATACTCGTTGACGGCTTTTTCTTGTTGGAGCAGGCGGTCGAACATTAGGAGTGTTGAATTCCAACGTGTCGGGCTGTCGCAAATCAAGCGCCTCACTGGCATGTTGTTTCGGCGCAGAATGTCTGAAAAGTGCGCCATGGCCGCGTAGGAACGCCTGAAATGGCCACACACCTTCCTGGCCTGCTTGAGGACGTCCTGTAAGCCTGGGTACTTAGACACAAAGCATTGTACGATGAGATTCAACACATGTGCCATCCACGGCACATGTGACAAAATTGTCCAAATTCAATGACGCCAACAAATTGCTTCCATTGTCACACACCACTTTGCCAATCTCCAGTTGGTGCGGGGTCAGCCACTGATCCACCTGTGCGTTCAGGGCGGACAGGAGTGCTGGTCCGGTGTGTCTCTCTGCTTTTAGGCAAGTCAACCCCAAGACAGCGTGACACTGTCGTATCCGGGATGTGGAATAGCCCCTGGGGAGCTGGGGGGATTCAGTTGATGTGCAGCCAGACGCCGCAGCAGAAGAGGACTCAGCCGAGGAGGTTATGGAAGAGGATGGAGTAGGAGGAGTAGAGGAGGTGTCACCAACTCCGCTGCAGAGCCACGCATTCCATGCTTGGCAGCCGTCAGCAGGTTGACCCAATGCGCAGTGTAGGTGATATACCTGCCCTGAGCGTGCTTTGCAGACCAGGTATCAGTGGTCAGATGGACCCTTGCCCCAGAGAGTGGGGAGAGTGGTAACTTGAGAGCAGGTGACCAAAACTGAGCTGGAGGAGGATGGTGCGTCAAGGTTCTTAGCAGAAGCTGTTGAAGATTGGGTGTCCTGTGTAAGCCAGTCAACTATTTTCTCCGAATTTTTTGGGTTCAGGGTACGAGGCCTCTGAACACTGGGCATTATTCGAGGGCCAGTGGAAATCACAGCACCACGACCACGATGGCCCCTGCGGGGTGGCCTGCCTCTGCCTGTCATTTTTCTTTAGATAAGTGTTACTATGCGTGCAAGGTACTGTGCCACCCTATATAAGTGGTGGGCAGTGGGCACAGTACAGTCTGTGTGGGCCTGACACACACTGGCTTGCAACTGGGATTATATCACAGAAAAATATTAAATAGAATTTTTTTTATTTGCAAGGTATTTGAGTGAGTGACACCCTGTAACGGTATGAGTGGTGGACTAGCCAGTGGCCACAATACAGTCTGTGTGGGCCTGACACACACAGGCTTGCAACTGTGATTATATCACTGAAAAATATTAAATATAATTTTTTTATTTGCAAGGTATTTGAGTGAGTGACACCCTGTAACGGTATGAGTGGAGGCCTAGCCACTAGCCAATGGCCACAATACAGTCTGTGTGGGCCTGACACACACGGGCTTGCAACTGTGATTATATCACAGAAAAATATGAAATATAATTTTTTTTATTTGCAAGGTATTTGAATGAGTGACACTCTGTAACGTTATGAGTGGTGGCCTAGCCAGTGGCCACAACACAGTCTGTGTGGGCCTGACACACACGGGCTTGCAACTGTGATTATATCACTGAAAAATATTAAATATAATTTTTTTATTTGCAAGGTATTTGAGTGAGTGACACCCTGTAACAGTATTAGTGGAGGCCTAGCCACTGGCCACAATACAGTCTGTGTGGGCCTGACACACAAGGGCTTGCAACTGTGATTATATCAGAAAAATATTAAATATAATTTTTTTTATTTGCAAGGTATTTGAGTGAGTGACACCCTGTAACGGTATGAGTGGTGGCCTAGCCAGTGGCCACAACACAGTCTGTGTGGGCCTGACACACACGGGCTTGCAACTGTGATTATATCACTGAAAAATATTAAATATAATTTTTTTATTTGCAAGGTATTTAAGTGAGTGACACCCTGTAACGGTATGAGTGGAGGCCTAGCCAGTGGCCACAATACAGTCTGTGTGGGCCTGACACACACGGGCTTGCAACTGTGATTATATCACAGAAAAATATTAAATATAATTATTTTTTATTTGCAAGGTATTTGAGTGAGTAACACCCTGTAACGGTATGAGTGGAGGCCTAGCCAGTGGCCACAATACAGTCTGTGTGGGCCTGACACACACGGGCTTGCAACTGTGATTATATCACAGAAAAATATTAAATATAATTTTTTTTATTTGCAAAGTATTTGAGTGAGTGACACCCTGTAACGGTATGAGTGGAGGTCTAGCCACTAGCCAGTGGCCACAATACAGTCTGTGTGGGCCTGACACACACGGGCTTGCAACTGTGATTATATCACAGAAAAATATTAAATAGAATTCTTTTTTATTTGCAAGGTATTTGAGTGAGTGACACCCTGTAATGGTATGAGTGGAGGCCTAGCCACTAGCCAGTGGCCACAATACAGTCTGTGTGGGCCTGACACACACGGGCTTGCAACTGTGATTATATCACTGAAAAATATTAAATATAATTTTTTTTATTTGCAAGGTATTTGAGTGAGTGACACCCTGTAACGGTATGAGTGAAGGCCTAGCCAGTGGCCACATTACAGTCTGTGTGGGCCTGACACACACGGGCTTGCAACTTGGATTATATCACAGAAAAATATTAAATATAATTTTTTTACCTGCAAGGTATTTGAGTGAGTGACACCCTGTAACGGTTTGAGTGGAGGCCTAGCCAGTGGCCACAATACAGTCTGTGTGGGCCTGACACACACTGGCTTGCAACTGGGATTATATCACAGAAAAATATAAAATATTATTTTTTTCTGTGAGGTATTTTCTGTCACACCCTGTATGAATGGTGTGCACACAGTACTGTCTGTGACTGAGCCTGCAGCCTCTCACACACGGGCAGGCAACTGCAATATATATATATATATATATAAAAATATAAAAAAAAGCAGACTGATGTACCAGCCCTGAAAAGGGCTTTTTGGGGTGCTGTCAGGACGCTGTCCTTACAGCAGATGAGTCTGTGGACACAGAACACTGCCCTAGCTAGCGCTTTCCCTATTGAATCAGCAGCAGCAGCACTGTCCCTCCTCTCACTGAGAATGCAGCTTCCGAATGAATCTAAAATGGATGCTGTCCAGGAGGTGGGAGGGTCTGAGAGGGAGAGTCTGCTGCTGATTGGCTGGAATGTGTCTGCTGACTGTGAGGTACAGGGTCACAGTTTACGCAATGATGATGTATAGGGGGCGGACTGATTATCACACGTGTTCGCCCACTGTGGCGAACGTAAACAAGCTATGTTCGCCGGGAACTGTTCGCCAGCGAATAGTTCGGGACATCACTACTCACAAAGCCTGGCCAACATGTAGAACGTGCTCAGGTCGCACAACAGTCGGTGAGCTGGAAGCCGCAAGCGCTGCTGCAGCATTGACAGACCGGCTGAAGCTGTGGACGACTTGCGGAAATGGGCACACACATGACGCACCTTCACTAGTAGCTCTGGCAAATTAGGGTAGGTTTTGATAAACCGCTGAACCACTAAGTTTAAGACATGGGCTAGGCATTGGATGTGTGTCAGGTTGCCGCGGATCATGCTGGTGGTGGTGAGGTTGCTAGTGTTCACGTCCTGGCTCATTTTGGTAAGGCACAGGTTGCAAACTACCACTCTTTTGTCATCTGCACTTTCCTCAAAAAAGCGCCATACTGCGGAACACCTACCCCTTGGCAAGGTAGATTTACGCATGGGAATGCTCGGTGTAACGGTTGCGGGCCTGTTTGGTGTGGGCCGACTTCTCCCTTTTGCAACCCCACTGCCTCTTCCAGCCTGTTGCGGTGCTGCAGATCCCTCCCCCTCTGTACTGCTGTCCTTGCTCGGCTTTTCACCTTCCCATGTTGGGTCAGTGACCTCATCGTTCACCACCTCCTCTTCCACTTCCTTACTCTGCTCATCCTCCTGACATGACCTAACCACAACCTCAGTGATTGACAACTGTGTCTCATCATCATCCACCTCGTGAACAAATAATTGCCGTTCACCACCGTCATCCTCTTGAGACTGTGAAGGCTCAAGAGGTTGGGAATCAGGGCACAATATGTCAGGTCCCTCTTCAAGCGTGCTGGGCGCGAGGGCCAAATCTAATTGTGGCGCTGGAAAGAGCTCCTCGGAATATCCGAGTGTGGGATCACTCATTTAGCAAGCCTCTCCATGGTGGGAGGAAGGATGATCAGAGTGAGGATTCAGTTGACCAGACTCTTGGCTACAGAGACTGGACTTGGTGGAAGAGAGGGTGGTGCTTAACCGACTAGAAGCATTATCTTCAGCAATCCAACCGACCAACTGTTTGCACTGGTCCGACTTGGACAGTGTGTCATGGTCTTACCTTCTTACTGTTCTCCTTCGTTTGACATGTGCTGGCGGCCATCTTGGTTTCTGGGTTTCTTGTAGCCTCCCACCCTGCGGCTTCTCCTTCCCACTGGGAGGAGCTGGATGCCCAGCTCATATATATAGGAGGTCTGTGGCTTCAGTTCCTTGCTTGGTCCTCCTGTGTTCACATGCTTCTAAGACTGCTGCTGCTTCTGGTTCCTGATCCTGGCCTCGTCTGACTACCCCGTTGGTTCCTGATCCTGGCTTCGTCTGACTACCCCGTTGGTTCCTGATCCTGGCTTCGTCTGACTACCCTGCTGGTTCCTGATCCTGGCTTCGTCTGACTACCCTTCTGGTTCCTGACCTCTGTCTACGCAAGACCCTGCTTCGGTTTAGCCATCCGTTTGGACTTTTGCTTACAGCTTGATTTTCAATAAAGCCTTCTTATTTCCACTTATCTCTTGTTGTACGTCTGGTTCATGGTTCCATAACATTAGGACCAAGCCATGAATTTTGACGGTACAGGGCCATCCTCGCTACCTACGCTGGTTGCCAGACTTGATCAGCAGGATCACCTGTTGGGTCGGTTCGCTGTGGCGTTGCAAACCCTGCTTGAACGCACGGCTCATTTCGCTTCCGTTGCCGATGGGTCGGTTGTCGCTCCTGGGCCCGCTCCTACTGCCGCTCCGGTTGTTGCGCCAGAGTCTACCCCGACACCTGTTGCTGCGCCTGCGGTGTCTCGGGGCATGACCGGTTCTGCCCCCCTTCCACAGCGCTTTGGGGGAGAGCCAACTCAGTGCCGAGGTTTCCTTAACCAGGTGGGCATTATGTTGCTGCCACATGCCTTTCCTACTGAGAGATCAAAGGTGGGCTTCTTGATCTCGCTGCTCTCGGACAAGGCCTTGGCCTGGGCCAGCCCTTTATGGGAGAACAACAATCCGGTGGTTGCCGAGTTTTCCGGTTTTGTTGCTTCTCTTCGGAAGGTATTCGATGTGCCGGCTCGTGCTGCCTCTGCTGCGAAGCTCCTTATGTCCATCAGACAGGGTTCACGATCCGTAGCTGAATACGCCATTGAGTTTCGTACCCTGGCAGCAGAGGTGGGCTGGAATAATGAGGCTCTGGTCGCTGATTTCTCTCATGGTCTCTCGGATGCCTTGAAGGATGAGGTTGCAGCTAAGGACCTACCAGTGGAGCTCGAGTCTCTTATTTCTTTCCTGATTTTGATTGACACCAGACTCAGGGAGAGACCTTCCTTTAAGGAGAGCCTGCGGAGGTCTTCTAACAGATTGGCGCCTACGTTTGCTGTCCCACCCGTGCCTCCCTCTCCTCCCACGCCTCCTGGGGATGACTTGTCTGGGGGTTAACCCATGCAGCTGGGGTTTGCTCGCCTGTCCGAGGGGGAGAGGGTACTCCGGAGACGCGAGGGCCGATGCATGTACTGTGGTCTCGGTGGGCATTTTCGGTTGGCATGTCCGAACCGTCCGGAAAACGCTCGCACCTGAGATCCTGTCGGGGGCAGATCTTGGGTGGAGTCTCCTCGTCCCCTGTTTCCCGTGTTGACAAACCACTGATCACTGTTGTCCTCTCCTGGGTCGGGGGCTCGGTGACGACCCAGGCGTTGGTGGACTCTGGTGCTGGTGGTTTGTTCATTGATAGTGTGTTCGCTGCCGCCAATAACATTCCTCTGCAGCCTCGAGGTTCCCCACTGGCTCTTGAGGCGATAGACGGCAGACCCCTTCTGCTGCCACACGTGACTCATGAGACCCTTCCAGTGGGGATAGCCATTGGTGCCGTTCACAGAGAGTCGGTCTGTCTCCAGGTGATTTTGTCTCCACACTACTCGGTGGTCTTGGGGTACCCCTGGCTCCAGAAGCATAATCCGACTTTCGATTGGAGATCGGCCGAGATCCTCTCGTGGTCACCGCAGTGTGGGGCTAGTTGCATCCATGGGCCTGTCAAGTTGCTGTGTACTTCCTCGGACTCTCTGTTGCCTCCTGAATACGAAGAGTACCGGGATGTATTCGATAAGGTGCGCGCGGTTGCCCTACCTCCGCACCGCCCATACGATTGTGCCATAGAGTTACAATCTGGTGCCGTTCCTCCTCGTGGCAAAGTCTATCCACTGTCGGTAGCGGAGAATGAGGCCATGGAGGAGTACGTGAGGGAGGCGCTTTCACGCGGACACATTCGCAAATCCTCGTCCCCGGCAGGGGCTGGATTTTTCTTTGTGAAAAAGAAGGGCGGTGAGTTGAGGCCTTGTATCGATTACAGGGGTCTCAATCGCATCACGATCAAGAACGCTTACCCGATACCCTTGATTTCCGAGCTGTTCGATCGCCTCAAAGGGGCCACGGTCTTTACCAAACTCGACCTGAGGGCGGCATATAACCTGGTAAGGATCAAGGCGGGCGATGAGTGGAAGACCGCGTTTAACACCAGGACCGGTCATTATGAATCCTTGGTTATGCCCTTTGGGTTGTGCAATGCGCCCGCAGTCTTCCAGGAATTCATCAACGATGTTTTCCGTGACCTGTTGCAGCAGTGTGTGGTGGTCTATTTGGATGACATCTTGGTATATTCTAAATCCATGGAGGCCCACATTATGGATGTCAGACGAGTGTTGCAACGGTTACAAGAGAACAGGCTGTTCGGTAAGCTTGAGAAATGCGAATTTCACCGATCCCAGGTAACCTTCTTAGGTTACATCATTTCCGCTGAGGGGTTCTCCATGGATCCTGAGAAGGTTTCGGCTGTCTTACAGTGGCCCCAGCCACCTTTTCTATGCTAGCCAAGCCTCTCACGGATCTGACCAGGAAGGGCAGTCATTTCCAGGTCTGGCCGCTCGAGGCCATCCGAGCTTTTGAGGCTCTAAAGTCCGCCTTTGTGTCGGCTCCGATTCTGTCGCATCCCAACCCTGGGTTGCCCTTTGTCCTCGAGGTGGACGCGTCTGAGACGGGAGTAGGCGCCCTTCTGTCTCAGCGTAGAACACCCGAGGGTCCTCTGCTTCCTTGTGGGTTTTACTCCCGGAAACTGTCTTCCGCGGAGTGCAACTATCAGATTGGTGACAGGGAGTTATTGGCCATCGTGCAGGCCCTTAAAGAATGGAGGCACTTGCTCGAGGGTTCGGTGGTTCCGGTTCTCATCCTGACGGACCACAAGAATCTGACCTACCTTTCTGAGGCCAAGAGATTGACACCACGTCAGGCCAGATGGGCTCTGTTCTTGTCACGTTTTAATTACGTGGTCTCCTACCTACCCGGTTCCAAGAACATCAGAGCGGATGCCTTATCACGGCAGTACTCCGAGCTGTCCGGGGAGGAGTCGATTCCGACTTCGGTCATACCTCCGAATCAGATCCTGGCCGCCATTCGCACCAGCCTGACCTCTCCCCTGGGTGAGCAGATTTTGGCGGCTCAATCTGGTGCTCCCTCTGGGAGACCCAACGGCAGGTGTTTTGTGCCTGAGGAGTTGCGCACTCGGTTGTTGCGAACCTACCATAACTCCAAGGCCGCGGGGCATCCTGGAAAGAATCAGCTGTCCTGGGCTGTTTCACGTCTGTTCTGGTGGCCTTCTCTACGTTCCGACATCGCCGCATATGTAGCGGCATGCTCCGTTTGTGCCCAGAGTAAGTCCCCTTCGGCACCTTCCGTTGGGCCTTTTGCAACCCATAGCCACCGGGGAGCGCCCATGGTCACACCTGGGGATGGATTTCATTGTGGACCTCCCTGCATCCCGAGGCCATACGGTCATTCTCATGATTGTGGATCGGTTTTCCAAAATGTGCCACTGTGTTCCTCTCAAGAAGTTACCCTCTGCACAAGAGTTGGCCACGATTTTCGCCAGGGAGGTCTTCCGGTTGCACGGTTTGCCCAAGGAGATTGTGTCGGATCGGGGGAGTCAGTTTGTGTCCAGGTTCTGGCGCGCCTTTTGCTCCCAGTTGGGGATTCATCTCTCTTTCTCCTCGGCCTACCACCCTCAGTCCAATGGGGCCGCAGAACGATCCAATCAGGCCTTGGAGCAATTCCTTCGTTGCTATGTCTCCGATCACCAAGACAATTGGGTTGACCTCCTGCCTTGGGCTGAGTTTGCCAGGAACACGGCGGTGAACTCTTCCTCTGGGACGTCTCCCTTCATGGCCAATTATGGGTTCCAACCTGCCGTGTTACCGGAGGTATTCTCTCCCCAGGATATTCCGGCTGTGGAGGATCACCTTTCCGTCCTACGTGCTTCTTGGGTACAGATCCAGAGGTCCCTTGAGGTCTCTGCGCAGCGCCAGAGACTCCAGGCTGATCGCAGACGAGCGCCCGCTCCTTCCTACCAGGTCGGAGACCGTGTATGGTTGTCCACCCGCAACCTCAACCTTCGAGTGCCCACTCCCAAGCTGGCGCCTCGCTTTGTTGGTCCCTTCCGAGTGCTTCGCAGGGTAAACCCGGTAGCCTATGCCCTTGCGCTTCCTCCTGGCATGCGGATCTCCAACGTGTTTCATGTCTCCCTGTTGAAGCCATTGGTGTGTAATCGTTTCACTTCCTTGGTTCCTCGGCCCCGTCCGGTCCAAGTGGGCAATCGTGAGGAATATGAGGTGAGCAATATCCTGGACTCACGCCTGGTCCGCGGTCGGTTGCAGTTTTTGGTCCATTGGCGTGGTTATGGTCCAGAGGAGCGTTCCTGGGTTCCCTCCGCAGATGTCCATGCTCCTGCTTTGCTCCGAGCCTTCCACGCACGCTTCCCTCAGAAACCGTTCCTTACTCCGCGGAGGAGGGGCCCTTGAGGGGGAGGTACTGTCATGGTCTTACCTTCTTACTGTTCTCCTTCGTTTGACATGTGCTGGCGGCCATCTTGGTTTCTGGGTTTCTTGTAGCCTCCCACCCTGCGGCTTCTCCTTCCCACTGGGAGGAGCTGGATACCCAGCTCATATATATAGGAGGTCTGTGGCTTCAGTTCCTTGCTTGGTCCTCCTGTGTTCACATGCTTCTAAGACTGCTGCTGCTTCTGGTTCCTGATCCTGGCCTCGTCTGACTACCCCGTTGGTTCCTGATCCTGGCTTCGTCTGACTACCCCGTTGGTTCCTGATCCTGGCTTCGTCTGACTACCCTGCTGGTTCCTGATCCTGGCTTCGTCTGACTACCCTTCTGGTTCCTGACTTCTGTCTACGCAAGACCCTGCTTCGGTTTAGCCATCCGTTTGGACTTTTGCTTACAGCTTGATTTTCAATAAAGCCTTCTTATTTCCACTTATCTCTTGTTGTACGTCTGGTTCATGGTTCCATGACACAGTGTTGTCCTGCGCGGCCCAGCTAAGTTGGACATGAAGCTGGGTACGGTGGATTTTTTTTTTTTCTGGTGCACTGGCAGCAGGCACAGTTTTTTTGCACCTAGGGCCACGGCCTCTGCATGCACCATCAGCATCACGCCCACTTCCCCGTCCCTTAGTGCTCACTTTCTTCATATTAATGTTTTTGTCACTAGATGTGGCGCAGATTGTTTTACTGTCCGCTAACGACACAGTTTTCGGATGCAGGACAGTATATGTCACAGAAACCCACAGAATATGGACACTATATTAGGCCCAGATTATTGGAATTTGCAATACAGACACAGTTTTCTGATGTAGTACAGTATTGGTTATAGAACAACACAGATTATGGACACTATATTAGGCCCAGATTATTGGAATTTGCAATACAGACAGTTTTCGGATGGGTTGCTGTATATGTTCCAGAACATGGCTATGGGCATTACAGTGAGGGCAGTACTTACCTGCACCTTTATTGGCTGCTTAAAACCCACAAAATGTGCGGGAAGAGTCTCGAGCATTGCGCTCGAGCACATGCAGTACTCGGTCGAGTACCGCCATGTGCCGAGCATAGCAATGCTTGAGCCGAACAGATATTTGGCCGAGCATGCTCGCTCATCACTACTCCTGAGTCAATACTTTGTTGGACCATCTTTCACTGCAATTACAGCTGCAAGTCTTTTGGGGTATGTCTCTACCAGCTTTGTACATCTAGAGGCTGATATTTTTGCCCATTCTCTTTTGCAAAATAGCAAAAGCTCAGTCAGATTGGATGGAGAGTGTCTGTGAACAGCAATTTTCAAGTCTTGCTACAGATTCTCAATGGGATTTAGGTCTGGATTTTGACAGGACCATTTTAACACATGAATATGATTTGATCTAAACCATTCCATTGTAGCTCTGGATGTATGTTTAGGGTCGTCCTGCTGGAAGGTGAACCTCTGCCTCAGTCTCAAGTCTTTTGCAGCCTCTACCAGGTATTTAGCTCCATCCACCTTCTTACCAGTTTCTCTGTCCCTGCTGAAGAAAAGCATTCCTACAGCATGATGCTGCCACCACCATGTTTTATGTGGGTGGAGATGGTGTTTTCAGGGTGATACGCAGTGTTAGTTTTCCTCCACACATAGAGTTTTGCATTTAGGCTAAAAAGTTTTACTTTGTTTTCATCTGCCTAGAGCACTTTCTTCAACATGTTTGCTATGTCTCCTACATGGCTTGTGGCAAACTACAAATGGGACTTCTTATGGCTTTCTTTCAAAAATGGCTTTCTTTGTGCCACTCTTCCATAAAGGCCAGATTTGTGGAGTAAACGACTAATAGTTGTCCTGTGGACAGATTCTTCCACCTGAGCTGTGAATCTCCACAGCTCCTCCAGAGTAACCATTGGCTACTGAAGGGTTCTATTACAGTCCAAAACCTATTTTTTTTATATAAGCTTATATTCCATCACTATCTATACATTAGTACATCACGCACAGGAACACGTAGGGGGCGAAGTTCTTGGAAAACTAAGAAGTGGTTTTGCTCACATATCATATATAGCCTTGGACTCTGGTAAAGGATAAGATAACTGAAATGCGTAGCGGACTAAGATGCGTGTTACTGGTTAACTTAAACATCATGTCATTTAGGACTATATATGTCTCATGAGATCAATAAAGATGCAGAGTGACTTTGAACTGCACAGAAGTGTGTCTCGTGTCATTGTCGCTCTCTCTGGTGCTAGATAAGGATCAAATCAAGCTGAATACTGAAGTCTTGTACAAGGGGTACACATAAGGGGGAACGTAAAGAATATTCCTTACAACTTGGGGGCTCGTCCGGGATTGAGAAGGTCATCCTCAGGTCTGGTGAGAAGAAGCACCTGTCCTCTGGCCATTCCAGGGGCACTGGCCACATCTCAATTCAAGTAAGTACATAAGGGACCCTTAGATAGACTTCGAGTAAAGTACTGTGTCAGGGATACAGTAAGCATAACTCAGGGAGTTTTTGCCTTAGGACTCAGGGAAGTCCAGTAACAAGAAAAGTGCACTTCAGAGGGCTCAGGGAGCCCCGTAAAAGATCTGTTCCGGGAACAGAAAGGACTCAGGGAGTCCAGTAACAAGAAAAGTGCACTTCAGAGGGCTCAGGGAGCCCCGTAAAAGATCTGTTCAGGGAACAGAAGGTTTTACAGCTTGATTTGATTCTTAAATAAGATAATTGTAGAAGTTTTGCATGATAAGTTGCTTTGCCTAACAACAGTTATATAAGGGGAAGTGACAGGCTGGGTCGTAAGTGTACAGCTGTCGTCCCAAGACTAACATTCTGTTTTGTTTTTGCTATTACTGTTTTGAATTCTTTTTGTAAGAAAATAAGTTTTGATAATGGGTAGTCAAAAAAATCTAAGACAGATTACCCTAAACCAGAACCAGGAGAAACATGTAAACAATATGTTGCCCGAGTCAGTCCTACAAAGTATTACCTTGTTAACCCATGGGTAGATAATTTGGCAGGGTGGACGGAGGCAATGGAAGCAGTAGACCCCTTTCCCAGGGAAGGAGACAATAGCATATATCACATGTACATGGTCAAGGGTCTATGCTTAGGCGACACTGCCGCCTGGCCGTATTTTGAACCTGACCCATCATGGGATATGGAATTATGCAGAATAAGTAATGTTATATGTGTAGCAATCCAGCTTTTAACAACATTTATTATATATGTGCAAACACTAACTAAGACCACCTGGCATATAAGATGATTTGGGTTTAACAAAATTACTGTATGATTATAACATGTATATTGTCTTCTTATAAGCTGGGTGTGGTGTGGTTATCTGTTTCCAGAAAAGCTGTGTTTGTCTGTGCTGAAAGTTTTGAAATGAAACAAAGAAATTGTGTAAATAGGTTGGAATACATGATTCAGTGGAATGTGAATGGGTGTGGCTTTGAGTTGTAGAGGAGTTGAAAATGTAGGAAGACTAAGATGTTTTTAGCAGAGCTGTGTATGCAATTCAGTTTTTATGTATGAGGGCGAGGTTATGAGCTGTTTGTGAAAATAAATACATGAAAATGTGAATGTGTATGGAGTACGGTATTTGTTCTCATATAATATGCGCATTGAGAATTTAATTTAATTTTTCTTGGAAGTTTTTGGTTTTTATTGGTGCCAACAGCATTGATCAAGCTGTACATTTTTTTTATTGAAGTCAATGAAAAGTTTTTATGGGCCCTTTGTGTGTTCATGTCTGTATTGTCCGATCTGTTTGTTTCAATGTTTGGAGTTATGTGTTATATGTTAAGTGTTGAGCTTAACATCAGAGCTCTGTTCTTATGGACAGCTGGCACACTACTGATGGACAAAAGGAGGACCACAGCGTCCGACTAAAACGGGTGGACTTAGATGACTAAAGAGTGGGAGGAAAAAGAATCTTCTATGTGAATTAATAGGGTTTTAACAAAACCTTTCAAAACTGACTCACTACCACTTAAGACCATGGACAGGGAATACATCACAGATCATGTATTTAGCATTATACTAAGATTGCCCAGTCAGCCTGTTAGGGAGAGATTTGTTCATTAAGCTTGACTTGCAGGTATCAGCAAAGAATCAGGGCATAAGAGTACACTCAGGTCTCATTCCAATCTCTACACCGGGGCCACTGATTCTTGCAAATATACGGGACCACCCAGAACTTAAAGGGAACCTGTCAACAGGATTTTGTGTATAGAGCTGAGAACATGGGTTGCTAGATGGCCACTAGCACATCCGCAATACCCAGTCCCCATAGCTCTGTGTGCTTATATTGTGTAAAAATAATAATTTGATACATATGTAAATTAACCTGAGATGAGTCAGAGCTTGAAAATATGACTCTTCTCTGGTCAGACAAGTAAGATATGACTCTTTTATGTTAATTTGCATATGTATCAAATCTTTTTTTTGACACAATAAAAGCACACAGAGCTATGGGGACTGGATTCTGCGGATGCGCTAGTGGCCATCTAGCAACTCATGTCCTTAGTTCTTTACCCAAAATCCCGGTGACAGGTTCCCTTTAATAACATTAATCCTGCATTATGGTCCTCAAATGAATATGACACAGGATTCATAGATTGCACACTTTACACAGCTACTGTGAAACCAGGTGTTATCTCAGTATATCAGAAACAATACCCGCTGTCAAAAGAGAAACTTGATGGACTTAGGCCAATGATAGAAGAATTCCTACAAAAGGGAATCCTGGCAGAGGTGATTTCACCCTACAGCACGCCCGTGAATCCAGTGACAAAGGCAGATGGTACTACCCGCTTTGTACAGGATTTAAGGGCCATCAACAACATCATTGTGCCTAATAGCCCCTGTTGTACCTGATGTCACTTAATTATTATCTGCCATTCCAGCAGATGCTGTCTGGTTCAGTGTGATAGATCTGAAAAATGCATTCTTTTCTATCCCAGTTGATAAGATAACCAGACTACTTTTTGCTTTTTCCTTTGATGGACGTCAACTGATCTGGTGCAGACCCCAGGGATATGCTGATTCACCTGTAGTGTACAGCATAGTCCTCCAAGCCACGTTAAAACCACGGTACCCCCCCCCCCCCAAGGTTCTGTGCTGTTGCAATATGTCGATGATTTGCTACTGTGTAGCATGTCAGCAGAGGCCAGCATTCAGGATGGTTTATCACTGTTATAATGATTGTCAGGATGTGGTCACAAAGTGACACTTAAGAATATGCAATAGTGTAAAATGCAGGTTGAATACTTGGGCTTTGTCCTCACAAAAGGTGAAAGTAGAATCAGCGCAGAAAGAGTCCAGTCTATTGCGGGTCTGGTCACCCCGCACACCAAGAAAGAAATGTTATCTTTCCTTGGGATGATAAACTACTGTAGACAATGGATTCCTGATTGCTCCTATTATAACAATGTTTTGAGGCAAGCCACTCTGGACGAAAATCCAGATTTGATTAAATGGTCTTCTGAAATGTACAATGCATTTGATTATCTGAAATGTTCACTCATGACGAGTCTAGGGCTGGGCCTCTCTGACTATAATATGCCCTTCCACATGTTTGCACGCCAAATTTGTAAAACCATGGCGGGTGTACTGACACGAGAAAACGGAGGCAAGTTGCGTCCTTGTGTATTTTTCTCAAGAGATGCCGGCATGTCTGTGTTCTCTTGCAGCCTGTGCTATGATGGTAGAATTGGCAACTCTTTTCACAATGTGACATTACACCATTTTGCACACCACTCGTAATGTTGTGGGCCTACTCAAGGACATCCACACTCAACACAGCGGGCAGCTGAGCTCATTGCACTCACTAGGGCATGTATTCTACATACTGATAGACCTGTCACCATCTATACTGAGAGTAGGTAGACACATGGGGTAGTGTGGGACCGTGGTGTGATTAGGGAGAAGAGAGGAATTACGGCAGCAGATGGTAAGGATCATGTCTCACAGGGCAATGCGCTGGCAGATAGGGTGGCAAAATGAGTGGCCAAATGCAACCCCACAGGTTTGTGTAACCATTGGGAGATGCCATGTCTGGCACCTCCAACCCCTGAGATGTTGCAAATACTTACTGATCTTCAGTGGTATGCCACTGAACATGAACAGTAAGACTGGTGTTATCCAGTATTGCAGAAAAATCCTAATATAGGATTAGTCTGCGAAGTGGGGAAATTATGCATTCCCCCAACACAGTGCTTCCATCTTAATAGCACATTTCCACGGAATAGGACATAAACAGCATTGAGATACTCATGGGGAGGCCTTTCCCCACCCCCTGGGTCCAATGATAGTGCAGGAAGAAGACTTTGATTTAATAAGGGAGGACTATGTCACCAAATTGATACAGGTACAAAACTGAGGATAAAGTTGCTTGTAAGTCTCCCTCTTTTCCACAGGAACCCACCCACCCATACAGGGTGGGGGATGAGGTGGTGGTCGAAAACACTGAAGAAGGGAAGAGCTCAAGGTGATTTCGTATATGGCCCACCTACTACCGTGGTTGCAGTAACCAGAACAGCTGTGCTAACTGAATAATCTCCAATTTGGATCCACGCCACCCGAGTGAAGCTTGTGAGAGAAAGAGAGGAGGCAGAAAACTGAGGCAGACAGCCTTGGCCTTGAAGAAGGACAGGAGGTACTAACGGGGGCAGACAGCCCTGACCTCCAACGAGGCCCAGAGGTACTAACGGAGGCAGACAGCCTTGACCTCAAAGAAGATAAATTCCTCGAGATGGCTGAAATGTTGTGCCTTGATAATTGCAGTCCCCAACCCAGTAGATGTATGGACGGGGCTCCTACGTTCCCAAGCGAATGACACAGATTTACAGGATCATGATGTTAAATATGGATATGTAAATCCTTATCATGCTCGTTATAACTGTCCTACATATGAGACTCTGCAAAGTAATATGATAGAAATAATCACAGGTCTTGTTACAGCGGCAGAAATATGTTATAATTTCACCTGTGATGAGACATTATTGCCTCCCTACATACAAGCAAAAATGCAGAACAAAGAGTAAGCCAAATATTTGTGATAGAGATCTAGGTAACTGTAAAAAGATAGTATCAGAAAAAAATATGAAATGTAATATTACAAAAACAGTACCATCCCTAGACAAACATGTACCTCTACCAACAGGATGGGTATTGGCCTGTGGAAATACTAGTCACACATATACAGTGGGGGAAATAATTATTTGACCCCTCACTGATTTTGTAAGTTTGTCCAATGACAAAGAAATGAAAAGTCTCAGAACAGTATCATTTCAATGGTAGGTTTATTGTAACAGTGGCAGATAGCACATCAAAAGGAAAATCGAAAAAATAACTTTAAATAAAAGATAGCAACTGATTTGCATTTCATTGAGTGAAATAAGTATTTAAACCCTCTAACAAAAAAAGACTTAATACTTGGTGGAAAAACCCTTGTTTGCAAGCACAGAGGTCAAACGTTTCTTGTAATTGATGACCAAGTTTGCGCACATTTTAGGAGGAATGTTGGTCCACTCCTCTTTGCAGATCATCTCTAAATCCCTAAGGTTTCGAGGCTGTCTCTGTGCAACTCTGAGCTTGAGCTCCCTCCATAGGTTTTCGATTGGATTAAGGTCCGGAGACTGACTAGGCCACTCCATGACCTTAATGTGCTTCTTCTTGAGCCACTCCTTTGTTGCCTTTGCTGTATGTTTTGGGTCATTGTCGTGCTGGAACACCCATCCACGACCCATTTTCAGTTTCCTGGCAGAGGGAAGGAGGTTGTCGCTCAGGATTTCACGATACATGGCTCCGTCCATTTTCCCGTTTATGCGAATAAGTTGTCCTGTGCCCTTAGCAGAAAAACACCCCCAAAGCAAAATGTTTCCACCCCCATGCTTGACGGTGGGGACGGTGTTTTGGGGGTCATAGGCAGCATTTTTCTTCCCTCAAACACAGCGAGTTGAGTTAATGCCAAAGAGCTCTATTTTGGTCTCATCAGACCACAGCACCTTCTCCCAGTCACTCTCTGAATCATTCAGGTGTTCATTGGCAAACTTCAGACGGGCCTGCACATGTGCCTTCCTGAGCAGGGGGACCTTGCGAGCCCTGCAGGATTTTAATCCATTGCGGTGTAATGTGTTTCCAATGGTTTTCTTGGTGACTGTGGTCCCTGCTAATTTGAGGTCATTAACTAACTCCTCCCGTGTAGTTCTAGGATGCTTTTTCACCTTTCTCAGAACCATTGACACCCCACGAGGTGAGATCTTGCGTGGAGCCCCAGAGCGAGGTCGATTGATGGTCATTTTGTGCTCCTTCCATTTTCGAACAATCGCACCAACAGTTGTCACCTTCTCTCCCAGCTTCTTGCTAATGGTTTTGTAGCCCATTCCAGCCTTGTGCAGGTCTACAATTCTGTCTCTGACATCCTTGGACAGCTCTTTGGTCTTTCCCATGTTGGAGAGTTTGGAGTCTGCTTGATTGATTGATTCTGTGGACAGGTGTCTTTTATACAGGTGACTAGTTAAGACAGGTGTCCTTAATGAGGGTGACTAATTGAGTAGAAGTGTCTAACCACTCTGTGGGAGCCAGAACTCTTAATGGTTGGTAGGGGTTCAAATACTTATTTCACTCAATGAAATGCAAATCAGTTGCTATCTTTTATTTAAAGTTATTTTTTCGATTTTCCTTTTGATGTGCTATCTGCCACTGTTACAATAAACCTACCATTGAAATGATACTGTTCTGAGACTTTTCATTTCTTTGTCATTGGACAAACTTACAAAATCAGTGAGGGGTCAAATAATTATTTCCCCCACTGTATACCAGCTAATATTACAGAGGGACCCTGTACAATAGCTAGGTTGACATTAGCAATGATACCACTATTCCCAGCAATGCAGACACGACACACGAGAGACACTTCCCTACAGCTACCAGAAAATTGTTACTATAATGTGAATCTCTTCTCTAGATCAGAATACATGAGTTTAGGGATGTCTTTGATAGGGGTACCAGGGTTGGCCATATATAACCACAGGACAATATAAAAATTTGCCTGTTTTATGGTAAAACAGATAAATGTCACTAGTGCAGTTCTGCAAGATATGCTGCTGGATATACAATCATATAAAAAAGCTATCTTGCAGAATAGGGCAACTATTTACTATTTATTGCTTCAACATGGTATAAGATGCTCAGCGTTCGCAGGGATGTGTTGTTTCAATTTATCAGATCACTCCCGTGGAATAAAAGATTAAATAGGCCAACTAGAAGAGATGATCAAACATATAAAACAAGATGTTGACCAAGGATGGTGGGACTGGCTTTTTTTGCTGGATACCTGACTTTGGTCAAATAAGGTATGTCTAAGGAGTGGTACTCGCCGTGGTTGCTGCAATAGTGTGCCTCTGCTGTTGTCTACAGTGCGTGCCCTCCCTTCTTGCCATATGTTAAAATGTGGCCGAAAGAGGGGTACACTCAACATTCCTCTATACTCCGGTAGAGGTAGAAGAGGCAAACACAACCTCGACAAAGCCTGAGGATTATACTCCTGAAGGGTATATGGAATACCTAAAGGCTTACAAACAAACAAGAAAGGAACAAAATGAAAAAAACCACATTCTATAGAAATATGTAGTTTTTAAGAGGGGTTGAAGGGTTCTATTACAGTCCAAAGCCTATTTTTTTTATATAAGCTTATATTCCATCACTATCTATACATTAGTACATCACGCACAGGAACACGTAGGGGGCAAAGTTCTTGGAAAACTCACATATCATATATAGCCTTGGACTCTGGTAAAGGATAAGATAACTGAAATGCGTAGTTGACTAAGACGAGTGTTACTGGTTAACTTAAACATCATGTCATTTAGGACTATACTGTATATGTCTCATGAGATCAATAAAGATGCAGAGTGACTTTGAACTGCACAGAAGTGTGTCTCGTGTCATTGTCGCTCTCTCTGGCGCTAGATAAGGATCAAATCAAGCTGAATACTGAAGTCTTGTACAAGGGGTACACATAAGGGGGAACGTAAAGAATATTCCTTACAGCTACTTGGCTGCTTCTCTAATTAGTTCTCTCTTTGCCTGGGCTGTCACTTTAGGAGGACAGCCATGTCTTGGTAAGTTTTCAGTTCTGCCATACTCCTTCCATTTTTAAATGATGGATTGAACAGTGCTGGGTGAGATGTTCACAGCTTGGAATATTTCTTTTTAACCTAACTGTTTTACACTTCTCCACAACTTTATCCTGTTGTTTTCATGAAGCTGTTTGATCACTTATGTTCACAGAACAGCTGTAGGTATACTGAGAAATTATACACAGTTGCACTCTATTTACAAATTAGGTTAATTCTGAAGGCAGTTGGTCACACTGGATTTTATTTAGGGGCATCACGGTACTGGTGACTGAAAACAAATGCATGCTCCACTTTTCAGGCTTTTATATATTAGAAATTTTGAAAACCATGTTTGTGTCCCTTCACACATACTTGCTACTTTGTGTTGGCCTATCACATAAAATCTCAATAAAATAAATTTAAGTTTGAGTGTAATGTGAAGAAAATGTGGAAACGTTGCATTCCCCCTGTGATAATTCTGGAGCATCATTCTAGAGCATCTATTCTTATGGCTCTGTGTGGTGCATTCCTTCATTATTTCTACTAGAAGTTATGAATGAATTGCTAGAAATCTGAAGTAAGACACCCCTCTGTACTCTTACTGCAGACTGCTAGCAGGAACTTCTAGCAGGAATAATAAAGGAATGGCACCACACAGAGCCATAAGAATAGGTGTTCCAGAATTGTTATTACACAGAGAATGCATGTAGCTATTAAAACAGGCATTTTAGGAGTGGCGAAAGTTACAAATAGGGTTGAACGAACCCAAACTGTAAAGTTTGGGTTCGTATCGAACTTTAGGATTTTTGGACCCCGGACCCGAACATTTCAGTAAAAGTTTGGGTTTGGGGTTCGGCGACTTATTGGCGTTTTTTGAAAGGCTGCAGAGCAGCCAATCAACAAGCGTTTAACTCTGTGCCCTTAGAAGCCACCACAGCCATGCCTACTAAAGGCATGGCTGTGATTGGCCAGTGCAGCATGTGACCCAGCCTCTATATAACCTGGAGTCACATAGCACTGCACGTCACTGTGCTGTTACTAGTGTAGGTAGAGGATGCTGCTGCTGTGAGGGAGAGAATAGGACAGAATCTTTAATTAGAAGTGCGATCTACCAAGATTTTGTTTTGTTGGTGCAGTGCACAATCTTTTTACCCTGCCCTGAGCCCAGTGACAGAGAAAAATAGCTTGTATCCGTCTGTTAGTTAGGTGGGCTGCGGTGGCCATTTTATTCAAGCTCAGTGCACCAGCACAGCATATGTGCTTTTGTGACATTGAAATCCAAGCTTGAAATACTGCAATAATAATCTGGGTTTAAAAAAACACAAATTTTTGGCAATATCCTACATCTGGTGCCTTTACAGCCCTTGCTGCATCTGTACGTGTGAAATTCAAGCGTTATATACTGCTGTCATATTCTGTTAATAAAAAAACACCCTTTTTGGGCAAAATACTTAATATTGCAGCCTTTTCTGCATCTGTGATTGTTAAAAACAAGCTTGAAAAACTTCAATAATTTTCTGGCTTTTAAAAAACACCAATTTTTGGCAATAGCCTCCATCTGGGGCCTCTGCCGCATTAGTCAGTGTGCAATTTAAGCTAGAAATACAGCTATAATTTTCTGGGTTTAAAAAAACACATATTTAGGGCAAAATACTTACTTTTACAGCCCTTGCTGCATCTGTACGTGTGAAATTCAAGCGTTATATACTGCTGTCATATTCTGGTATTAAAAAAAACACCCATTTTGGGCAAAATACTTAATTTGCGGCCTTTTCTGCATCTGTCAGTGTGAAATTCAAGCGTTATATACTGCTGTCATATTCTGTTATAAAAAAACACCCTTTTTGGGCAAAGTACTTAATATTGCAGCCTTTGCTGCATCTGTGATTGTTAAAAACAAGCTTAAAATACTTAAATAATTTTCTGGCTTTTAAAAAACACCCATTTTTGGCGATAACCTCCATCTTGGGCCTCTGCCGCATTAGTCAGTGTGCAATTTAATCTAGAAATACAGCTATAATTTTCTGGGTTTTAAAAAACACCCATTTAGAGCAAAAATCTTAATTTGCGGCCTTGTCTGTATCTGTACGTTTGAGATACATGCTTTAGATACTGCTGTGCTATTCTGGTATTTAAAAAACACAAATTTTGGGCAAAATACTTAATTTTGCAGCCTTTGCTGCATATGTCATTGTGAGATACACTCTTTAGATACTGTTGTTGTATTCTGCTATAAAAAAAACACCCATTTTTGGCAAGATACTGTTGTTCTATTCTGCTATAAAAAAAAACACCTATTTAGGGCAAAAACTTAATTTTGCAGCCTTTTCTGCATATGTCATTGTGAGAGACACCCTTTACATATTGCTGTGTTATTCTGGTATAAAAAAACCCCACCTATTTTGGGCTAAAAAATCTCAATTTGCGGCCTTGTCTGCATCTGTACGTGTGAGAATCACACTTTAGTTACTGCTGTGCTATTCTGGTATTAAAAAACACCTATTTTGGGCAAAGTACTTAATTTTGCAGCCTTTGCTGCATATGTCATTGTGAGATACACCCTTTAGATACTGTTGTTGTATTCTGCTATTAAAAAAACACCCATTTTTGGCAAGATCCTAAATTTGAGAAGAGCGTCAAAAAAGGGACGTGGCCCCGGTCATGGTGCTGCTGGTGGAGCTCCTGTTGCAGGGAGAGGATGTGGTCGATCTATGCCAGCTAGACGCACAAGTGAAACACCTTCCTCAGGTGCGAGTAGGCGACAGAACCTTCAGTGATATTTGGTCGGGCCTAATGCGGCTCTACGAATGGTGAGCCCAGAACAAGTACAGGCGATAGTAGATTGGGTTGCTGACAGTGCCTCCAGTTCCTTTACATTGTCTCCCACCCAGTCTCCTGCTGAAAGATCAGAGTTGGCACATGTAGCCAATGTCCATCAGTCTTTCACCTCACCCCCTTGCAAATCAGCCAAGCAGTCTGAGCCCCAAGTCATGCAGTAGTCTCTTCTGCTTTTTGATGACTCTGTTACCAGGGTTTCCCAGGGCCCTCGCAGCCCAACCACCATTGCCCAACCACTTATGTTTCAAGGTGAGTACATGGGAGGACCATCACTGCACGTCTCGGATGATGACAAAACACAGGTGCCAACTGCTGTGGCTTTCTGCAGTGTGCAGACCGACAAGGAAGGCAGGGGTGAAGACTGGGTGGAAGATGATGTGGAGGACGATGAGGTCCTCGACCCCACATGGAATCAAGGTCATGCGAGTAACCTGTGTAGTTCGGAGAAAGAGGCGGTGATCGCACAGAGCCACCAGCACAGCAGAAGAGGGAGCAGGGTACAAAAGCAGAGCGGCCGTCCCCTAGACAGTACACCTGCTACTGCCCACCGCAGCAAGGGACCGAGCACAACAAAGCCAGCTCCAAGGAGTTCCCTGGCGTGGCAGTTCTTCAGACAATGTGCTGACGACAAGACACGAGTGGTTTTTACGCTGTGCAATCAGTGCCTGAAGCGAGGCATAAACGTTCTCAACCTGAGCACAACCTGCATGACCAGGCATTAGAGTTGAGCGAACACCTGGATGTTCGGGTTCGAGAAGTTCGGCCGAACATCCCGGAAATGTTCGGGTTCGGGATCCGAACCCGATCCGAACTTCGTCCCGAACCCGAACCCCATTGAAGTCAATGGGGACCCGAACTTTTCGGCACTAAAACGGCTGTAAAACAGCCCAGGAAAGGGCTAGAGGGCTGCAAAAGGCAGCAACATGTAGGTAAATCCCCTGCAAACAAATGTGGATAGGGAAATTAATTAAAATAAAAATTAAATAAATAAAAATTAACCAAAATCAATTGGAGAGAGGTTCCATAGCAGAGAATCTGGCTTCCCGTCACCCACCACTGGAACAGTCCATTCTCAGATATTTAGGCCCCGGCACCCAGGCAGAGGAGAGAGGTCCCGTAACAGACAATCTGGCTTCATGTCAGCAGAGAATCAGTCTTCATGTCATAGCAGAGAATCAGGCTTCACGTCACCCACCACTGTAAGAGTCCATTTTCATAAATTTAGGCCCAGCACCCAGGCAGAGGAGAGAGGTCCCGTAACAGAGGATCTGGCTTCATGTCAGCAGAGAATCAGTCTGCATGTCATAGCAGAGAATCAGGCTTCACGTCAGCCACCACTGCAACAGTCCATTGTCATAAATTTAGGCCCAGCACCCAGGCAGAGGAGAGAGGTCCCGTAACAGAGGATCTGGCTTCATGTCAGCAGAGAATCAGTCTGCATGTCATAGCAGAGAATCAGGCTTCACGTCAGCCACCACTGCAACAGTCCATTGTCATAAATTTAGGCCCAGCACCCAGGCAGAGGAGAGAGGTCCCGTAACAGACAATCTGGCTTCATGTCAGCAGAGAATTAGTCTGCATGTCATAGCAGAGAATGAGGCTTCACGTCAGCCACCACTGCAACAGTCCATTGGCATATATTTAGGCCTAGCACACAGGCAGAGGAGAGAGGTCCCGTAACAGACAATCTGGCTTCATGTCAGCAGAGAATCAGTCTGCATGTCATAGCAGAGAATGAGGCTTCACGTCACCCACCACTGCAACAGTCCATTGGCATATATTTAGGCCTAGCACACAGGCAGAGCAGAGAGGTCCCGTAACAGACAATCTGGCTTCATGACAGCAGAGAATCAGTCTGCATGTCATAGCAGAGAATGAGGCTTCACGTCACCCACCACTGCAACAGTCCATTGGCATATATTTAGGCCTAGCACACAGGCAGAGCAGAGAGGTCCCGTAACAGACAATCTGGCTTCATGTCAGCAGAGAATCAGTCTGCATGTCATAGCAGAGAATGAGGCTTCACGTCACCCACCACTGCAACAGTCCATTGGCATATATTTAGGCCTAGCACACAGGCAGAGCAGAGAGGTCCCGTAACAGACAATCTGGCTTCATGACAGCAGAGAATCAGTCTGCATGTCATAGCAGAGAATGAGGCTTCACATCACCCACCACTGCAACAGTCCATTGGCATATATTTAGGCCTAGCACACAGGCAGAGCAGAGAGGTCCCGTAACAGACAATCTGGCTTCATGTCAGCAGAGAATCAGTCTGCATGTCATAGCAGAGAATGAGGCTTCACGTCACCCACCACTGCAACAGTCCATTGGCATATATTTAGGCCTAGCACACAGGCAGAGCAGAGAGGTCCCGTAACAGACGATCTGGCTTCATGTCAGCAGAGAATCAGTCTGCATGTCATAGCAGAGAATGAGGCTTCACGTCACCCACCACTGCAACAGTCCATTGGCATATATTTAGGCCTAGCACACAGGCAGAGCAGAGAGGTCCCGTAACAGACGATCTGGCTTCATGTCAGCAGAGAATCAGTCTGCATGTCATAGCAGAGAATGAGGCTTCACGTCACCCACCACTGCAACAGTCCATTGGCATATATTTAGGCCTAGCACACAGGCAGAGCAGAGAGGTCCCGTAACAGACAATCTGGCTTCATGTCAGCAGAGAATCAGTCTGCATGTCATAGCAGAGAATCAGGCTTCACGTCAGCCACCACTGCAACAGTCCATTGTCATAAATTTAGGCCCAGCACCCAGGCAGAGGAGAGAGGTCCCGTAACAGACAATCTGGCTTCATGTCAGCAGAGAATTAGTCTGCATGTCATAGCAGAGAATCAGGCTTCATGTCAGCCACCACTGCAACAGTCCATTGGCATATATTTAGGCCTAGCACACAGGCAGAGGAGAGGTTCATTCAACTTTGGGTAGCCTCGCAATATAATGGTAAAATGAAAATAAAAATAGGATTGAATGAGGAAGTGCCCTGGAGTCCAATAATATATGGTTATGGGGAGGTAGTTAATGTCTAATCTGGACAAGGGACGGACAGGTCCTGTGGGATCCATGCCTGGTTCATTTTTATGAACGTCAGCTTGTCCACATTGGCTGTAGACAGGCGGCTGCGTTTGTCTGTAATGACGCCCCCTGCCGTGCTGAATACACGTTCAGACAAAACGCTGGCTGCCGGGCAGGCCAGCACCTCCAAGGCATAAAAGGCTAGCTCTGGCCACGTGGACAATTTAGAGACCCAGAAGTTGAATGGGGCCGAACCATCAGTCAGTACGTGGAGGGGTGTGCACACGTACTGTTCCACCATGTTAGTGAAATGTTGCCTCCTGCTAACACGTTGCGTATCAGGTGGTGGTGCAGTTAGCTGTGGCGTGTTGACAAAAGTTTTCCACATCTCTGCCATGCTAACCCTGCCCTCAGAGGAGCTGGCCGTGACACAGCTGCCTTGGCGACCTCTTGCTCCTCCTCTGCCTTGGCCTTGGGCTTCCACTTGTTCCCCTGTGACATTTGGGAATGCTCTCAGTAGCGCGTCTACCAACGTGCGCTTGTACTCGCGCATCTTCCTATCACGCTCCAGTGCAGGAAGTAAGGTGGGCACATTGTCTTTGTAGCGTGGATCCAGCAGGGTGGCAACCCAGTAGTCCGCACAGGTTAAAATGTGGGCAACTCTGCTGTCGTTGCGCAGGCACTGCAGCATGTAGTCGCTCATGTGTGCCAGGCTGCCCAGGGGTAAGGACAAGCTGTCCTCTGTGGGAGGCGTATCATCATCGTCCTGCCTTTCCCCCCAGCCACGCACCAGTGATGGACCCGAGCTGCGTTGGGTGCCACCCCGCTGTGACCATGCTTCATCCTCATCCTCCTCCACCTCCTCCTCATCCTCGTCCTCCTCGTCCTCCAGTAGTGGGCCCTGGCTGGCCACATTTGTACCTGGCCTCTGCTGTTGCCAAAAACCTCCCTCTGAGTCACTTCGAAGAGACTGGCCTGAAAGTGCTAAAAATGACCCCTCTTCCTCCTCCTCCTCCTCCTCCTCCTGGGCCACCTCCTCTTCCATCATCGCCCTAAGTGTTTTCTCAAGGAGACATAGAAGTGGTATTGTAACGCTGATAACGGTGTCATCGCCACTGGCCATGTTGGTGGAGTACTCGAAACAGCGCAACAGGGCACACAGGTCTCGCATGGAGGCCCAGTCATTGGTGGTGAAGTGGTGAAGTGGTGCTGTTCTGTAGTGCGACTGACCCGTGCGTGCTGCAGCTGAAACTCCACTATGGCCTGCTGCTGCTCGCACAGTCTGTCCAGCATGTGCAAGGTGGAGTTCCACCTGGTGGGCACGTCGCATATGAGGCGGTGAGCGGGAAGGCCGAAGTTACGCTGTAGCGCAGACAGGCGAGCAGCAGCAGGATGTGAACGCCGGAAGCGCGAACAGACGGCCCGCACTTTATGCAGCAGCTCTGACATGTCGGGGTAGTTGTGAATGAACTTCTGCACCACCAAATTCAGCACATGCGCCAAGCAAGGGATGTGCGTCAAATTGGCTAGTCCCAGAGCTGCAACGAGATTTCGCCCATTATCACACACCACCAGGCCGGGCTTGAGGCTCACCGGCAGCAACCACTCGTCGGTCTGTTGTTCAATACCCCGCCACAACTCCTGTGCGGTGTGGGGCCTGTCCCCCAAACATATGAGTTTCAGAATGGCCTGCTGACGTTTACCCCGGGCTGTGCTGAAGTTGGTGGTGAAGGTGTGTGGCTGACTGGATGAGCAGGTGGAAGAAGAGGAGGAGGAAGCCGAGAAGGAGGAGGTGGCAACAGGAGGCAAAGAATGTTGCCCTGCGATCCTTGGCGGCGGAAGGACGTGCGCCAAACAGCTCTCCGCCTGGGGCCCAGCTGCCACTACATTTACCCAGTGTGCAGTTAGGGAGATATAGCGTCCCTGGCCGTGCTTACTGGTCCACGTATCTGTGGTTAGGTGGACCTTGCTACAGATGGCGTTGCGCAGTGCACACTTGATTTTATCGGATACTTGGTTGTGCAGGGAAGGCACGGCTCTCTTGGAGAAGTAGTGCCGGCTGGGAACAACATACTGTGGGACAGCAAGCGACATGAGCTGTTTGAAGCTGTCTGTGTCCACCAGCCTAAATGACAGCATTTCATAGGCCAGTAGTTTAGAAATGCTGGCATTCAGGGCCAGGGATCGAGGGTGGCTAGGTGGGAATTTACGCTTTCTATCAAATGTTTGTGAGATGGAGAGCTGAACGCTGGCGTGTGACATGGTTGAGACGCTTGGTGACGGAGGTGGTGGTGGTGGTGTTGGTGGTACATCCCCTGTTTGCTGGGCGGCAGGTGCCAACGTTCCTCCAGAGGCGGAGGAAGAGGCCGAGGCGGCAGCAGCAGAATAGGCCGAGGCGGCAGCAGCAGAAGAGGTAGCAGGGGGAGCCTGAGTGACTTCCTTGGTTTTAAGGTGTTTACTCCACTGCAGTTCATGCTTTGCATGCAGGTGCCTGGTCATGCAGGTTGTGCTCAGGTTCAGAACGTTAATGCCTCGCTTCAGGCTCTGATGGCACAGCGTGCAAACCACTCGGGTCTTGTCGTCAGCACATTGTTTGAAGAAGTGCCATGCCAGGGAACTCCTTGAAGCTGCCTTTGGGGTGCTCGGTCCCAGATGGCGGCGGTCAGTAGCAGGCGGAGTCTCTTGGCGGCGGGTGTTCTGCTTTTGCCCACTGCTCCCTCTTTTGCTACGCTGTTGGCTCGGTCTCACCACTGCCTCTTCCTCCGAACTGTGAAAGTCAGTGGCACGACCTTCATTCCATGTGGGGTCTAGGACCTCATCGTCCCCTGCATCGTCTTCCACCCAGTCTTGATCCCTGACCTCCTGTTCAGTCTGCACACTGCAGAAAGACGCAGCAGTTGGCACCTGTGTTTCGTCATCATCAGAGACATGCTGAGGTGGTATTCCCATGTCCTCATCATCAGGAAACATAAGTGGTTGTGCGTCAGTGCATTCTATGTCTTTCACCGCTGGGGAAGGGCTAGGTGGATGCCCTTGGGAAACCCTGCCAGCGGAGTCTTCAAACAGCATAAGAGACTGCTGCATAACTTGAGGCTGAGACAGTTTCCCTGGTATGCATGGGGGTGATGTGACAGACTGATGGGGTTGGTTTTCAGGCGCCATCTGTGCGCTTTCTGCAGAAGACTGGGTGGGAGATAATGTGAACGTGCTGGATCCACTGTCGGCCACCCAATTGACTAATGCCTGTACCTGCTCAGGCCTTACCATCCTTAGAACGGCATTGGGCCCCACCATATATCGCTGTAAATTCTGGCGGCTACTGGGACCTGAGGTAGTTGGTACACTAGGACGTGTGGATGTGGCAGAACGGCCACGTCCTCTCCCAGCACCAGAGGGTCCACTAACACCACCACGACCATGTCCACGTCCGCGTCCCTTACTAGATGTTTTTCTCATTGTTATGGTTCACCACAACAACAAATATATTATTTGGCCCAATGTATTGTATTCAAATTCAGCGGGATATAAATTTGAGGCCTAGTATTTAGGCGCTGGGTGACCGGTATGGATTTAGTGACAGAATTAGACTTGGAAATGCACAGAAGCGTGTGTGTGTGAAGTTATTCTGAATGACCCAATGTGCACCTTGAATATTATATACCCTTTTAGGGATAGATTTCAAATAGCTCTGATATAGCAGAAACCACTAAATTATGAAATTGTTAAATTGGGAATTGTATTTAAACCCAGAACAAAAAATGTGCTTTGACGGACACTAAATAACTTTCCCAGCCACAACAGGACAGCGTTAACGAGAGATTTAGCAGGATATAAATTTGAGGCCTAGTATTTAGGCGCTGGGTGACAGGTATGGGTTTAGTGACAGAATTAGACTTAGAAATACACAGTAGCGGGTGTGTGTGAAGTTATTCTGAATGACCCAATGTGCACCTTGAATATTATATACCCTTTTAGGGATAGATTTCAAATAGCTCTGATATAGCAGAAACCACTAAATTATGAAATTGCTAAATTGGGAATTGTATTTCAACCCAGAACAAAAAATGTGCTTTGACGGACACTAAATAACTTTCCCAGCCACAACAGGACAGCGGTAACGAGAGATTTAGCAGGATATAAATTTGAGGCCTAGTATTTAGGCGCTGGGTGACAGGTATGGGTTTAGTGACAGAATTAGACTTGGAAATACACAGTAGCGGGTGTGTGTGAAGTTATTCTGAATGACCCAATGTGCACCTTGAATATTATATACCCTTTTAGGGATAGATTTCAAATAGCTCTGATATAGCAGAAACCACTAAATTATGAAATTGTTAAATTGGGAATTGTATTTAAACCCAGAACAAAAAATGTGCTTTGACGGACACTAAATAACTTTCCCAGCCACAACAGGACAGCGTTAACGAGAGATTTAGCAGGATATAAATTTGAGGCCTAGTATTTAGGCGCTGGGTGACAGGTATGGGTTTAGTGACAGAATTAGACTTAGAAATACACAGTAGCGGGTGTGTGTGAAGTTATTCTGAATGACCCAATGTGCACCTTGAATATTATATACCCTTTTAGGGATAGATTTCAAATAGCTCTGATATAGCAGAAACCACTAAATTATGAAATTGCTAAATTGGGAATTGTATTTCAACCCAGAACAAAAAATGTGCTTTGACGGACACTAAATAACTTTCCCAGCCACAACAGGACAGCGGTAACGAGAGATTTAGCAGGATATAAATTTGAGGCCTAGTATTTAGGCGCTGGGTGACAGGTATGGGTTTAGTGACAGAATTAGACTTGGAAATACACAGTAGCGGGTGTGTGTGAAGTTATTCTGAATGACCCAATGTGCACCTTGAATATTATATACCCTTTTAGGGATAGATTTCAAATAGCTCTGATATAGCAGGAACCACTAAATTATGAAATTGCTAAATTGGGAATTGTATTTCAACCCAGAACAAAAAATGTGCTTTGACGGACACTAAATAACTTTCCCAGCCACAACAGGACAGCGGTAACGAGAGATTTAGCAGGATATAAATTTGAGGCCTAGTATTTAGGCGCTGGGTGACAGGTATGGGTTTAGTGACAGAATTAGACTTGGAAATACACAGTAGCGGGTGTGTGTGAAGTTATTCTGAATGACCCAATGTGCACCTTGAATATTATATACCCTTTTAGGGATAGATTTCAAATAGCTCTGATATAGCAGGAACCACTAAATTATGAAATTGCTAAATTGGGAATTGTACTTCAACCCAGAACAAAAAATGTGCTTTGACGGACACTAAATAACTTTCCCAGCCACAACAGGACAGCGGTAACGAGAGATTTAGCGGGATATAAATTTGAGGCCTAGTATTTAGGCGCTGGGTGACCGGTATGGATTTAGTGACAGAATTAGACTGGGATATGGCCAAAAAATAACCACACTATTGCTGGTTAAATGCACTTGGTGACGGGCGCAGCTTGCCCCTGATTTAGTATATGGCCAAAAAATGAACAGACTATTGCTGGTTAAATGCACTTGGTGTCACAGCTTGACGCACCACACTACTGAGGGTTAAATGCACTTGGTGACGGGCGCAGCTTGCCCCTGATGTAGTATATGGCCAAAAAATGAACAGACTATTGCTGGTTAAATGCACTTGGTGTGACAGCTTCACCCTGATGTAGGCTTTAGCCAAAAAACAACCACACCATTGAGGGTTAAATGCACTTGGTGACAGGCGCAGCTTGCCCCTGATTTAGTATATGGCCAAAAAAATGAACAGACTATTGCTGGTTAAATGCACTTGGTGTGACAGCTTCACCCTGATGTAGGCTTTAGCCAAAAAACAACCACACCATTGAGGGTTAAATGCACTTGGTCGCAGCTTGGATGCACTTGGTCGCAGCACCGCACAAGACACAAAATGGCCGCCGATCACCCCAGAAAAAAGTGACTGACAAACGGTCTGGGCAGCCTAAAAACAGTGAGTGAGCATTTGAATTTCAGCAGCTCAATGATGCACAGCTGCAGATCGATCGATTAATCAAGTGAAGTCCTTTGGAGGAGTTAATCTGCCTAATCTCGCCCTACTGTCGCATCCGCAACCTCTCCCTACGCTAATCAGAGCAGAGTGACGGGCGGCGCTATGTGACTCCAGCTTAAATAGAGGCTGGGTCACATGGTGCTCTGGCCAATCACAGCCATGCCAATAGTAGGCATGGCTGTGACGGCCTCTTGGGGCAAGTAGTATGACGCTTGTTGATTGGCTGCTTTGCAGCCTTTCAAAAAGCGCCAAGAAAGCGTCACAAAAGCGCCAAGAAAGCGACGAACACCGAACCCGGACTTTTACGAAAATGTCCGGGTTCGGGTCCGTGTCACGGACACCCCAAAATTCGGTACGAACCCGAACTATACAGTTCGAGTTCGCTCATCCCTACCAGGCATCTAAGTGCAATACACGAGCTGCAGTGGAGTAGACACCTCAAAAACCTGGCTCCTCCTGCTTCCTCTTCTGCTGCAGTCTCAGCCTCTTCATCCACCTCTGGAGTGACAGTGCCACCTGCAACCCCACAAAAAGAGGATCTGCCAGCAACACCACCATCTGGGTCACCAAGCATCTCCACAATGACCCATGGAAGCGTTCAGCTCTCCATCTCCCAAACACTGGAAAGGACGAGGAAGTACCCCCTACCCACCCGTGATCCATGGCCCTGAATGCCAGCATTTCGAAATTACTTGCCTTTGAAATGTTGTCATTCCGTCTGGTGGAGACGGAGAGTTTTAAAAGCCTTATGGCGGTGGCTGTCCCACAGTACGTCGTGTCTAGCCGCCACTACTTTTCCAGGTATGCCATCTCTTCCCTGCGCAACCAAGTGGGGGACAAAATCAGGTGTGCACTGCGCAACGCCATCTGTGGCAAGGTGCACCTCACTACGGATACGTGGACCAGTATGCACGGTCAGGGACGTTATATCTCTATAACAGCACACTGGGTAAATGCAGTGGCGGCTGGGCCTGAGGCGGATAGCAGTTTGGCGCATGTCCTTCCACCACCGAGGATTGCAGGGGCGCTTCAGTTTGGCTCCTGTTGCTTTCTCCTCCTACTCCGTTCCCTCATTGTCTACCGGCTTCTCATCCGGTCAGCGTAACACCTTCAGCTCCAACTTCAGCACAGCCAGAGGTAAACGACAGCAGGCAGTTTTAAAACTTATCTGTTTGGGGGACAAACCCCACACCGCGCAGGAGCTGTGGACGGGCCTTGAACAACAGACAGATGAGTGGTTGGTGCCAGTGAGCCTCAAGCCCGGCCTGGTGGTGTGCGATAATGGGCGAAATCTCGTAGCAGCTCTGGGACTAGCCGGATTGACGCACATCCCTTGCCTGGCGCATGTGCTGAATTTGGTGGTGCAGAGATTCCTTAAAAATTACCCTGATATGTCAGAGCTGCTGCATAAAGTGAGGGCCATCTGTGCGCGCTTTCGGTGTTCTCACCCTGCTTCTGCTCGCCTGTAAGGCGTAACTTCAGCCTTCCCGCTCACTGCCTTATATGCAACGTGCCCACAAGGTGGAACTCCACCATGTACATGCTGGCCAGACTGTGCGAGCAGCAGCAGAGATAGCAAAAACATTAGGCGTGGCCAAAACAATTGTTTGGAACATTCTTAAAAAGAAGGAACGCACCGGTGAGCTTAGCAACACCTAAAGACCCGGGAGACCACAGAAAACAACTGTGGTGGATGACCGAAGAATTCTTTACCTGGTGAAGAAAACACCCTTCACAACAGTTGGCCAGATCAAGAACACTCACCAGGAGGTAGGTGTATATGTGTCAAAGTCAACAATCAAGAGAAGACTTTACCAGAGTGAATATAGAGGGTTCACCACAAGATGTAAACCATTGGTGAGCCTCAAAAACAGGAAGGCCAGATTAGAGTTTGCCAAGTGACATCTAAAAAAGCCTTCACAGTTCTGGAACAACATCCTATGGACAGATGAGACCAAGATCAACTTGTACCAGAGTGATGGAAGAGAAGGGTATGGAGAAGGAAAGGAACTGCTCATGATCCTAAGCATACCACGTCATCAGTGAAGCATGGTGGTGGTAGTGTCATGGCGTGGGCGTGTATGGCTGCCAATGGAACTGGTTCTCATGTGTTTATTAATGATGTGACTGCTGACAAAAGCAGCAGGATGAATTCTGAAGTTTTTCGGGCAATATTATCTGCTCATATTCAACCAAATGCTTTAGAACTCATTGGACGGGGCTTCACAGTGCAGATGGGCAATGACCCAAAGCATACTGCAAAAGTAACCAAAGAGTTTTTTAAGAGAAAGAAGTGGAATGTTATGCAATGGCCAAGTCAATCACCTGACCTGAATACGATTGAGCATGCATTTCACTTGCTGAAGACAAAACTGAAGGGAAAATGCCCCAAGAACAAGCAGGAACTGAAGACAGTTGCAGTAGAGGCCTGGCAGAGCATCACCAGGGATGAAACCCAGCGTCTGGTGATGTCTATGCGCTCCAGACTTCAGGCTGTAATTGACTGCAAAGGATTTGCAACCAAGTATTAAAAAGTGAAAGTTTGCTTTATGATTATTATTCAGTCCCATTACTTTTGGTCCCTTAACAAGTGGGAGGCACATATACAAACTGTTGTAATTCCAACACCGTTCAATTGATTTGGATGTAAATACCCTCAAATTAAAGCTGACAGTCTGCAGTTAAAGCACATCATGTTCGTTTCATTTCAAATCCATTGTGCTGGTGTATAGAGCCAAAAATGTTAGAATTGTGTCGATGTCCCAATATTTATGGACATGACTGTATAACAGCCTTAACCAGCCTTTGTTATGCTACAGCGCAATTGCTCATTATTGTATTTTGGATATTTCACACTCTTTTGGAGTGTACCCTAATAAAAAAAAAATATATCAAAACCAAAATCCAGTGTTGGCTACTTCATCCTCCTCCACCGCCGCTTCCACCTACACCACTACGTCCACCGCCTTCTCAAACTCCTACTCCATATGGACCTCCACCTCATAAATCAATTTTTTTATTTGTACATATTTTATTTTATGTCATTTCACTAATTTGTCTGTTACATTTTCGGGTGAAATTCACAAATTTTTGGGTGTGATATACCACTGCTCTACCTAGTAGACAGGTAAAAAAAAAAATCACTTATTTGTCTTTTACATTTTCAGGTGAAATTCACCAATTTTTGGGGGTGATATACCACTGCTATACCTAGTAGACAGGTAAAAAAAAAAACAACACTAATTTCTCTGTTACATTTTCGGGTGAAATTCACCAATTTCTGGGTGTGATATACCCTTGCTCTACCTAGTTGACAGCTTAATAAATTTCACTAATTTGTCTGTTACATTTTCAGGTAAAATTCACAAATTTTTGGGTGTGATATACCACTGCTATACCTAGTAGACCGGTTAATAAATTTCACACATTTTTCTGTTATATTCATGGGTGACATTTTACAATTTTTGCCGTTAATAAACCCCTGCTCTGCATAGGTGACAGGGACTGAAATTTTTTAAAATAATCTGTTCCATTGGTGGGTGACATTAACCCATTTCTGGCGATTAAAAAACCCCTGCTCTGCATAGGTGACAGGGACTTAAATTTCCAAAATTCGTCTGTAATTGGCCCTTTCATTCGATCCTTCTGCTTTAATAACTTGTCCCACATTTCCGCTTCATCCCATTGCAGCCATTGACCTCCCTTGGATGAGGTCTCCCTTTCTTACGCTCCCTCTCCGGCGTGGAACCCTGATTCGCCGATAATCGTGATCAACATGGTAGGCTCAGAAAAGAACATCGAAAGTTGATAGAGAAGATATCCAAATGGATGCTGGACGTCACAGGGACGTGCGATCAGGCAGAAGTGATCTATAGTCAACAAAGCGGCAGCAGGGCCTCTCCTGGCTAATGTTTCCAAATCCAAAATACCCTAGTGACATTCCCCATAATTTTTTATTAATCATTCCAATAACAGGGCATCTTAAGAGCCATGTATTGTTATTTATCGTCACTACCTCCCCGTGTCGGGAATGGGTAATTGCTGCGCGCCCCCTCCTTTCCTTCGATTCTTCCGTTTTAATAACTTTTCCCATATTTCCGCTCGATCACAATTAAATTTCATTCATTGATCTCCCTTGGATGTGGTCTCTCTTTCTCACGCTCCCTCTCCGGCGTGGAACCCTGATTCGCCAATAACCGTGATCAACATTGTAGGCTCAGAAAAGAACATCGAAAGTTGATAGAGAAGATATCCAAATGGATCGTGGACGTCATGGTGACGTGTGACATGGTGGGGCAGTATGTGTGCACACGCCTACATGAACTGACTGAGGGGTCTCTAAATTGGGCACATGGTCTGAGCTTGCCCTTTACCCCTTGGAGGTGCTGGCCTGCCCTACAGCCAGTGTATTGTCTTTTTTTTATAATTGTATGTTTATTATGGTATATAAAACATAAAACGTGAATACACTCATATAATGTCATAATGCACAGAAGTTCCAAGGAGCACATCACATACATATTGGATGAGCATATGTAACACTTGAAAATATTCAATGACAGAGCAATAAAGACCAGACAAAAATAAAGCGTTGAATTAATCCAACTGAGATTATGTCCATCTCTAACTAGCCTAAGAAGCAGAAAAAGAAAAAAAAAAAAAAAAAAACTGCTGTGCAAAATATCAGAAACAGAAAACCAACAAACAGGACAAGCGACATGAACAAAGACAGAGAGGGAAGGGAGGGGGGGGGGGGAACCAAACCCTTCATCCAGATTCCTCAAGGTTGCCTAGTAGCCCAATAAGTGTCCCAAATGTCCCATACAGCATTGAAGAGTGCCATTTTGTCCTGATACATAGCAGTGGAATACTCCATAGTGCGGACCTCCATTACCCTGGCATACAAGTCAGAGACCCGTGGTGGGTCGGGGCATTTCCACGATCGGGAAACTAGACAACGAGCTGCTGTTAGAATCAGAAGCAGCAGTTTAAGTGCGGGTTTTTTGACTTGTTTGGGGACCACATTAAGCAGGAAGGACATGGGTTCCGGTCGGATTTCGGTTCCAATAATGCCGGTCAGAAGAGCGCCAACCTCAGACCAGTAAGGGCCTATCTTGGGACAATCCCAGAAAATGTGAGGTAGTGTGCCTCTATGTAAGCCACATCTCCAACAATCACCCGGGACCACTGGATTCATTCTATGGAGGAGGTCAGGAGTGTGATACCAGTACATTAAGATCTTATACTGGTTCTCCTGATGGAGTACCGACATAGATGATTTCGCTGCCCTCCTCCATATAAGGTGCCAGAGCGAGTCCGGTAAGGCCCTCCCCAAGTACTCCTCCCACTTCACCATGTAGGAATGCCTTTGGGCTCGGTCAGGGAAGGGAGTCAGCAATATAGAGTAAATCTCAGAAATCAAACCTTTCGCTTGAACCCCTTCCCTGCATACGCGCTCAAAGGGGGTCGGAAGGGAAACCGTAACCCCCGAAAAGATGGACTGGGCAAAGTGCCTAATCTGAACATAGAAAAAATTGGAGGAAGGTGGGAGATCATACTTGGCCTGCAAGGTAGTGAACGGTAGGAGGACCCTAGTGAAGGGGTCCACAATATCAGCATATCGAAACACCCCCCGTTGAAACCACGGTCTCGTTGTGGACGTGATAAGACTAGCAGGAAGCATAGGGTGATATAGGAAGGAGGTCATGGCGGAATGAGTGGACTCTAGAGGGAATTTACTACTGCACTGCCGCCATATACGTCTAGTACACACCATGGGCCCTAGGAGATCCTTGTCTGGCTGATTCCTGTCAGGCCCAGCCCAAAGCATGGAGTTAGGGTGTACAGGAGCTAGCCAGAGTCTTTCTACCTGCATCCAGACAGAGTAAGGGTGCAAGGAAGCCCAGGCCGTAACGGGGCGTAGCTGGGCTGCCCAGTAATATTTAGTTAGGTCTGGAACCCCCAGACCGCCCTGAAGCTTACTAGATAGAAGAACCGACCTCGGGATTCTGTGCCGCCCTCCCGCCCATATGAATCTGAGGAGGTGGGATTGAATGGATCTCAGGTCCTTAAGAGGGACTTTAATCGGTAAAGTCTCAAAAAGATACAAGAGCTTAGGTAGAATCGTCATCTTAGTCGCAGCAATACGCCCCAAAAAAGAGAGAGGGAGAGGGTGCCACCTATCTAAAAGACCCCTAATCTCCGTGTACATGCGTGGGAAATTAGCCTTGTAAAGCTCGCCATATCGGGGAGTGAGGTCAACCCCCAAATATCTCAGTGAATCCGTCTTCCAATGGAAAGGAAAGTTCACTTTGAGAGAGCTCAGGGCCGCCTGAGAAAGATTGAGAGGAAGGGCCTCAGTTTTATGGGTATTGACCTTATACCCCGAAAGGCGACCAAATTCCTGTAATATGGAGTGGAGATTCGGTAAGGAAATGTGAAGCCTGGTAAGAGTAAGGAGAATGTCGTCAGCATATAGTGATAGCTCAAACTCCCTATCCTTGACCATAACACCCCCAATATCCGGACAAGCCCTGATCTTGGCCGCCAGGGGTTCGATACACATAGCAAAAAGTAGAGGAGATAGGGGGCAACCCTGCCTCGTCCCATTAGTAATGTTTATGGGTGAGGATTGAGCATGAGGAAGTCTGATCGTCGCTGTGGGGGAGGAGTACAGGCTATGGATGGCGTTAACAAACGGGCCAGAAAGGCCGTATGCCTGGAGGGTAGCAAAGAGAAACGGCCAACCCAAATGGTCAAAAGCCTTTTCTGCATCCAAACTAAGAAGTAAAGCCTCCTCCCCCGAGCGAGATACGACATCTATCAGGTCAATGTTTCTTCGTGTGTTGTCGGCCCCCTGACGGCCCGGAACAAATCCCACCTGATCCTTATGAATCAAGGAGGGGAGAAAGGCGTTTAGTCGGGTAGCCAGGATTTTGGTGAAAATCTTAAGGTCAGAGTTAAGTAGAGCAATGGGCCTATAGTTAGGACATTCGTGCGGATCCTTCCCAGGCTTCGGGATCATCGTGAGATAGGAGTGAGACATTGGGGCAGGGACAGCGTTGCCCCCTAAAAAATGATTAAATAGGGCAACTAAGTGAGGAGTTAGCTCAGCCTTAAAGGTCTTATAATATTTGTATGAAAAGCCATCAGGCCCTGGGGATTTACCCTCAGGTAGATGTTCCACTACCTCCTCAATCTCTTCCGATACGATCGGACTATTAAGGGCAGCAAGGTCCGGAGCTAATAGGGTAGGAAGATGACAGGACGCCAAATAAGACCTGAGCATATTATCTCTCAGTCCTTCATCCGTGGGAAGGTCGGAGGGTAGATTATACAGGGAAGAATAATAGGCTGAAAACCTCTCCGCAATCACCCTGGGATCATAGTGGATTGTCCCATCAGACCCCCTAATAGCATTCGGCCCCACTTGGGAGCTATGGTTCCTAAGTTGTCTGGCCAGCAGAGTGTGGGGTTTGTTTCCCCAGGCATAATAGCACTGTCGAGTGTAGAGTAGCAACTTACTAACGCGGCCTAAAGCTAGGGTTTTCAATTGGGTCCTAGCATCTACAATTTGTCTCAGTGTGCAGCGTGAGGGGTGAGCAGCCATCTTACCTTCTAGTGACTGAAGGCGGGACTTAAGGGTATTAACTAGGGTAGTCGAGTCTTTCTTTAATTTTGAGCTTATTGCGATGCAATGGCCCCTCATGACCGCCTTATGCGCCTCCCACAAAGGGCGGATATCTCCCACCGATCCCTCATTAAGTTCAAAATACGTCTTCAGGTGTTCACGTAGTTCCTCCCTAGTAATAGGTTGTTTCAGGAGGGAGTCATTCAGTCTCCAGTGGCAATGGCGTACATGACCTGACCCATTACTAATGTCAACTAGTACAGGGGCATGATCTGACCAGGTGATTTGGCCCATGTCTGCTCCCTTCTAACAATCTGAGGGTTGAAATGGTCCCAAACAGATAATCAATATGGGTGTGTGAACCATGCGGGGCCGAGTAATAGGAGAAGGACCTATCCGTGGGATAAGTGAGACGCCAGAGGTCATACAGGGAGTATTTCCGTACCAGTTTACGAAAATCTCTGGCTAAACGTTGCTGTGTCGAGTGTATTGGTCTACCTGGGAGGGCCAGACGATCCATCGATTCAGAGAACACTGCGTTAAAATCCCCACCTAATAGGACCAAGGGCTCCGGGGAGTCCATACTTCCATCGAACACTTTGCGGAAAATTCCGCCAAGAAAGCGAATCTGTGACGTGTTTGGTGCATAAACATTACACAAGGTAATAGGTCTATCCGCCAGACGGCCCCGTAATATAATGTAACGACCCTGTGGATCCAATATTGAAGATTCAATCCTGAGGGGACACTGTGCAGACACCAAGATGGCAACACCTGCCCTCCGACGGCTATGAGTGGCCGAGTAAACAGTAGGATAAAGGTGAGAAGCAAACCGGAAGGAGGAGCCGCCATCAAAGTGTGTTTCTTGTAAGAACACAATGTCCGCCTTAAGGGATTTCAATTCCAAAAGCAAGAGCTTCCTCTTGGCGTTGGAGTTTAGCCCCTTGACATTAAAAGTTATGCACCTCATCGCGCGGAAAGGAGTTGGTACACAATGTATGTAGGATACAGCTCACCAAGAGGGTCCGTATATATCAGGAGATTCACACTAGTCGGACAACGGGACGGAGGCAGAGTTGAAGTACACGCTCACCGCAGGCAAGGGGGTTCAGGTACCTACAACAAGAGAGAGAACACAAGGGGGAGGGGGAAGAGACAGGACAGGAAAACACAAAGACAGACCAACAGATAGCAATAAAACGCTTTTCCCAGGGAGATAATCCCTGCTAGGGCACCAAAAAAAAAGCCCTTTCGAGGAAGTAAGTGTCGGAGACCAACAGGTGAAGGCTAACCGGAACGTTGACTACAAACAAATTGAGAGAAACTAAAACAAGGTACTACTAGGTGGAGCCTTCTAAGAGCCTGCACCATAATGTAGAAAAAAGAAGGCAATGACTGGCTAAACAGAGGAAATGAGTGATCAAAGATGGAGGCCCCTCTACTCAGAGGGTAGAAGGGGTTAAGGACCAGTTCTGGACCAACTTAGTCCTCAATGATCAAGCAGATGGACGATGTCCCGACGACGGAGGAGATCGTGGGGAAGAAGGCACACTTGGACCAGGTCTTCTTTTCCTGGTTACAGGGGACCAAATGCGGGGTGGTGGAAGCGCCAGAGACTCAAACTCCCAGTCCGACATGTCAGGAATAGGTATTCCAATTGCCTCGCAGAAGGGTCGAAGATCCGAGTAGGAACGGAGAGTCTCTGTTCTTCCCTGATGACGGACCGTCAGAGCGAAAGGGAATCCCCAACGATATGCAATCTGGCGGTCCCTGAGTAACATGAGGAGAGGCTGGAGGTGTCTCCGCTTCTGAAGTGTGAACCAGGATAAGTCCGGAAACAATTGAACCGGAGCGCCATCAAAATCAAAGTTGCGTAGAACTCTCGCCTTCGCCATAATGGATTCTTTGAGGGCAAAATCATGGACACAACAAATAACGTCCCTAGGACGCGCCGCAGATCCCTTAGGCTTGAGTGCTCTGTGAGCTCTGTCCAGCTTGATCTTATGTGATGATGGTTGCCCTAGGATCATATTAAAGATGGCTTCCAGTGTAGCAAAGAGATCCTCGTCCCCAGTGGCCTCAGGAAGACCCCGAACACGGATATTATTCCGACGCCCTCGGTTATCTAAGTCCTCCAAATGGCGCCCCATACCCCTGAGCACCGCCGTTTGAGCAGAGATGGATTCATGAAGCGTGGAAATATACTGCCTAGTATCATCATGGGCATTTTCTAGGGAGTCAACCCGATCCACCACATGTTTAATATCGGTGCGAACAGCCGCAATTTCAGCTCTGCAGGCTTCCGTGACTTCAGAGATAAGAACCCGAAAGTCATCTTTAGTAGGGAAGCGATTAAAATAGCTCGCCCAAGGCTGCGGGAGTTCAGGCAGGGGCGGAGGGTCCACAGCGACAAGTGCTGGAGGGCTTGGAGATCTGGCCCAGATGTCAGAAGGGAGGGGAGAGCTGCTGTCCCCTTGGTCCAACGCTGGGGACTGCATAATTTTCCGGGGTTCGTATGGGGGGGTCCCGGGGAGTACAGATGTAGAGTCCCCTGGGATACCATCCCGTCCCCTGGGGGTCACAGCACCTTTAATTGCAGTCGTCCCCTGAAGAGCGGATCCCGAAGTCATCTTGGCGGAAATCCCTCTCCCAGCAGCGGCAGGCAGGAATTCCGGAGCGGCCGGCGAAAGCCCCAGGTCGGAGGATCCGCATGCAGACACTGTGGGCCAAGGCCCGGATCCTGGAAGAGGTCCAGCAGGGGTGGGTAGCACTGGGTCTTTCTCCCTAATCAAGGCGTGGGAATCCAACGGGGGAAGAGAGGAATGGCGCGCAGCCCTCTGCACCTTGTTGCTGCGAGGAGGGAGCGCCGGACTTGACGTGCGATCCCAATACTGGTCTAGAGTCCTAGCAGGCGAGGGTGATCGGGGAGGGATAGGGGGTCTTCTTTGATGCCATCTTCTTCCCCATAGGATCACAAAACTGTATGTAGCTAGCCAGAAAGTTGCGGTGCAGGCGAGAGCAGCTCCTTCAAGCAGCCATCACCGTCGGCAACCGGACACGCTCCCCAACAAGGCTGCTCCTTCTAATGGGTAAACAATGATCTTGTGCAACCCTTTTCCACTCAGGAAAGGGTATTATAAAAAAAAAAAAAAAGGAAGGCTGTGTCTTTAAGAAGATGCAGCAGTGCTGCTATGGTGCAACTCTCACAAGGCCCGCTCGTCAGACACTTGTATCCTTGCAGATTATCAGCAGGCTGGAAGCTCTCCCTAGCGATCACTCACTCCTTATGGGTCCGATGGTCTGCAGAGTCTCCACACACCTACAGGAGGATACTGAAGAGGGAGAGCGCCACCTCCAAGATGAAGCCCCTGCCGAGCCGACGACCGTCTTCTGAGCCAGTGAGTGAGGAGAAGCAGGGGGAGAAAGCTGACCTTATGAAGCCCGGTCTCCACTTAATCCCTTCCAGGTTCTGCAAAAGTCCGAGAGTGGATCCTAGGGCCTCCGGAACAGAGCGCCTGCACTCTGGCCGCACTGCAGCCGAAAATCAAGGCCGGGGATCCGCCTGGACAGCTAGGCCGCAGCTGTATCTCAGGCCTCCGAGATCGTAGGAGGTTCCCACCTGGATCAAACAGTTCCGGGAGGTGAGTGGGACACAGTAATGGGGAAACTGGGGCACTGTGGCGACGGGAAAGCGGTGGATTAGAAAGGATAAAGTCCCAACCGCAGGAGCTGTGGAAGATCGCGTCCTCACTATCCGGCTGCAGGCCACGCCCCATCTCCAGTGTATTGTCTGAACGTGTGTTTAGCACGACTGGAGGGGGTTATCACAGGTTATATTAGGTTATATTTCCCAATGTTTTGGGGTGTACCCTAATTCAAAAAAATAAAAATAAATTTAAAACCAAAAAGCAGTGAAGGCTACATCCTCCACCACCGCTTCTACCTACACCGCTACATCCACTGCCTCCTCAACCTCCTACTCCATATTGACCTCTTCCTCCTAGATCAAGATGATTATTTTTATGTATTTTATGTTATTTAAAGTCATTTCCCTATCCACATTTGTTTGCAGAGCATTTGCCATGCTCTTAACCACATTTTGATGCCATTTGCAGCCCTCTAGCCCTTTCCATGACATTTTTGGTGCCATTTTAGTGCAAATTTTTTTTGAGTCCTCATTGACTTCAAAGGGGTTCGGCTTCGGGGTCAAGTTTGGGTCCTGAACTCAAACTTTTTTGTGAACCCGTCGAACCCGAACATCCAGGTGTCCGCTCAACTCTAGTTGCAAACTGACACATTTTTTTCTTATATTTCTGTTTGCAGATTATTTTATTTCTCATATATGCTGTTAACAGTGGTCCAGAGGGTTTGCTTTATCGCCTCCACATAGAAACTTCAAGATTACAGATTTTTTTTTTTCATATAGATAATGACTTGGCTGTTTCTGGGCTTGCTGTACTAAGTGGGCTTGCGAATAAGTGGTGTTTAAAGAACTAGAATTTAAGACAAGGAGCAAGAAACTATGGTTTGATAGATTTGCCTTGCGTGTTGATTGCTTGATTATAGCAAGTTCTTCAATTACAGCAGACAGGGTCTAAATCTAAACTCATATTTACTGTTTTCTTTCTTTCCTGTTCATCACCATTTAAACATGTGCTCCATGGACAATGCTACTAAGTGTGTGTCTGTGCAATGTATGCGTGCCTTGAAGAGCAATTTGAGGGTGAATACATTTGCACTAGATGCCAGCATGTTGCATATTTAGAAACACAGATCTTGGATCTAAATAGGCAGCTTGCAGACCTGGGAAGAGGCTTAGACCTTACTGTGCAGGTATTGGCTGGGGTCAGTGAAATGGAGGTGGGTGGAGGGCATAATCAGAATTATGGGGTCAGTAGTTGGGTAATGTTGGAAGAAGGGGTAGAGGGAAAAGTGCCAGTGGGGCTAGTCCTGAGCTGGAACGCCCTAGTAAATATTTATGTTTGGCTATTAGGGGTTAAAGCCCAGGGCCAACAACACTGCAGCAGGGCGTTTCTCCTAGCAACCAGGAGGATGACCGCTGCAGGAAGGATGGGAAAAGGAGAGCAGCAAAGGTCAGACAGATACTTGTGGTAGGGGACTCTATTATTAAGCGGACAGACAGGGTCATCTGTCGCCGAAACCATGAATGCAGAACAGTGTGTTGTCTTCCGGGTGCTCGGGTTTGGCATATTGCATATCAGATAGACAGATTGCTGGGTGGGGCTGGGGAAGACCCGACGGTCATGGTACACATTGGTACCAATGACAAAGTCAGGGAGAGATGGAGGGAACTAGAAGAGAAGCTCAAGTTCCAGACCTCCAAGGTACTGTTTTCAGAAATACCACCAGTGCCATAAGTGTCACTAGAGAGACAGCGGGAGCTTAGGGAGTGGAAGTGGCTCATAAGCTGGTGCAGGAAGGAAGGGATTGGGTTCATGGAGAATTGGGCTGACTTCTCTGTCGTCTACAGGCTCTACAGTAGGGGGGGGTGAGGGGGGTCATACTAATAAGGGAGTAGATAGTATAGATAGAGAGTGGGATATAGCAGGGGACAGTGGGGATTTAGTGGGGGCTGGGGTTAGTGAGGAACGTAGGGAAAAGACTGGGCAGAACTGTACACCGATTAAAAATAGACATGGTAACATAGACCAAAAAAAAAATCACAGATATTAACTTTATGGGTAACAGTAATTTCAAATGTATTTTCACAAATGCCAGAAGTCTAGCAAGCAAAATGGGGGAGCTGGAGGCTATGGTACTAGAGGAACACTTAGATGTAGATGTCATGACTGGGCTGTTAATATTCAGGGTTTTATACTACTTAGGAAAGACAGGGTCAATAGAATATGTGGTGGTGGCATGTGCCTGTTTGAGAGGTGTAATCTGAAGGCGAGTGTAAAAGAGGGAAATGTGGGTGAGGATGGTGAGGATGTTGAAACCTTATGGGTGGAATTACAAAGGGATAGAAACAATTAAAAAATAATACTTGGTGTAATCTATAGACCCCCTAACATCACAGTGGAGATAGAATCTCATCTGTATAACCAAATAGAGCAGGCTGCACTGGCTGGGACAGTGGTCATAATGGGAGATTTTAACTTCCCAGAAATTGACTGGGGTCATGGTTCTGCCTTAACTGCAAAGGGGAGAAGATTCCTCAACTTTCTGCAGGACCCCTTTATGGGCCAGTTTGTAGAAAATCACACTAGCGATGCTCTGTTGGATCTGGTAATTTCTAATGACAACCGAGGGTGTCAATAGCCTTTATATAGCCTAGTATATGTACACACAATGGTGCGGCTTCATACAAAAAGACTACCCAATGTCCCAATGTAACTGGACAAGCTTTCGTACATACACGAAGAAAACAGAGAACTAAAAGCTCTTAGACGTCCAATAGTGAAAAAATATTAGGCTTTATTAAATACTCAATTAGTGAATCATAAAATGCCATAAAAACAAGGGGAGTAGGGAGCACAGACGCCATCCCAGCTCTACAGTGTCAACATAGAAAATCACAATTAAGTTAAACATAGAATAAATTACATATGAGTCCAAAATATAGGGTATGGCTACGCTATTGAGGAGATATGGGTAGTGACCAGAGGATAATCCACACACATATGCAGCCCGTGCACCCGGCGATGGTGTGACCTGACTGGGCCTATATCCTGTCTGTGTAACAGTTAGCCAGACCAAAAGATGGATGGTAAAGGAGGACTCACCAAAATGAATGCGACCTGGATGTCTGGGGTGACTCATATGTAATTTCATCTATGTTTAACTTAATTGTGATTTTCTATGTTGACACTGTAGAGCTGGGATGGCTTCTGTGCTCCCTACTCCCCTTGTTTTTATGGCATTTTATGATTCACTAATTGAGTATTTAACCACTTCAGCCCCGCTAGGTGAAACCCCCTTCATGACCAGAGCACTTTTTACACTTCGGCACTACACTCCTTTCACCGTTTATCGCTCGGTCATGCAACTTACCATACAAATGAATTTTACCTCCTTTTCTTCTCACTAATAGAGCTTTCATTTGGTGGTATTTCATTGCTGCTGGCATTTTTACTTTTTTTGTTATTAATCAAAATGTAACGATTTTTTTGCAAAAAAATGACATTTTTCACTTTCAGCTGTAAAATTTTGCAAAAAAAACGACATCCATATATAAATTTTTCGCCAAATTTATTGTTCTACATGTCTTTGATAAAAAAAAAATGTTTGGGCAAAAAAAAAATGGTTTGGGTAAAAGTTATAGCATTTACAAACTATGGTACAAAAATGTGAATTTCCGCTTTTTGAAACAGCTCTGACTTTCTGAGCACCTATCATGATTCCTGAGGTTCTACAATGCCCAAACAGTAGAAAAACCCCACAAATGACCCCATTTCGGAAAGTAGACACCCTAAGGTATTCGCTGATGGGCATAGTGAGTTCATAGAACTTTTTATTTTTTGTCACAAGTTAGCGGAAAATGATGATGATTTTTTATTTTATTTTTTTTCTTACAAAGTCTCATATTCCACTAACTTGCGACAAAAAATAAAAAATTCTAGGAACTCGCCATGCCCCTCACGGAATACCTTGGGGTGTCTTCTTTCCAAAATGGGGTCACTTGTGGGGTAGTTATACTGCCCTGGCAATTTAGGGGCCCAAATGTGTGAGAAGAACTTTGCAATCAAAATGTGTAAAAAATGACCGGTGAAATCCAAAAGGTGCACTTTGGAATATGTGCCCCTTTGCCCACCTTGGCAGCAAAAAAGTGTGACACATCTGGTATTGCCGTACTCAGGAGAAGTTGGGGAATGTGTTTTGGGGTGTCATTTTACATATACCCATGCTGGGTGAGAAAAATATCTTGGTCAAATGCCAACTTTGTATAAAAAAATGGGAAAAGTTGTCTTTTGCCAAGATATTTCTCTCACCCAGCATGGTTATATGTAAAATGGCACCCCAAAACACATTCCCCAACTTCTCCTGAGTACGGCGATACCAGATGTGTCACACTTTTTTGCTGCCAAGGTGGGCAAAGGGGCCCATATTCCAAAGTGCACCTTTCAGATTTTGCAGGCCATTTTTTACACATTTTGATTGCAAGGTACTTCTCACACATTTGGGCCCCTAAATTGCCAGGGCAGTATAACTACGCCACAAGTGACCCCATTTTGGAAAGAAGACACCCCAAGGTATTCAGTGAGGGGCATGGCGAGTTCCTAGAATTTTTTATTTTTTGTCACAAGTTAGCGGAAAATGATGATTTTTATTTTTTTCTCTTTTTTCCTTACAAAGTCTCATATTTCACTAACTTGCGACAAAAAATAAAAAATTCTAGGAACTCGCCATGCCCCTCACGGAATACCTTGGGGTGTCTTCTTTCCAAAATGGGGTCACTTGTGGCGTAGTTATACTGCCCTGGCAATTTAGGGGCCCAAATGTGTGAGAAGAACTTTGCAATCAAAATCTGTAAAAAATGGCCTGCAAAATCTGAAAGGTGCACTTTGGAATATGTGCCCCTTTGCCCACCTTGGCAGCAAAAAAGTGTGACACATCTGGTATCGCTGTACTCAGGAGAAGTTGGGCAATGTGTTTTGGGGTGTCATTTTACATATACCCATGCTGGATGAGAGAAATATCTTGGCAAAAGACAACTTTTCCCATTTTTTTATACAAAGTTGGCATTTGACCAAGATATTTTTCTCACCCAGCATGGGTATATGTAAAATGACACCCCAAAACACATTCCCCAACTTCTCCTGAGTACGGCGATACCAGATGTGTGACACTTTTTTGCAGCCTAGATGCGCAAAGGGGCCCAAATTCCTTTTAGGAGGGCATTTTTAGACATTTGGATCCCAGACTTCTTCTCACACTTTCGGGCCCCTAAAAAGCCAGGGCAGTATAAATACCCCACATGTGACCCCACTTTGGAAAGAAGACACCCCAAGGTATTCAATGAGGGGCCTGGCGAGTTCCTAGAAATTTTTTATTTTTTGCATATGTTAGCGGAAATTGATTTTTTTGGTTTTTTTCTCACAAAGTCTCACTTTCCGCTAACTTAGGACAAAAATTTCAATCTTTCATGGACTCAATATGCCCCTCAGCGAATACCTTGGGGTGTCTTCTTTCCGAAATGGGGTCACATGTGGGGTATTTATACTGCCCTGGCTTTTTAGGGGCCCTAAAGCGTGAGAAGAAGTCTGGAATATAAATGTCTAAAAATGTTTACGCATTTGGATTCCGTGAGGGGTATGGTGAGTTCATGGGAGATTTTATTTTTTGACACAAGTTAGTGGAATATGAGACTTAGTAAGAAAAAACAAAAACAAACAAAAAATTTCCGCTAACTTGTGCCAAAAAAAATGTCTGAATGGAGCCTTACAGGGGGGGGTGATCAATGACAGGGGGGGTGATCAATGACAGGGGGGTGATCAATGACAGGGGGGTAATCACCCATATAGACTCCCGGATCACCCCCCTGTCATTGATCACCCCCCTGGTAAGGCTCCATTCAGACGTCCGTATAATTTTTACGGATCCATGGATCGGATCCGCAAAACACATGCGGACGTCTGAATGGAGCCTTACAGGGGGGTTATCAATGACAGGGGGTGATCAGGGTGATCACCCCCCTGTCACGGATCACCCCCCCTGTAAGGCTCCATTCAGACATCCGCATGATTTTTTACGGATCCATGGATACATGGATCGGATCCACAAAAAACATGCGGACGTCTGAATGGAGCCTTACAGGGGGGTTATCAATGACAGGGGGTGATCAGGGTAATCAGGGTGATCACCCCCCTGTCACGGATCACCCCCCCTGTAAGGCTCCATTCAGACATCCGCATGATTTTTTACGGATCCATGGATACATGGATCGGATCCACAAAAAACATGCGGACGTCTGAATGGAGCCTTACAGGGGGGTTATCAATGACAGGGGGTGATCAGGGTGATCAGCCCCCTGTCACGGATCACCCCCCCTGTAAGGCTCCATTCAGACATCCGCATGATTTTTTACGGATCCATGGATACATGGATCGGATCCACAAAAAACATGCGGACGTCTGAATGGAGCCTTACAGGGGGGTTATCAATGACAGGGGGTGATCAGGGTAATCAGGGTGATCACCCCCCTGTCACGGATCACCCCCCCTGTAAGGCTCCATTCAGACATCCGCATGATTTTTTACGGATCCATGGATACATGGATCGGATCCACAAAAAACATGCGGACGTCTGAATGGAGCCTTACAGGGGGGTTATCAATGACAGGGGGTGATCAGGGTGATCAGCCCCCTGTCACGGATCACCCCCCCTGTAAGGCTCCATTCAGACATCCGCATGATTTTTTACGGATCCATGGATACATGGATCGGATCCACAAAAAACATGCGGACGTCTGAATGGAGCCTTACAGGGGGGTTATCAATGACAGGGGGTGATCAGGGTGATCACCCCCCTGTCACGGATCACCCCCCCTGTAAGGCTCCATTCAGACATCCGCATGATTTTTTACGGATCCATGGATACATGGATCGGATCCACAAAAAACATGCGGACGTCTGAATGGAGCCTTACAGGGGGGTTATCAATGACAGGGGGTGATCAGGGTAATCAGGGTGATCACCCCCCTGTCACGGATCACCCCCCCTGTAAGGCTCCATTCAGACATCCGCATGATTTTTTACGGATCCATGGATACATGGATCGGATCCACAGAACGCATGCGGACGTCTGAATGGAGCCTTACAGGGGAGTTATCAATGACAGGGGGTGATCAGGGTAATCAGGGTGATCACCCCCCTGTCACGGATCACCCCCCCTGTAAGGCTCCATTCAGACATCCGCATGATTTTTTACGGATCCATGGATACATGGATCGGATCCACAAAAAACATGCGGACGTCTGAATGGAGCCTTACAGGGGGGTTATCAATGACAGGGGGTGATCAGGGTAATCAGGGTGATCACCCCCCTGTCACGGATCACCCCCCCTGTAAGGCTCCATTCAGACATCCGCATGATTTTTTACGGATCCATGGATACATGGATCGGATCCACAGAACGCATGCGGACGTCTGAATGGAGCCTTACAGGGGAGTTATCAATGACAGGGGGTGATCAGGGTAATCAGGGTGATCACCCCCCTGTCACGGATCACCCCCCCTGTAAGGCTCCATTCAGACATCCGCATGATTTTTTACGGATCCATGGATACATGGATCGGATCCACAGAACGCATGCGGACGTCTGAATGGAGCCTTACAGGGGAGTTATCAATGACAGGGGGTGATCAGGGTAATCAGGGTGATCACCCCCCTGTCACGGATCACCCCCCCTGTAAGGCTCCATTCAGACATCCGCATGATTTTTTACGGATCCATGGATACATTGATCGGATCCACAAAAAACATGCGGACGTCTGAATGGAGCCTTACAGGGGGGTGATCAATGACAGGGGGTGATCAGGGAGTGTATATGGGTGATCACCCCCCTGTAAGGCTCCATTCAGACGTCCGCATGTGTTTTGCGGATCCGATCCATGTATCCATGGATCCGTAAAAATCATGCGGACGTCTGAATGGAGCCTTACAGGGGGGTGATCAGTGACAGGGGGGTGATCAATGACAGGGGGTGATCAGGGAGTGTATATGGGTGATCACCCGCCTGTCATTGATCACCCCCCTGTAAGGCTCCATTTAGACGTCCGTATGCGTTTTGCGGATCCGATCCATGTATCCGTGGATCCGTAAAAATCATACGGACGTCTGAACGGAGCCTGACAGGGGGGTGATCAATGACAGGGCGGTGATCAATGACAGGGGGGTGATCAGGGAGTTTATATGGGGTGATCATGGGTGATCAGGGGTTTATAAGGGGTTAATAAGTGACGGGGGGGGGGGTGTAGTGTAGTGTGGTGTTTGGTGCGACTGTACTGACCTACCTGAGTCCTCTGGTGGTCGATCCTAACAAAAGGGACCACCAGAGGACCAGGTAGGAGGTATATTAGACGCTGTTATGAAAACAGCGTCTAATATACCTGTTAGGGGTTAAAAAATTCGGATCTCCAGCCTGCCAGCGAACGATCGCCGCTGGCATGCTGGAGATCCACTCGCTTACCTTCCGTTCCTGTGAGCGCGCGCGCCTGTGTGCGCGCGTTCACAGGAAATCTCGCGTCTCGCGAGATGACGCGTATATGCGTGACTGTGCGCAGCGCTGCCACCTCCGGAACGCACATGTGCGTTAGGCGGTCCGGAGGTGGTTAATAAAGCTTAATATTTTTTCACTATTGGACGTCTAAGAGCTTTTAGTTCTCTGTTTTCTAATTTCCAATGATGCAGAGCTTGTTGGAAATGTTACTGTTCAAGAAACACTAGGTAATAGTGATCACAATAAAGATATATTCCCCCTGAACTATAAGAAGCAAACTCTGGCTGGTAGAGCAAAATCACAGAATTTTAAAAAGGACAATTTCCCCGGGTTGAGGGCAGCATTTCAGGGCATAGACTAGGAGCAGTTACTATTACATAATAATACTGAGGGTAAATAGGAGAGCTTTAAATCCACATTGAGTAATTACACTACAAAAGTGATTCCTGTAGGTAAAAAGGATAAATTGCTAAAATTAAACCCTCCATGGCTTATAGCTACTGTAAAAAAGGCAATAAATGGCAAAAAAAGGGCACATTTGCGGGATCAGCTGTACCCTTTGAAGTTTACAAGGGACTTAATAAAATCCTTAAAAAGGAGATAAAATCGCCAAAAATACAAAACGAACAGCAGGGGGCAAAAGAGAGCAAAACAAATCCCAAAAAATAATTTAAATATATAAATGCTAAACCAAGGTCTGAGCAGGTAGGCCCCCTAAATAACAGTAAAGGGGGGTTAGTCACTAAAGATAAGGAAAAGGCAGAGTTACTTAATATCGGTAGTGCCAGGGCTGTTAGTACATCCAGTACTAACTCAACTGACTAACTTGTAGATATGGTCCAAGCTAAGTTAAATAAGGTAAATGTGAACAGGGCTGCGGGTCCAGATGGATTACACCTAAGAGTTCTTAAATAACTCAGTTCAGTCATTGCTGTGCCCCTATTAATAATTTTTAAAGATTCTCTAGGGACTGGTATGCCCTGTATGTTTTAGACACCGGTCTTAATAACCCCTAAACTGGAAGTGGTTCTGCTGATGTTATGAAGAGGCGCCAGTCTCTCCATAACTTCAGCGCATCCAGCGCCAGTGTAAATACATATCATCCAGACTGAATCCTGACCCGTTCATTTCAATAGGTCTGTGTGAGGAGGCATACGTCTGGCAATAACTACTGTGAGGGGCACATATCTGGCCATAGCTAATGTGAGGGGACGCATATCTGGCCATAACTACTGTGAAGGGGGGACAATATCTGGACATAACTACTGTGAGGGGCACATTTCTGGACATAACTACTGTGAGGGGGGATAATATCTGGGCATAGCTACTGTGAAGGGGCACATAATCTGGCATACCTACTGTGAGGGGGGCACATATCTGGACATAACTACTGTGAAGGGGGGACAATATCTGGGCATAGCTACTGTGAAGGGGCACATAATCTTGCATAACTACTGTGAGGAGGCACATATCTGGACATAACTACTGTGAAGGGTGGGACAATATCTGGGCATAGCTACTGTAAAGGAGGCACATATCTGGCCATAACTACTGTGAGGGGGCACATATCTGCTATAACTACTGTAAGGAGGCACATATCTGGACATAACTACGGTTAGGGGGCACATATCTAGCCATAACTACTGTGAGGGGGCACATATCTGGGCATAGCTACTGTGAGGGGGCACATATCTGGCCATAACTATTGTGAGGGGGCACATATCTGCTATAACTACTGTGAGGGGGCACATATCTAGCCATAACTACTGTGAGGGGGCACATATCTAGCCATAACTACTGTGAGGGGGCACATATCTGGGCATAGCTACTGTGAGGGGGCACATATCTGGCCATAACTACTGTGAGGGGGCACATATCTGGCCATAGCTACTGTGACGGGGCACATATCTGGCCATAACTACTGTGAGGGGGCACATATCTGCCATAACTACTGTGAGGGGGCACATATCTGGCCATAGCTACTGTGACGGGGCACATATCTGGCCATAACTACTGTGAGGGGGCACATATCTGGCCATAACTACTGTGAGGGGGCATATATCTGGCCATAACTACTGTGAGGGGCACATATCTGGCTATAACTACTGTGAGGGGCACATATCTGGCCATAACTACTGTGAGGGGGCATATATCTGGCCATAACTACTGTGAGGGGCACATGTCTAGTGATAACTACTGTGAGGGGGGAACATATCTGGCCATAACTACTGTTAGGGGGCACATAATCTGGCATAACTACTGTGAGGGGGCCACATATCTGGACATAACTACTGTGAAGGGTGGGACAATATCTGGGCATAGCTACTGTAAAGGAGGCACATATCTGGCCATAACTACTGTGAGGGGGCATATAATCTGTCACAATTACTTTGAGGGGGCACATAATCTGGCATAGCTACTGTGAGGGGGCACATATCTGGAATAACTACTGTGAAGGACACATGATCTAGCATAACTACTGTGATGGGCAAATAATCTGGCATAACTACTGTGGTGGGCACATATCTGGGCATAACTACTGCGAGGGGGTACATATCTGTCCATAGCTACTGTGGAGGGGGCACAATGTGGATATTACTACTGTGTACTGGCACAAAGGGGCAAAAATTACTATATAGAAGCATTAAGAGGACATTAATACACACACAGTATCTTTGATGCGACTTATCACCCCTTCCTCTCTCTGTAGGATTAGGGGAAGATGACAAATTGGGGTCCCTTCTGCTGCCACATCTCATTGTATTTATCTTTACCTATGGCCTATGTTTATTTCTATATGTGTGGTTGGGGGTTCCAGGCACATTCTTTGCACAGGGGCCCTCTGCTGCCAATGTCCGCCCCTGGTACCAGGTTATAAGTGATGTACCCCAATATTCAGTGCTGGGTCCTCTATTATTTAATTTATTTATTAATGATATTGAGGATGGGATTAATAGCACCATTTCTTTTTTTGCAGATGACACTAAGCTATTTAGTACTGTGCAGTCTATGGAAGATATCTATAAAATGCAAGCTGATTGGGCATCAACTTGGCAAATGATGTTCAATGTGGATAAATGTAAAGTTATGCATCTCTGTGCCTCATATGTCCTAGGAGATTTAACATTGGGAAAGTTACTTGTAGAGAAGGCCTTGGGTGTCCTTGTAGATCATAGATTAAATAACATACAATGTTAATCAGCTGCTGCTATTGGCTTGCATTAAACAAGGCATGGACTCACGGGGCAGGGATGTAATATTACCACTTTACATTGCTTTGGTGTGGCCTCATCTGGAATATGCAGTTCAGTTCTGGGCACCAGTCCACAGAAAGCATGCTTTGGAACTGGAAAAAAGTACAGAGAAGAGCAACTAAACTGATAAGGGGCATGGAGGGTCTTAGTTATTAAGAAAGATTAAAATAATTACATTTATTTAGTCTTGACAAAAGACGCCTAAGTGGGGGCATGATTAACCTATACAAATATATAAATGGGCCATACAAAAAATATGGTGAATAACTGTTCCATGTAAAATCTCCTCAAAAGACAATGGGGCATTTCAAAGTTTCTTTACTGTAAGAACTGTGAATCTGTGGATTAGACTACGTCTGGACATGGTCACAGCAGGAACAGTGGACAATTTTAAAAAGGGCTTAGATGAATTCTTAAATGTAAACAACATGAATGTTTATGAAAACGTGTAAAGGAGTTTCACTTCCTTCTGGGATTCGCGTTCCTACCTATCCCTTTGGTTGAACTTGATGGACTTATGTCTTTTTTCAACCGTATTAATTATGTAACTATGAATAGCCCAAAAAAATCATTAGATTTAAAGGAAGTCTGTCACCACATTTGAGCCTATTAGACAGATCCAATAGCGTTATATGTGCCACCCAGAAGTTTAAAACGGTACCTTTGTTGCATATACCGGAGTCTTGTTTCAGCCAAAAATGAACTTTGTAGGTTCTGTAAATGCGTCCTCTCAATTGCCCAGGGCGGCGTCTCAATCTTCCGAGCCCAAGATCGGACCTCCCCAACGGCTCATAACCCCGCCCTCCGTGTGCCTCTGCCCGCCCACTCTCCTCCTCTCTCCTTTTCCACTGCGTGGAAAAGGAGAGAGGAGGAGCGTAAACGGGTGGCACTGCGTGGAAAAGGAGAGAGGAGGAGCATAAACGGGTGGGCAGAGGCACACGGAGGGCGGTGGTTATGAGCCGTTGGGGAGGACCGGTCTTGGGCTCGGAAGATTGAGACGCCGCCCTGGGCACTTGAGTTAATTTTTGGCTGAAACAAGACTCCGGTATATGCAACAAAGGTACCGTTTTAAACTTCTGGGTGGCACATATAACGCTATTGGATCTGTCTAATAGGCTCAAATGTGGTGACAGACTCCCTTTAAGAAAAAAGATATGCTTACTATAAAAACATGATTTGATTCTGCCGATATATATAAATGTTTTTGGACTCAGGTTTTCAAATCTGGAGCCAATCAAATAAGCCAGCAATTGACTGAGTGGGCATTTTTATGTGCATCAAGAGGCACAAGAAAGCAAAGTTCAGTGGTGAGGGTTGGAATGGGAGTAGCCGAAGATTGGCGAGTATGACTTATTTTGTTTTTCCTCTTTTTTTATGCCACGCTGAGCCTTTTAAAATTTGAATAAGTCACTCTATAACATTGAATAAAATAAAAAAATTTAAAGAAGATTTACAACATTCTTAGCAGTTCTTTGCAGATTCTGTAATCTTGGCTGCAATCGCGTGACCACCATGTGGGCTTTTCCACTGAGGTCCTAGATATGAGTAAATCACTCGAGATTCATTTTGATTCAGGTTCACCGAAGTTTGGTTTTGACCCCAAACGATTTGGGCTGAACCGAAGTTGCTCCAATTGCCCTAAAAATTGGAATATAACCACCTGTAGCCTCTTAGGACTCAGAATTTTTGGGAAAATTTGTTGAAATCTCTTTTTGTTTATTTTTTATGCATTTTTTCTATAAAACTCTGGATGGAACTCTTGTTGCAGTAGCTGGCTGTCACCTTTGCTTGCCCACAGGATGGGCTGATGCCACTTCATGTGGTTAACTATGGCTGTGGTGGCTACATTTGTGTGTGCCTGCCCACGTCTTATTTTGCTCTTGCACAGCTTGCACAAGGCAATGCTATTTATTGTCTTCCCGCAGCGTGGAGAAAAAAATGCCAGATGGGAGATACTCACACAGATCTAGAAGCAGCCGAGGTCATCAGAGGCATCACCAGATCCCGAAGCACATGTGGCCCTGGCTGTTCTGTGGGAGGTATGCGGCCTCTGGTCTTTATTGCTGCCGCCATCACCCTCCTTGTCTGATGTTGCCTGCTTCTTAGCACCCCAAACTGTCTCCCAGGTCCTGTTTAGCACACAATCATCATTGGAGTCCTCACCCTCCCTGCCACTTCTATCTATGACTGCCACTGTTGTTGCCCCCAACAGCAATACTGCAGTTACAGGTGTCACTACTACCTCCACCAATATGGCTATGCTTGGGGTCTGCAGCCTCCTCCTCAGGGGAGTACAAAAGGTTACTGCTCTCACACATGTGGTCAACATGGAGACTCTCTGGACTATCTGCTTCTGGGGAGTGTGGTGGGGTTTTCTTGCCAATTTTTAGGAAAAAGGAAGGAGCCCCACTAGGAAGGGGCAGTGAAGATTGAGATAACTCCACTGAAAGCCTTCTCTGGGGCTGCAAGGAATAGTAGAAGAAACGCTGTGAACCCAGGCTCCACTACACAGTGTGAGACTCCGAAGTCACCTCCACGTCATCCTGCTGCGACTGGGAGGAGTAGTGAGCCATCCAATCCAAAATCTCATCCTCATCTCAACGATAATGTTATGTCTTTCCGAAGCCAGCAAGGACAACTGCAGCCTACTACTACTATTTCTGGCTGGATACCTGGTGCTGCTATTACCCACATTATGGCTCTGGGTCTTTTGTTTGAAATCCTTCCGTAGCCCTGACATTTTTGGGTTCTCAGATAATATTGTTTGCTACCCTGTGTATTGGTGTAGTAATCACATATATGCTGGTTTTAATAATTTCAACAAACCCTCAAATAATTATTTGATGTGAAATGTGTGACAACAGAAATAAAATCAAATGGATTTGGGCTTAACTTCGTTATCACTTACAGATAATTTTGTGTGCTACCCTGTGTATTGGTGTAGTAATCACGTATATGCTGGTTTAAATATATTTAACAACCCCCCTACAAAAAAATTTACTCAGTGTTGAGATAATTTGGTGCACTACCCTGTGTATTGGTGTACAGATAGCCTTTATGCTGGTTTAATTAAGTAGAACCCACCCAAAAAATTTAATTCCAACTGTGTGGATATAGAATAAATGGAAATGGATTGAGGCCTGACGCTTATTTTCATGTTAACACTCATAGGTAAATTGGTGCCCTGCCCTGTGTATTGGTGTACTGATCAACTGTATGCTGGTTTAATTAAAGGGGTTGTTCGAATTATAAAAAAAGATATATATATAGCACTGTAAATCTAATGGTCAGCAATATATAACTAAGCTAAGCAATTTTTAGGCAAAAAAATATATATTTCCTAATTTCTCTGGTTCTCTTCTGGTCCTTTGTTTACCTGCAATAACAACAATCTCTGCCCCTCCAGCTGCTCTGCAAAGGTGGTGAATAAGTCTGCCCTGAGTGAAATGTCTGCCTGCTGGGATACTGAGCAGCATGTTGTATGTGTAGGACTACAAATCCCAGCTGTACAATGACGCTGCTGATACACACAGGATCTTCCCCCTACCTGTGCTTATGCAATGCTCTGCAGAACTCCTCCAGTCTGTCAGCTCCTATGCCTAGCATTTGTCTCCTCACTGCCTGCAGCTACTCAGTAAAGCCTTCAGCCCTGAGTCTGTGCTGCTGAAGGGGTTAACATTTTCAGGGAGAGGGCAGACAGCAGCAGACAGCAATGCAGGGGGCGTGGCCAGCACAGTGACCTCGTGTACAGACACATATCTGGTCTCTCAGGCTTGTGCATGAAACATCATCAGAGCAGGGAGAGAAGCTGACATCACAGGTCATGTGACCCTCAGTGAAATCTGAGAAAGGAGCAACTGCAGATGCAGTAAGTTAATTGTAAAGCCCTTACATTTGATTAGTTAGAAACATACAAAGAACAAAATAATAACTCAGACAACCCCTTTAAATTGAACAATTTCCAAAAAAGGAAATTCCAATCATGTGGAAATACAATAAACAGAAATGGACGATTGAGGCCTGATGTTTATTTTCATGTTAACACTCACAGGTAAGTTGTTGTCCTACACTGTATATTGAGTAATGATCACCTATATTTTGTTTTAATTAAACTGAACCCACAAAAAAAAAAAAATCCCATTGTGTGGAAATACAATAAGCAGGAATGGATTGAGGCCTTGTGCTTATTTTCACGGTTACACTCACAAGTAAGTTGTTGCCCTACCCTGTGTATTGATGTACTGATCACCTATATGCTGGTTTAATCAAATTGAATCCAGAAAAAAAATTTTTTACAACCGTGTAGAAATACAATAAACAGAAACAGACAATTGAGGCCTGACACTTATTTTCATGTTAACACTCACAGGTAAATTGTTGCTCTACCCTGTGTATTGGTGTACTGATCACCTACTGTATATGCTGGTTGAATTCAATTTAATATCCCCCCCCCCCCCCAAAAGAAAATTGGAACTGTTTGTGTGTGGAGATAATAAAGTACAATTATTATCAATAAGTACAGCTGAAACTCTATCCCTTCCACAGGTTAGCTGAAACAAAGAATTTTCCCTTAAAATCTTATGTACTTGTCATGTACCCTCTCATTCTGTATTGTTCACTAAAAGCAACAATGAAAAGTACAGAGCTTACATTGTAACCAATAAAATTTAGGGAGTACTCAACTAGATGACGGGGGTGCTGGGAGTCCGACACGACCATTTTGATATTTATAGCCAACAATACATGGGTCTAGCAATACTCAATTTGTAAATGCATGTAATGTTAACACATCGTGGTTTGCACAAATACATATATTGGGACATTTATGAAATCTGGTATGCCAGTTTTCTGATGTTAAATTTTTGCAAGTGCTGGTGCACGTGACTTTTGGCCTCTTTCAAAAGTGGACTTGGATTAAGGCCAATGAGTACATTTATCAAAACAGATATGCTTGTTTTGTGGCATTTGCAGCGTTTTTTTTGCCACATTTGGTCACATTTTGCGACATATAATTACCCTTCCTACTTTTCAAAGTGGTCTATGTTTAAAGGCTATGTATACCTACTGAGGCAATTTTTGTTTATGATTGCATTTTACTAATTTTTGGCTAAAAATCATATTTTCAGTTGGCAGTTATTTAAAATATTGAACCATTCTGTCACAATGGGTTAACAGTTTTATTTAACTGTGTGACTGATCCTTTCACTTTCACTTTGTGCTGGTCATCTAATAACCCTTATCTCGAAACTATTAAGAGGTCATAAACACCTAGTTAAGCCACATTCTTATCAGTAAGATAAGAACTGAGCTATAATGAGTATTTGGGAGGTCATAGAGCGGAGATAAGGAGTCCTTCTGCTTCCCAGATGACAGAAAATCCAAAAGGTGCTACTAGAGCATGTCAACTCTGTACACAAAAAAATATTCCCTATTTTTAATAAAGACCAAAATGATAAAATTCCCCAAAAGGTGTACATAGATTTTAAGAGGACCTTTCATGTTTTTTTTTTATTCTAGATAAATGACTTTACTTGCGGGGTACCTCCGCTGATGCTGCCACCCTGCCTGTTCTTTTAAAATATCGCTCCTATGCCCCGCTGTGCCAATGGGCGTCTCCTTCTCCCTGGCTGTGCCGTGATCCAATCACAGCGGAGAGCGTCACAGCCAGGGAGAAAAAAAAAAAGCTCACCTTTTCCCTAGCTGTGACGCTCTCCGCTGTGATTGGATCACGGCACAGCCAGGGAGAAGGAGATGCCCACTGAGAAACCCTGGCATCTCCTCCTCCCTGTACCGATGCTCAGTTTTAACATACTGAGCGGGAAAACTACAGGGGGGCACAGGAGGACGTAGTAGCAATATTTAAAAAAAACAGGCAGGATGACAGCATCAGCGGGGGGTACCCCGCAAGTAAAGGTATTTATCTAGAATTAAAATAAACCATGAAAGGTCCTCTTTAAGGGCTAAGTGAGATTATACCTGGGTTATGGCACATTTACTATTTGCGAGTTTTGCAAAAGTCCCAAAAAGGTCGCAACTACACCCCAGGCAACCCCCTGGTCTACTTTTACACATATAGGTATAAACCACATTGCACTCACTGAATATATATATATATATATATATTAAGGTGTACCAGGAGCCTTGCTAGGTTAAAACATTCGGGGCCTGGGCCCCTGATGTTTTGTCCCAGCCCCCGAATGTCCTGCCTGTCAGCTACATACAACTGTATTGTTGTCCTCAGGACGGCAATACAATTGAATCTAATGCACTGGAAGAGCTAAAGGACCTGTGATAACATCGTAGGTCATGTGACCAGTAAAACAGGCAGTGGTTGAGAAGGAACTGTGATGATGTCAGCATCATGTGACCAGGGGTATGTCCATGTGCTGAAACGTTTCAATTGGCTGTCCTGTACCACCTGTTGGATGTGTCATGGGTCAAAGTTCTTCACAATGTAAAAGAATATGGCGGGCGCTAATATCTCCATATGTTCGCATGTCGGGGAATCGCAAACACGCAAAGTTCGCCGCGAAACTATCGCCGGGCGAACCGCAAGCCCATCGCTAATGAGGTGGCTGAGAGAAGATGTCCAGACAGAATGGAGAAGATGATGACAGAGATGATCTACATCAGAGGAGACGTCACCTGGGAGGCACTGGATGTGAGAGGTATGTGCTGCTGTATAGCAAGTACAGGAAATGCAGTGTGCGGTGGAAGGGTCGATTTAGAGAACTGGGCCATATTCATTGGGGCTTGGGCCCCAGATCTTTTGAGACCCTAGCAACACCCCTGAGGTGCACCATTTCATAAACTTGGCACAAGCACACAAAGCAAAGGCAGACTTAAAACTGACACAAAAACAACCGATAAAATAATAAATGTCTTCCCCAAAGTTGCAGATTAGCTCCCCTTTAAGTCTCATTTATCTTCTCCAAAAGTTACAAAAGTCGCAAACATATTACAACTCCATACCAGACAAGCCCCAGATGTACTTAAAAGTCCTTGTACATAAAAGATATAGGAGTAAACCACATCACACTTGCACCAAATTCATTATTACTTTTCATAAATTAGGTGCACTGGCTTAAACCAAAGACAGACTTAAAAACTGCAGAAACACTGCAAATGCTAAATTAGTTTTCATATCTGGTAGTTTTTTAAAGTAGTTAAAATGCACTCACGCAAAAAATATAGCAGGTAGCTTGTTCATTTTGTCTAGTTTTTCAACAAGCTGAGGAAAATATTTCTTGCATTCAACCTCAGATGGCTCCATAGGTTTAAGGCTTTCCAGCACTTTTGCAACCTTGAAAACAAAACATATTAGTGATCATATAGTGATGGATGCATCTATAGATAATATAGTTTTACAGAAGAGCATGATGACTTTCTTTCAGAAACAGCTCCAGCTCCATAGAAGTGAATGGGGCTCATCTTACACACAACCTGTGGACTGTTTTAGTAAGAAAGCAGACAGGTTTTTCTAGTCACGTATACCCAGTTTAAAACATACTGGAAAAAAATATCAACTCACTTAAATTCTTCAATACAGAAACCTTACTCTATGCCCTTTTAAAGGAGTTTTCCCATCTTAGACATTGTATATGGAGCCCCACCACAGGGACCTGCACCTATCTACAGAACGAGAATCCCACTACCTCTTGTGGTTGATGTGAATGGACAGGTGGCTGTGCATGCACATCTCCATTCATTTCCTTGGAAGTTCTGAAAACAGCTGACATATCCTGTAGATATGCCACACAATAAATGTCTAAGATGGGAAAACGTATTTAAATGAAACCACAATCGTAAAAGTTCTTAAACTGAATACTAAATCTGAAACTTTGATGAGCAGTAGAAGAACTGTGCTGCTATATCTTTTCACAGAATAAGAATAGGCTAATGGAAAGTAAAAGTGACTAGGGATGAGCGAACTCGAACTGTATAGTTCGGGTTCGTACCGAATTTTGGGGTGTCCGTGACACGGACCCGAACCCGGACATTTTCGTAAAAGTCCGGGTTCGGGTTCGGTGTTCGTCGCTTTCTTCGCGCTTTTGTGACGCTTTCTTGGCGCTTTTTGAAAGGCTGCAAAGCAGCCAATCAACAAGCGTCATACTACTTGCCCCAAGAGGCCATCACAGCCATGCCTACTATTGGCATGGCTGTGATTGGCCAGAGCACCATGTGACCCAGCCTCTATTTAAGCTGGAGTCACATAGCGCCGCCCGTCACTCTGCTCTGATTAGCGTAGGGAGAGGTTGCGGCTGCGACAGTAGGGCGAGATTAGGCAGATTAACTCCTCCAAAGGACTTGATTAACTGATCGATCTGCAGCTGTGGATCATTGAGCTGCTGATCCTCAATTGCTCACTGTTTTTAGGCTGCACAGACCGTTTGTCAGTCTCATTTTTCTGGGGTGATCGGCGGCCATTTTGTGTCTTGTGGTGCGCCAGCACAAGCTGCGACCAAGTGCATTTAACCCTCAATGGTGTGGTTGTTTTTTGGCTAAAGCCTACATCAGGGTGAAGCTGTCACACCAAGTGCATTTAACCAGCAATAGTCTGTTCATTTTTTGGCCATATACAAAATCAGGGGCAAGCTGCGCCTGTCACCAAGTGCATTTAACCCTCAATGGTGTGGTTGTTTTTTGGCTAAAGCCTACATCAGGGTGAAGCTGTCACACCAAGTGCATTTAACCAGCAATAGTCTGTTCATTTTTTGGCCATATACAAAATCAGGGGCAAGCTGCGCCTGTCACCAAGTGCATTTAACCCTCAATGGTGTGGTTGTTTTTTGGCTAAAGCCTACATCAGGGTGAAGCTGTCACACCAAGTGCATTTAACCAGCAATAGTCTGTTCATTTTTTGGCCATATACAAAATCAGGGGCAAGCTGCGCCTGTCACCAAGTGCATTTAACCCTCAATGGTGTGGTTGTTTTTTGGCTAAAGCCTACATCAGGGTGAAGCTGTCACACCAAGTGCATTTAACCAGCAATAGTCTGTTCATTTTTTGGCCATATCCCAGTCTAATTCTGTCACTAAATCCATACCGGTCACCCAGCGCCTAAATACTAGGCCTCAAATTTATATCCAGCTAAATCTGTCCCTAGTGCTGTAGCTGGGCGAGTTATTTAGTGTCCGTTCAAGCACATTTCTTGTTCTGGGTTGAAATACAATTCTCAATTTAGCAATTTCATAATTTAGTGGTTCCTGCTATATCAGAGCTCTTTGAAATCTATCCCAAAAAGGGTATATAATATTGAAGGTGCACATAGGGTCATTCAGAGTAACTTCACACACACCCGCTACTGTGTATTTCCAAGTCTAATTCTGTCACTAAATCCATACCGGTGACCCAGCGCCTAAATACTAGGCCTCAAATTTAATTCCCTCTAAATCTCTCGTTACCCACCGCTGTACTGTTGTTGCTGGGCAAGATATTTAGTGTCCGTCAAAGCACATTTTTTGTTCTGGGTTGAAGTACAATTCCCAATTTAGCAATTTCATAATTTAGTGGTTTCTGCTATATCAGAGCTATTTGAAATCTATCCCAAAAAGGGTATATAATATTGAAGGTGCACATAGGGTCATTCAGAATAACTTCACACACACCCGCTACTGTGTATTTCCAAGTCTAATTCTGTCACTAAACCCATACCTGTCACCCAGCGCCTAAATACTAGGCCTCAAATTTAAATCCCTCTAAATCTCTCGTTACCGTTGTCCTGTTGTAGCTGGGAAAGTTATTTAGTGCCCGTCAAAGCACATTTTTTGTTCTGGGTTGAAGTACAATTCCCAATTTAGCAATTTCATAATTTAGTGGTTCCTGCTATATCAGAGCTATTTGAAATCTATCCCAAAAAGGGTATATAATATTGAAGGTGCACATAGGGTCATTCAGAATAACTTCACACACACCCGCTACTGTGTATTTCCAAGTCTAATTCTGTCACTAAATCCATACCGGTGACCCAGCGCCTAAATACTAGGCCTCAAATTTAATTCCCTCTAAATCTCTCGTTACCCACCGCTGTACTGTTGTTGCTGGGCAAGATATTTAGTGTCCGTCAAAGCACATTTTTTGTTCTGGGTTGAAGTACAATTCCCAATTTAGCAATTTCATAATTTAGTGGTTTCTGCTATATCAGAGCTATTTGAAATCTATCCCTAAAAGGGTATATAATATTGAAGGTGCACATAGGGTCATTCAGAATAACTTCACACACACCCGCTACTGTGTATTTCCAAGTCTAATTCTGTCACTAAATCCATACCGGTGACCCAGCGCCTAAATACTAGGCCTCAAATTTAATTCCCTCTAAATCTCTCGTTACCCACCGGTGTACTGTTGTTGCTGGGCAAGATATTTAGTGTCCGTCAAAGCACATTTTTTGTTCTGGGTTGAAGTACAATTCCCAATTTAGCAATTTCATAATTTAGTGGTTTCTGCTATATCAGAGCTATTTGAAATCTATCCCTAAAAGGGTATATAATATTGAAGGTGCACATAGGGTCATTCAGAATAACTTCACACACACGCTTCTGTGCATTTCCAAGTCTAATTCTGTCACTAAATCCATACCGGTGACCCAGCGCCTAAATACTAGGCCTCAAATTTAAATCCCTCTAAATCTCTCGTTACCCACCACTGTACTGTTGTTGCTGGGCAAGATATTTAGTGTCCGTCAAAGCACATTTTTTGTTCTGGGTTGAAGTACAATTCCCAATTTAGCAATTTCATAATTTAGTGGTTTCTGCTATATCAGAGCTATTTGAAATCTATCCCTAAAAGGGTATATAATATTGAAGGTGCACATAGGGTCATTCAGAATAACTTCACACACACCCGCTACTGTGTATTTCCAAGTCTAATTCTGTCACTAAATCCATACCGGTGACCCAGCGCCTAAATACTAGGCCTCAAATTTAATTCCCTCTAAATCTCTCGTTACCCACCGGTGTACTGTTGTTGCTGGGCAAGATATTTAGTGTCCGTCAAAGCACATTTTTTGTTCTGGGTTGAAGTACAATTCCCAATTTAGCAATTTCATAATTTAGTGGTTTCTGCTATATCAGAGCTATTTGAAATCTATCCCTAAAAGGGTATATAATATTGAAGGTGCACATAGGGTCATTCAGAATAACTTCACACACACGCTTCTGTGCATTTCCAAGTCTAATTCTGTCACTAAATCCATACCGGTGACCCAGCGCCTAAATACTAGGCCTCAAATTTAAATCCCTCTAAATCTCTCGTTACCCACCACTGTACTGTTGTTGCTGGGCAAGATATTTAGTGTCCGTCAAAGCACATTTTTTGTTCTGGGTTGAAGTACAATTCCCAATTTAGCAATTTCATAATTTAGTGGTTTCTGCTATATCAGAGCTATTTGAAATCTATCCCTAAAAGGGTATATAATATTGAAGGTGCACATAGGGTCATTCAGAATAACTTCACACACACGCTTCTGTGCATTTCCAAGTCTAATTCTGTCACTAAATCCATACCGGTGACCCAGCGCCTAAATACTAGGCCTCAAATTTAATTCCCTCTAAATCTCTCGTTACCCACCGCTGTACTGTTGTTGCTGGGCAAGATATTTAGTGTCCGTCAAAGCACATTTTTTGTTCTGGGTTGAAGTACAATTCCCAATTTAGCAATTTCATAATTTAGTGGTTTCTGCTATATCAGAGCTATTTGAAATCTATCCCTAAAAGGGTATATAATATTGAAGGTGCACATAGGGTCATTCAGAATAACTTCACACACACGCTTCTGTGCATTTCCAAGTCTAATTCTGTCACTAAATCCATACCGGTGACCCAGCGCCTAAATACTAGGCCTCAAATTTAAATCCCTCTAAATCTCTCGTTACCCACCGCTGTACTGTTGTTGCTGGGCAAGATATTTAGTGTCCGTCAAAGCACATTTTTTGTTCTGGGTTGAAGTACAATTCCCAATTTAGCAATTTCATAATTTAGTGGTTTCTGCTATATCAGAGCTATTTGAAATCTATCCCTAAAAGGGTATATAATATTGAAGGTGCACATAGGGTCATTCAGAATAACTTCACACACACGCTTCTGTGCATTTCCAAGTCTAATTCTGTCACTAAATCCATACCGGTCACCCAGCGCCTAAATACTAGGCCTCAAATTTATATCCCGCTGAATTTGAATACAATACATTGGGCCAAATAATATATTTGTTGTTGTGGTGAACCATAACAATGAGAAAAACATCTAGTAAGGGACGCGGACGTGGACATGGTCGTGGTGGTGTTAGTGGACCCTCTGGTGCTGGGAGAGGACGTGGCCGTTCTGCCACATCCACACGTCCTAGTGTACCAACTACCTCAGGTCCCAGTAGCCGCCAGAATTTACAGCGATATATGGTGGGGCCCAATGCCGTTCTAAGGATGGTAAGGCCTGAGCAGGTACAGGCATTAGTCAATTGGGTGGCCGACAGTGGATCCAGCACGTTCACATTATCTCCCACCCAGTCTTCTGCAGAAAGCGCACAGATGGCGCCTGAAAACCAACCCCATCAGTCTGTCACATCACCCCCATGCATACCAGGGAAACTGTCTCAGCCTCAAGTTATGCAGCAGTCTCTTATGCTGTTTGAAGACTCCGCTGGCAGGGTTTCCCAAGGGCATCCACCTAGCCCTTCCCCAGCGGTGAAAGACATAGAATGCACTGACGCACAACCACTTATGTTTCCTGATGATGAGGACATGGGAATACCACCTCAGCATGTCTCTGATGATGACGAAACACAGGTGCCAACTGCTGCGTCTTTCTGCAGTGTGCAGACTGAACAGGAGGTCAGGGATCAAGACTGGGTGGAAGACGATGCAGGGGACGATGAGGTCCTAGACCCCACATGGAATGAAGGTCGTGCCACTGACTTTCACAGTTCGGAGGAAGAGGCAGTGGTGAGACCGAGCCAACAGCGTAGCAAAAGAGGGAGCAGTGGGCAAAAGCAGAACACCCGCCGCCAAGAGACTCCGCCTGCTACTGACCGCCGCCATCTGGGACCGAGCACCCCAAAGGCAGCTTCAAGGAGTTCCCTGGCATGGCACTTCTTCAAACAATGTGCTGACGACAAGACCCGAGTGGTTTGCACGCTGTGCCATCAGAGCCTGAAGCGAGGCATTAACGTTCTGAACCTGAGCACAACCTGCATGACCAGGCACCTGCATGCAAAGCATGAACTGCAGTGGAGTAAACACCTTAAAACCAAGGAAGTCACTCAGGCTCCCCCTGCTACCTCTTCTGCTGCTGCCGCCTCGGCCTATTCTGCTGCTGCCGCCTCGGCCTCTTCCTCCGCCTCTGGAGGAACGTTGGCACCTGCCGCCCAGCAAACAGGGGATGTACCACCAACACCACCACCACCACCTCCGTCACCAAGCGTCTCAACCATGTCACACGCCAGCGTTCAGCTCTCCATCTCACAAACATTTGATAGAAAGCGTAAATTCCCACCTAGCCACCCTCGATCCCTGGCCCTGAATGCCAGCATTTCTAAACTACTGGCCTATGAAATGCTGTCATTTAGGCTGGTGGACACAGACAGCTTCAAACAGCTCATGTCGCTTGCTGTCCCACAGTATGTTGTTCCCAGCCGGCACTACTTCTCCAAGAGAGCCGTGCCTTCCCTGCACAACCAAGTATCCGATAAAATCAAGTGTGCACTGCGCAACGCCATCTGTAGCAAGGTCCACCTAACCACAGATACGTGGACCAGTAAGCACGGCCAGGGACGCTATATCTCCCTAACTGCACACTGGGTAAATGTAGTGGCAGCTGGGCCCCAGGCGGAGAGCTGTTTGGCGCACGTCCTGCCGCCGCCAAGGATCGCAGGGCAACATTCTTTGCCTCCTGTTGCCACCTCCTCCTTCTCGGCTTCCTCCTCCTCTTCTTCCACCTGCTCATCCAGTCAGCCACACACCTTCACCACCAACTTCAGCACAGCCCGGGGTAAACGTCAGCAGGCCATTCTGAAACTCATATGTTTGGGGGACAGGCCCCACACCGCACAGGAGTTGTGGCGGGGTATTGAACAACAGACCGACGAGTGGTTGCTGCCGGTGAGCCTCAAGCCCGGCCTGGTGGTGTGTGATAATGGGCGAAATCTCGTTGCAGCTCTGGGACTAGCCAATTTGACGCACATCCCTTGCTTGGCGCATGTGCTGAATTTGGTGGTGCAGAAGTTCATTCACAACTACCCCGACATGTCAGAGCTGCTGCATAAAGTGCGGGCCGTCTGTTCGCGCTTCCGGCGTTCACATCCTGCCGCTGCTCGCCTGTCTGCGCTACAGCGTAACTTCGGCCTTCCCGCTCACCGCCTCATATGCGACGTGCCCACCAGGTGGAACTCCACCTTGCACATGCTGGACAGACTGTGCGAGCAGCAGCAGGCCATAGTGGAGTTTCAGCTGCAGCACGCACGGGTCAGTCGCACTACAGAACAGCACCACTTCACCACCAATGACTGGGCCTCCATGCGAGACCTGTGTGCCCTGTTGCGCTGTTTCGAGTACTCCACCAACATGGCCAGTGGCGATGACACCGTTATCAGCGTTACAATACCACTTCTATGTCTCCTTGAGAAAACACTTAGGGCGATGATGGAACAGGAGGTGGCCCAGGAGGAGGAGGAGGAGGATGAGGAAGAGGGGTCATTTTTAGCACTTTCAGGCCAGTCTCTTCGAAGTGACTCAGAGGGAGGTTTTTTGCAACAGCAGAGGCCAGGTACAAATGTGGCCAGCCAGGGCCCACTACTGGAGGACGAGGAGGACGAGGATGAGGAGGAGGTGGAGGAGGATGAGGATGAAGCATGGTCACAGCGGGGTGGCACCCAACGCAGCTCGGGTCCATCACTGGTGCGTGGCTGGGGGGAAAGGCAGGACGATGACGATACGCCTCCCACAGAGGACAGCTTGTCCTTACCCCTGGGCAGCCTGGCACACATGAGCGACTACATGCTGCAGTGCCTGCGCAACGACAGCAGAGTTGCCCACATTTTAACCTGTGCGGACTACTGGGTTGCCACCCTGCTGGATCCACGCTACAAAGACAATGTGCCCACCTTACTTCCTGCACTGGAGCGTGATAGGAAGATGCGCGAGTACAAGCGCACGTTGGTAGACGCGCTACTGAGAGCATTCCCAAATGTCACAGGGGAACAAGTGGAAGCCCAAGGCCAAGGCAGAGGAGGAGCAAGAGGTCGCCAAGGCAGCTGTGTCACGGCCAGCTCCTCTGAGGGCAGGGTTAGCATGGCAGAGATGTGGAAAACTTTTGTCAACACGCCACAGCTAACTGCACCACCACCTGATACGCAACGTGTTAGCAGGAGGCAACATTTCACTAACATGGTGGAACAGTACGTGTGCACACCCCTCCACGTACTGACTGATGGTTCGGCCCCATTCAACTTCTGGGTCTCTAAATTGTCCACGTGGCCAGAGCTAGCCTTTTATGCCTTGGAGGTGCTGGCCTGCCCGGCAGCCAGCGTTTTGTCTGAACGTGTATTCAGCACGGCAGGGGGCGTCATTACAGACAAACGCAGCCGCCTGTCTACAGCCAATGTGGACAAGCTGACGTTCATAAAAATGAACCAGGCATGGATCCCACAGGACCTGTCCGTCCCTTGTCCAGATTAGACATTAACTACCTCCCCATAACCATATATTATTGGACTCCAGGGCACTTCCTCATTCAATCCTATTTTTATTTTCATTTTACCATTATATTGCGATGCTACCCAAAGTTGAATGAACCTCTCCTCTGCCTGTGTGCTAGGCCTAAATATATGCCAATGGACTGTTGCAGTGGTGGCTGACATGAAGCCTGATTCTCTGCTATGACATGCAGACTAATTCTCTGCTGACATGAAGCCAGATTGTCTGTTACGGGACCTCTCTCCTCTGCCTGGGTGCTGGGCCTAAATTTATGACCATGGACTGTTGCAGTGGTGGCTGACGTGAAGCCTGATTCTCTGCTATGACATGCAGACTGATTCTCTGCTGACATGAAGCCAGATCGTCTGTTACGGGACCTCTCTGCTCTGCCTGTGTGCTAGGCCTAAATATATGCCAATGGACTGTTGCAGTGGTGGGTGACGTGAAGCCTCATTCTCTGCTATGACATGCAGACTGATTCTCTGCTGACATGAAGCCAGATTGTCTGTTACGGGACCTCTCTGCTCTGCCTGTGTGCTAGGCCTAAATATATGCCAATGGACTGTTGCAGTGGTGGGTGACGTGAAGCCTCATTCTCTGCTATGACATGCAGACTGATTCTCTGCTGACATGAAGCCAGATCCTCTGTTACGGGAGCTCTCTCCTCTGCCTGGGTGCTGGGCCTAAATTTATGACAATTGACTGTTGCAGTGGTGGGTGACGTGAAGCCTGATTCTCTGCTATGACATGCAGACTGATTCTCTGCTGACATGAAGCCAGATCGTCTGTTACGGGACCTCTCTGCTCTGCCTGTGTGCTAGGCCTAAATATATGCCAATGGACTGTTGCAGTGGTGGGTGACGTGAAGCCTCATTCTCTGCTATGACATGCAGACTGATTCTCTGCTGACATGAAGCCAGATTGTCTGTTACGGGACCTCTCTGCTCTGCCTGTGTGCTAGGCCTAAATATATGCCAATGGACTGTTGCAGTGGTGGGTGACGTGAAGCCTCATTCTCTGCTATGACATGCAGACTGATTCTCTGCTGACATGAAGCCAGATTGTCTGTTACGGGACCTCTCTGCTCTGCCTGTGTGCTAGGCCTAAATATATGCCAATGGACTGTTGCAGTGGTGGGTGACGTGAAGCCTCATTCTCTGCTATGACATGCAGACTGATTCTCTGCTGACATGAAGCCAGATCCTCTGTTACGGGAGCTCTCTCCTCTGCCTGGGTGCTGGGCCTAAATTTATGACAATTGACTGTTGCAGTGGTGGGTGACGTGAAGCCTGATTCTCTGCTATGATATGAAGACTGATTCTCTGCTGACATGAAGCCAGATTGTCTGTTACGGGACCTTTCTCCTCTGCCTGGGTTCTGGGCCTAAATTTATGAAAATTGACTCTTACAGTGGTGGGTGACGTGAAGCCTGATTCTCTGCTATGATATGAAGACTGATTCTCTGCTGACATGAAGCCAGATTCTCTGTTACGGGACCTCTCTCCTCTGCCTGGGTGCTGGGTAGTGTTGAGCGCGAATATTCGAAAAGCAAATTTTTTTCGCGAATATCGCAACTTCGCGATTTCGCGAATATTTCGAATATAGTGCTATATATTCGTAAAAACGAATATTCGTTTTTTGTTTCCCCCCCCCCCCCCACAAAATTACAGTACACATATAATTGATTGTTTCCCAAAGGTCCAACAGCTCAGATCTTACTCACATTGCCTAGAAAGTGATTGAGGCGCGAATCTTCGTAAGGCGATTTTATTAGCGCACATGCGAATATCGGCACGTCCCAGAACAGAGGCAAAGGGCTTTGCATTCATACATTAGTGAATTGAGTTGCGAATCTTCGTAAGGCGATTTTATTAGCGCACATGCGAATATCTACACTTGTCCCAGAACAGAGGCAAAGGGCTTTGCATTCATACATTAGTGATTGAATTGAGCTGCGAATCTTCGTAAGGCGATTTTATTAACGCAAATGCAAATATCTACACTTGTCCCCAGAACAGAGAGGCAAAGGCCTGTGCATTCATATAGTATAGCACCATATTCGCGAATACGTAGAACTTCGTAAAAGTCGATTTACGAATATTCGTATTTTTTATTTTACTTTCCACCTTACAGATTACATTGATCTGTACTCTGTCAACTACTGTCATCACCCCCCACTGTATCTCGATTGATTCCCAAAAGTCTCACATTCCCTAGAAAGTGATTGAGGTGCGAATCTTCGTAAGGCGATTTTATTAGCGCACATGCGAATATCTACACTTGTCCCAGAACAGAGGCAAAGGGCATTGCATTCATACATTAGTGATTGAATTGAGTTGCGAATCTTCGTAAGGCGATTTCATTAGCGCACATGTGAATTTTGCATAGCATATGTATTATGCGATAATTCGAATTATCGCATATGCGAAATAATAACGAATTTGAATAATCGCGAATATTTTACGAATATTCTTTCGAATATTCACAAAATTTCGCGAATTCGAATATGGGACATGCCGCTCAACACTAGTGCTGGGCCTAAATTTATGACAATGGACTGTTGCAGTGGTGGGTGACGTGAAGCCTGATTCTCTGCTATGACATGCAGACTGATTCTCTGCTGACATGAAGCCAGATTGTCTGTTACGGGACCTCTCTCCTCTGCCTGGGTGCTGGGCCTAAATATATGCCAATGGACTGTTGCAGTGGTGGCTGACGTGAAGCCTCATTCTCTGCTATGACATGCAGACTAATTCTCTGCTGACATGAAGACAGATTCTCTGTTACGGGACCTCTCTCCTCTGCCTGGGTGCCGGGGCCTAAATATCTGAGAATGGACTGTTCCAGTGGTGGCTGACGTGAAGCCTCATTCTCTGCTATGACATGCAGACTAATTCTCTGCTGACATGAAGACAGATTCTCTGTTACGGGACCTCCCTCCTCTGCCTGGGTGCTGGGCCTAAATATATGCCAATGGACTGTTGCAGTGGTGGCTGACGTGAAGCCTCATTCTCTGCTATGACATGCAGACTAATTCTCTGCTGACATGAAGACAGATTCTCTGTTACGGGACCTCCCTCCTCTGCCTGGGTGCTGGGCCTAAATATATGCCAATGGACTGTTGCAGTGGTGGCTGACGTGAAGCCTCATTCTCTGCTATGACATGCAGACTGATTCTCTGCTGACATGAAGCCAGATTCTCTGTTACGGGACCTCTCTCCTCTGCCTGTGTGTGTGCTGGGCCTAAATATATGCCAATGGACTGTTGCAGTGGTGGCTGACGTGAAGCCTCATTCTCTGCTATGACATGCAGACTGATTCTCTGCTGACATGAAGCCAGATTCTCTGTTACGGGACCTCTCTCCTCTGCCTGTGTGTGTGCTGGGCCTAAATATATGCCAATGGACTGTTGCAGTGGTGGCTGACGTGAAGCCTCATTCTCTGCTATGACATGCAGACTAATTCTCTGCTGACATGAAGACAGATTCTCTGTTACGGGACCTCCCTCCTCTGCCTGGGTGCTGGGCCTAAATATATGCCAATGGACTGTTGCAGTGGTGGCTGACGTGAAGCCTCATTCTCTGCTATGACATGCAGACTGATTCTCTGCTGACATGAAGCCAGATTCTCTGTTACGGGACCTCTCTCCTCTGCCTGTGTGTGTGCTGGGCCTAAATATATGCCAATGGACTGTTGCAGTGGTGGCTGACGTGAAGCCTCATTCTCTGCTATGACATGCAGACTGATTCTCTGCTGACATGAAGCCAGATTCTCTGTTACGGGACCTCTCTCCTCTGCCTGTGTGTGTGCTGGGCCTAAATATATGCCAATGGACTGTTGCAGTGGTGGCTGACGTGAAGCCTCATTCTCTGCTATGACATGCAGACTAATTCTCTGCTGACATGAAGACAGATTCTCTGTTACGGGACCTCCCTCCTCTGCCTGGGTGCTGGGCCTAAATATATGCCAATGGACTGTTGCAGTGGTGGCTGACGTGAAGCCTCATTCTCTGCTATGACATGCAGACTAATTCTCTGCTGACATGAAGACAGATTCTCTGTTACGGGACCTCTCTCCTCTGCCTGGGTGCCGGGGCCTAAATATCTGAGAATGGACTGTTCCAGTGGTGGGTGACGGGAAGCCAGATTCTCTGCTATGGAACCTCTCTCCAATTGATTTTGGTTAATTTTTATTTATTTAATTTTTATTTTAATTCATTTCCCTATCCACATTTGTTTGCAGGGGATTTACCTACATGTTGCTGCCTTTTGCAGCCCTCTAGCTCTTTCCTGGGCTGTTTTACAGCCTTTTTAGTGCCGAAAAGTTCGGGTCCCCATTGACTTCAATGGGGTTCGGGTTCGGGACGAAGTTCGGATCGGGTTCGGATCCCGAACCCGAACATTTCCGGGATGTTCGGCCGAACTTCTCGAACCCGAACATCCAGGTGTTCGCTCAACTCTAAAAGTGACCAACATGATCAGCTGTTTCTGTATCTGTACCTCTCATCGGCTATAACGAGGAATATTACATACACAGCAGGTTTACAGGCGGACACGGGATCTCTGAATTATTGAGGATCCAAGCAATCAGACCTTCAATAATCAATTGTTAACTGTAAATTCTATGTCTATTATCAAGCAAGTTATGGGTTCTTTGTTTCACATTATGTTGTTGTGCTTTGGAGAGATGCACCCTCTTGGTAACTATTTTAAGAAACATTTCCATGCAGACACCCAGAAGGTGTCTGTTATAAAATCTGGGGGATTATGCACTACCCACCAAGGCAGCCCACACTAGGTCAACTGGTACTAAAAAATAAAATTTGAAAAACTTGAGATAATGTCCTGGAAAAGGTGCTATAATCTGCTTCTTTCTTGTGGGTCAATGGGTCATTGGCCCACAAGCAACTTAAGCAGGAAGGAATCATGTTTTCATATGAAAAAAAAAATATACGAATATTCTAAAAAACTAATATATAGCAATATAGCCAATATATTCGTTATTTTTAATATTTGCCTTTTTTTTCCCCAATCTGTACAGTTGTTCGCATACTTCTCTCCGACAAGCGTCCCGTCACCATGGGAACGGCTGTGGGTTAGAAAATACCATCGGATCTAAGTTTTCCCTGAGATCGTGAAAACTCAGATCCGATGGTATATTCTAACCCACAGGCGTTCCCATGGTGACGGGGACGCTTGTCGGGGAGGAGTATGCCAAAGTGGAATAACAGTACAGATTGAAAAAAAAAAAAGTCGAATATTCTAAATAACGAATATATTCGTTATATTGCTATAACTTAGTTTTTTAGAATATTAGTCATATTCTTAAAAAACAAAGATATAGCAATATAGCGAATATTCGTAAAATACACATATAGACTGCAATTTAGCTAATATAGTGCTATAGTATTTTTTTTTTATAGTGTACATTTTTTCCAAATCTGAAGTTCAGAAGAGACAAAAAAATTTGACTAAAAAAAAAGATTATAGCACTATATTAGCAAAATTACAGTCTATATGTGTATTATACGAATATTCGCTATATTGCTATAACTTTGTTTTTTAGAATATTCGTTGTATTCTAAAACAAGAATATATAGCAATATAGCGAATATTCGTAAAATACACATATTAGCCAATAGCCATAGCCAACCAATAGGAAAGTTGCCTTATACAGTTAAAAAAAAAATCGCAATACGCGAATAATTAAATCACATATTATTCGCGATAAATAGAATAATGACGAATATCCGATTTCAATGAATATCAATGGTATTTTTTTGTACTGGCGCACATTACTGTATAAGGGGGTATTTGCACTGATGCACATTATAAGGGTGTTGTTTTTGTACTGGCAAACATTAGTGGTAATTTTCTACTGGCACACATAAGGAGAAGTATTAGTACTGGGGAGTTTCGGGGAACATGATAACTAGTATGGGCACAAAGGGGGCATTATGACTATTATGCGCACTATTAACACTATGCACTGTGGGGGACACATGGCACAGCTTAGCACAATAATTTTTTAGGACATTATGGTTACACTATTAGTGTTGGACACTATTTGCCAGGTGCAGTTATTTTTAAGGGCACTACGATGTCTGTTTGTTAAACTCTGCAGAGAGAAGAGATGGCTGAAAGAGATCATCATGGTGGTCTGGTCTGAAGGGAGAAGATGAGGAAAGACACATCAGAGGAGACGTCACTGGATGTAAGAGGTACAATATGTGGCGCTGTATTACCCTGTATGTTCTGTAGTGCTGTATGTAACGTTTTCCAAGTATGTCTTTAAAGGGGTTGTCAACTTTTTACTATTGATCAATATAAGATCAGCGTAGGTCTGACTCCAGGCACCCCCGCCAATCAGCTGTTTATATGAGCGCTGCCTTCTCTGCTTTGTTTACCTGCTCGCCATAGCAATTGCAGTGGTGAGCAGTTTAATTGCAAGTATTGTACGTCCCCCTTCACTTCTATGGGATGGCTCTTTAGTATTCAATTGAACAGACAGAGCCGTCCTATAGAAGTGAATGGGGACGCCATACTTGTAATTACATCTGCTCACCACTGTAATTGCTGCGGCGAGCAGGTAAACAAAGCAGAGAAGGCAGCGTTCTTATGAGCGCTGCCTTCTCTTCAAACAGCTGATCGCAGGGGTGCCAGGAGCCAGGCCCCCGCTTACCTGACATTGATGCCCTATCCTGAGGATAGGGTCTTCAATAGTAAAAAGAGGACAACTCCTTTAACAGTAGGATTGGAGGGAAGGGGTTAGGTTGAGAATCTGATATGGGGGGCATTGAAATTTTTACCTCAGGCAGCAGAAAAGCTAGGTGCATCCTTGCAACTTCACAAAGCAGGGGAGGGGAGAGGGGCAAACTGAACTCTTGCACCAGGGCCCATCTAATGGCAGCAGGGGTCAGGGCGCCACACAAGCCACTAATGGTGCCTGTGTGGCGCCCTGACCCCTGCTGCCATTATATTTTATGCGTCTGTTGACGAAAATAAAGAAAAGTTGGACAATTGCGGTAAGTGCCATCATTTCTTCATTATTTTGATATTTGGTGTGCTGTTTTCTTCGCTCTGCGCATAGCATTTTTAAAAATAACAATTCAGACTAATTTAACAGGAGTTCTACACTTTTGTAGTTTGCACAAGTTGTTCACTGCTACACCACTTTACGTTTCTGTTCTTTGTCCTACCACATACTGTACCTCCATCTTCTTACTTGATACTTGATATATTTTAATACTTAATTACCTGTTCATCATGTCCTTTTTGCACCCAGTCCACAAATTCTTTTTTCAGCTCCTCTTCATAATCAGTTGCATCATTTTTTGTTATAGTTATCTTGTCCTTCAAATGTATGTTTTCCTCAGGATCTAATTTCTTTAGTTTTAAGAAAATGAAAACATTTAATAGTATATGTACTATATTAAAATATAGCACATTAAAATATCCCATAATAAAATATAATGTTGTTAAATATACAAATACAGAAACAAGTGAAGAGTACACAAGAGTGTGTAAGTAATATAGTTAATAGTAAAAAAAAAAAAAGACTTTATAAGGCTACTTTCACACTAGCGTTTTTCTTTTCCGGCGCTGAGTTCCGTCCTAGGGGCTCAAATCCGGAAAATAACTGATCAGTTTTATCCTAAAGCATTCTGAATGAAAATAAATCCGTTCAGGATGCATCAGGATGTCTTCAGTTCAGTCTTTTTGACTGATCAGGCTTTTCAGAAAACCGTAGCATGTTGTATTTTTACCTTCGGCCAAAAATCCGGAACACTTTGAACGCCGGATCCGGCCTTTTTCCCATTGACTTGCATTAATGCCGTGTGTTTCGTCAAAACAGTCCTGGCTTTTGCATGTTAAACCCGAAAAATGTGAAAAAAAAGTTAAAGTCCATAAATGGCGGATCCGTTTTTTCCAATGCATTTTTTCATTGTGATCAAAATCCTGATCAGGATTCAAATGTAATCAGTTTTCACACGTTTTTCCGCATCCGGCGGGCAGTTCCGTTGACGGAATAGAAAGCCGGATTCAAACAACGCTAGTGTGAAAGTAGCATAAGGCGTACCTAACATTTCAACCTTTATTGTGTAGTAGTGTAATAACAATATTCCTGACTTCAAAGTTGCCTGTCTGATGTATTTTTCACCAATTTTACCACTGTACAGATTCTGGATCTTATTGTCTGAACTTATCCTATGATGTTCTCGCACAACCAGGAGCCCTGCACTCTGTCTCCCAACCTTCAGTTATGTCCGTGCTTCTAATGAATTTGCAGAAAGTTCTGATCATTATTCAGAACTTTAAAGAAATTGTCCGATGGTTAACCCCTTCCCTCAATGTAGGTTTTTACCTATGAAAATGGCTGACTTGTTGCATGTGCGCTTGGCAGCTAAAGACATCTTTGTGGGTCCCATGTTCATATGTGCCCACATCACTGAGAAAAATGATGTTTTAATATATGCAAATGAGCCTCTAGGAGCAACAGGGGTGTGACCGTTACACCTAGAGGCTCAGCTCTCTCTGCAATTGCTGCACCCTCTCCACTTTGATTGACAGGGCCAGGCAGTGAAAACTTCTTAATGCCTTGTCCTGTCAATCAAGTGCAGAGAAGAAAGAAAAGAGTTCCTGCTTCCGCGCTCCAAATCCACGAGCCGGTCTTTTAAAATAGAATTCTTCTTTATTTGAATAAAAAGTGTGCATGCAACTACAACGCGTTCCGGGGAATCTTAAGTCTCCTTCATCAGGTTAAAAAAGTACCGTACTTTTTTAACCTGATGAAGGGGACTTAGGATTCCCCGAAACGCGTTGTAGTCGCATGCACACTTTTTATTCAAATAAAGAAGAATTCTATTTTAAAAGACCGGCTCAAGTGGTTTTGGAGCGCCGAAGCAGGAACTCTTTTCTTTCTTCTCAAACAATCCTCCGGAGGGACTGGACATCTCTTCTGGGGAACCCTATACCCTGCGGCAGCACACCCAAGAACCGGATCTTACTTATCAAGCCCTCAATAGAGTTAAGCCTATTCTAGCGTAACCATATAAGGTGAGCCTCACATTAACTCTATTTGATCTACCAGTGTGAACATACTACCCTATTGTGCGCCATCTTTATCAAGCTTTAGGCACGTCCAAAATCTCTAAAAATCAAGTGCAGAGGGCATGACTGGTGCAGAAAGAGCAGAGCCTCTTGGTGTAATGGCAACCGCATTACAAGGTGTAATGGTTGCTCCTACAATCTCATTTGCATATATTAAAACATTATTTTTCTTAGCAAAGTGGGCACATATGAACTTGGGAACAAAACAGATGTTGTCAGCTGAAAAATGCACATGCAATAGGTCAGCCAGTTTCATAGGTACAAATCTGCCGACAGCTACCCTATAAACTATTATCAGTTACTACATATGCAGCAGGACAGTATGCCTTAGGCTCAAATATAACATCGTTACATGGGGCAACACACTGTAGTAGAGAGTTTTCCAGGGCTAAGCAGGTAATGTCCACCTTGACAGGTGATTAGAAAGGGAAAGCAAATATTTGTTATGGTCCCTCTCTCATCCCCCATGCATCCTGGTTCATCACAGGGATATAGACAGGGGAACCTCTATCCTTGGCATACTGGCCTAAGCTGTCCCTACTTCTGTTATCTCACAATAATATCAATATAAATAATAGACCCTATGCATTTCTAATTGTCCCTTATCCTCAGAGGTCTATACATATAGGTCAACTAGTTTCAGTTGCTAAATTGCCAGGTACACTTTAATTTTACGTATATAACTGGCATTTCAACAGTAAGGCCTTAGCACTGACTGTTAGCTGTTATATACTAGTGCATCTCAATAAATTAGAATATCCTCAAAGTTAATTTATTTCAGTAATTCTATTCAAAAAGTAAAACTCATATTTTATAGATTCACTACACACAGAGTGATCTACAGTATTTCAAGTCTTTATTTCTTTTAATGCTGATGATTATTGCTTACAGCTAATGAACACCCAAACGTCAGTACCTCAGAAATTTAGAATATTGAATAAGACCAACTTAAAAAATTATTTTTAATACAGAAATATTGGCCTACTGATAAGTTTGTACAATATATAGACAATACTTGGTCGGGGCTTCTTTTGCATAAATTTGTGCATCAATGATGCATGGCACAGAGACTATCTGTCTGTGGCACTGCTGAGGTGTTATGGAAGCCCATGTTGCTTTGATAGTGGTCTTCAGCTCTTCTGCAGTGTTGGGTCTGGTGTCTCTTATCTTCCTCTAGATTCTCTATGGGGTTTAGTCAGGAGAGTTTGCTGGCACAGTCATACTGTAGTTAGTTAAACCAAGTATTAGTACTTTTGGCAGTGTAGCCTGGTACCAAGTCCTGCTGGAAAATAAAATCAGCATCTCCATAAAGCATGTCAGCAGGGGGAAGCATTATGTGGTGTAAAATTTCCTGGGTAAATTGTTGAGCTGACTTTGGACTTGATATAACACAGTGGGCCAACACCAGCAGGTGATATGTCTCCCCAAACAATCACTGACTGTGGAAACTTCATATTGGACCTCAAGCAACTTGGATTGTGTGCCTCTCCACTCTTTCTCCAGACTCGGACCTTGATTTCGAAATGAAATGCAAAATTTTATTTAATCTGAAAACAGGACTTTGGGCCACTGAGCAACAGTCCAGTCCTTTTTCTCCATAGCCCAAGAAAGACGCTTCTGACGTTGTCTCTGGGTCATGAGTGGCTTGATACAAGAAATGTGACAGTTGTAGCCCATGTCCTGGATACATCTGTGTGTGGTGGCTTTTGAAGCACTGAATCCTGCAGCAGTCCACACCTTGTGAATCTCCCCCAAATTCTTGAAAGGCATTTGCTTGACAATCCTTTGAAGGCTGCGGTTATCCATGTTGCTTGTGCACCTTTTTCTATCACACTTTTTCCTTCCACTCAACTTTCCATTATGCTTGGATACAGCACTCTGACTTGCCAACTGTCAAGCAGTCTTCCCTATGACTGTGTAACCTGCTGAACCAGACTGAGGGACCATTTAAAGGCTTAGGAAACATTCACATGTCTTGATTATCTATAATATTTATCTTTTTTACGATCTAATTTTCTGAGATACTGACTTTTGGGTTTCTATTAGCTGTAAGCCATAATCATCAACATTAAAATAAATAAATGCTCAAAATAGATCACTCTGCATTACTAAAAAATAAATAAACTTTTTGATGATATTCCAATTTATTAAGATGCACTGGTATACTATATTTTTCCACTTTTTAATATAACACTCAAACACGTTATCAGATCTCCATAATAAATGCAGTCCTACCTTTAAATTTGCCATTTGTGGCCATGCAGCTGCCATGCAATCATACAGCTGTATGCTTTCCCTTGGAGAGAATGTAAGATCCTTTGGAATTCCACAGTTCTTCATCTAATTCATAATGAACAAAACATTAACATATATCACATATTAATACATAATAATTGTAATTTCATGTCAACAACTCTTAAATATATTGCAAGAAACCACAAAACAAACATTCTCACCACAACAATGTCCAAATATATATAGCTAAAGCACCTCAAACCCCAAGTTTCAACCTGAACCAGAATATTATTACTCCAAGTTAGTCTTTTACTCTAATGCGCTGTTAGAGCCATGGATTGTTTATAGTTCTGGTGGGACAGAGGTACTTCTTGGGCTACAATAGGTTTCAGGACCAAGGTACAGCTGTATATTGTGCACATGATCCAGGCCTGGCTGTAACCCGCAGTGTATGCGGGTTGTACTTGGCAGTTAGTTCACAGTGCTCGAAGCTGCCTGACTGCGCAGGCCAGGACTGTGACTGACGAGGGGACATTGTCTGCGTCTGGAGGAAAGAAGGTTTCTACACAAACATAGAAGAGGATTCTTTGCGGTAAGAGCAGTGAGACTATGGAACTCTCTGCCTGAGGAGGTGGTGATGGTGAGTACAATAAAGGAATTCAAGAGGGGCCTTGATGTATTTTGGGAGTGTAATAATATTACAGGCTATAGCTACTAGCAGGGCCGGACTGGGGATAAAAACCAGCCCTGGAAAAAGTTGCACACCAGCCCCACAGCGTTGCGTCATTATTTACTTGTTTATAAAAGGGGAAAGCATTCATTTTAAAACACGTGTGTAAACACGAATATGAACTTTGCCCCACAATAGCTCTTTTGTAGAACCCCATTGTTCATATTACTGTTTTACTGGCTAGGGCAGCGCTAAATCCCGCCCATCAGTGACGGTGACGTCACTGGGCTTCCTGGCAGCCCCATGGAGAGCCCCGGTACGTCACCAGATCTTCAAAAAATGCATTAGCCCTGCGCGATTTAGCGCAGGGCAAAGGAGAGCATTGGAGCATGAACTGCTCCGATGCTCAAGTCAGGGGGGCTACCGGGGTGAAAATGGAGGTATGTCCGGGTTCAGCTCTGAACCCGAACAACCCCTTTAATTTATACTCAGATATAGTCCTCCTGTAAGTACCTGGCCTTCCCCCTCTGTCCTCCTCTTCCTCACCCCCTTCCCCTTCTGTCCCCCTTGAATGTATGTCAGCAGCAGCACCAGGAGAAGGACTGGAGCTGCAGGCTGCACAGGGACAAGTGAGTGACTGGCAACCCCTTCCTGCTGTCACAGAGTTGCTGGGTTCTCCTGGAAAAGTTGTTGAAGTGCAGCTGCCTGGAGGTGGTGGGCTCCAAGCTTCTCACAGCCACTCTGACCTTCATGCATGGAGTTTCAGCTGCCTGGAAGTGACCTCCAGGCTTCTATGTATGAAGGCACAGTAGACTGCTGGGAGCTGCCTGTGTGGAGGCTGAGCAGCCTGCTGGATGCAGAGAGCTGTGTGATCACTGTCCCCTCCTGTACAGAGAGCAGCAAGGGACTCTCCAGGAGTAGCATCGGCTGGGCAGATCCGCTTCTAGGATCTGGGCACCATGGACATTCTGTAGCCCTCACATGCTTCTTTATGTATCACAGCAAGGAGATTGGGGCAGTTGACAGCAGGGCTCCGGCTGGAGGTAGCACTTTGTGAAAGGTTGTCACACAGGTTGTCAGGGGCTGGGAGTGGAGAACATCTTGGTGTGTAACCTGGTGTCACTGTGCTGTACAAAGGATCTGCTGGGCATGGTGCCTCCACAGAGGGCAGGGAATCAGATTGACTGAGGAGGGCTTGTACTTTGGAGAAGAATATGTGGCTTCATGTGACAGAGCAGAGGAATCGCACAGAAGAGTGTGTGGATGAGGATACGTCGTGTCTCCAGGAGCTCTGCCCCTGACATCTCCAAGTGACAGACACTGCTGGACCCCCCTGGCACCCTGCACACAGAGCCTTCCTGTATGTATGGCTGGTGCCAACTTGTGATCAGATCTGACAGTCTGAAGCCAGGAAGCGCTGCCACCCTGTCCCCAGGTCTGCTCTGTGCATGCACCCGGAGCCCTCTGTGCCCACGCCGGTGATGCCATGCCCCGCAACCATAGTGGAGGTGATGTGGGAGGCTCTGGGCTCTGGATAAAAAGCAGCTCTGGAGGTAAAGGCAGGGGCAGGGACCGTTACTACGGCATGAAAGATGTGGAGTCGGGTCGGGGCAACAGGGTGCTGTTAAACTCCAGTAGAGGGGACGGGCTGCTTCTCCTGGGCACCAGTGACACTGGCAGGGGCAGCGGTGTGGGACCGGGAGGAAGCTTGCAGGAGAGCCACCGAGGGAAGCAGGGAGCTTGCATGAGCTTATTGGGGAAGCCGCTATCGTACAACAGCAGCCAGAGCTGCCGGAGGAACGTGAAGTAGCGGAGGCTGCATAACTACCTGTGCAACGTGCTGGAGAGACCCCGGGGCTGGGCATTTGTCTACCACGTCTTTGTGAGTACCGGACACCGTGCTGCTGTGTATAATGCACCGCCACTCGCCACATGTGGGCATGGTCCTGGCATTCAATACATATCAGGGAAATCTATACTGTGCATTTATAATGTGTGCAGGGTGCCTGGGGGGTCCAGCAGGGTCTGTCACTTGGAGATGTCAGGGGCAGATCTCCGGGAGACACGACGTATCCTCATCCACACAATCTTCTGTGCCATTCCTCTGTCACATGAAGCCACATATTCTTCTCCAAAGTACAAGCCCTCCTCAGTCAATCTGATTCCCTGCCCTCTGTGGAGGCACCATGCCCAGCAGATCCTTTGTACAGCACAGTGACACCAGGTTACACACCAAGATGTTCTCCACTCCCAGCCCCTGACAACCTGTGTGACAACCTTTCACAAAGTGCTACCTCCAGCCAGAGCCCTACTGTCAATTGCCCCAATCTCCTTGCTGTGACGCATAAAGAAGCATGTGAGGGCTACAGAATGTCCATGGTGCCCAGATCCTAGAAGCGGATCTGCCCAGCCGATGTCACTCCTGGAGATTCCTGTAAACTAGAGACTGTATGTAAACTAATAATATACACCACATAACCCTGACAGCCTGCACAGTCACATGTGGGCACAGCCCTGGCATCCAATACATGTCACAGAGAGCTATACTGTGCATTATAAGCTATACTGCACAGTATAGCTCTCTGTGATATATATTGGATGCCAGGGATGTGCCCACATGTGACTGTGCAGGCTGCCAGGGTTATGTAGTGTATATTAGTGTACATACAGTCTTATAATTTATAACACTGTATGTAAATAATATACACTACATAACCCTGACAGCCTGCACAGTCACATGTGGGCACAGCCTGGCCCCTTCTTACCCCCAGTATTTGCGGCTCCTCAAGTCCTCTCAGGGCATCGGTCATGACGGTGGCATACATAGGGGTCGGGCTCTGCTTCCGGTCTGCGGCCTGGGCCCGGCATATTGAATCTGGAGGTGAGGCGGCGGGAGCCTGCCTGAGGCCACTTGCAGGAAGAGAGGGGCGGCCACACACAGGACAGCCAGGCCGGGCCAGGAGGATCACGGGCTGCCGCTCACAGCGACACCAGGTGGTCGGAGGGAGCAGTGCCGCTCCCACGGAGGCCGGCCTGCTCAGCTCCACCTACCGTCCACCACATCAGAGCTTTCTGATTCGGCACGCCGGCCAGAGAAAAACTGCAGGCACATCTTAAAGCGGCCCCAGGGCCGGCGGCCTACCGGGAAATTTCCCGGTATCCCGGTAGGCCAGTCCGGCCCTGGCTACTAGAGATGGGTTGTTGATCCAGGGGGTTATTCTGACTGCCTAATTGGAGTCGGGAAGGAAAATTGGCTTCTTCCTCACAGTTTTTTTTTTTTTTGCCTTCTTCTGGATCAACTTGCAGGATAACAGGCTGAACTGGATGGACAAATGTCTTTTTTTCAGCCGTATAAACTATGTTACTAAGGAGCCTAATTAGGGCACATTCACACAACTGTATTTTTGAATCCGCATCCGTTCCGCAATTGTGTGGAACGGGTGCAGACCCATTCATTTCAATGGGGCTGCAAAAGATGCGGACAGCACACAATGTGCTGTCCGCATCCGTAGATCCGTTCCTCAGCCCCCCAAAAAAAGATAGAGCATGTCCTATTCTTGTCCGCAATCGCGGACAAGAATAGGCATTTCTATCATGGGGCTGGCTGCATTCACGCGGCCGGTATCCGTGTTTTGCGGATCCGCAATTTGCGGACCGCAAAACACATATGGTCGTGTGAATGTACCCTTAGACTGAGGAGCGCAGTGCTAGCACAGTAGGGACATTGTCATCATTACTAATGTCTTAGTTGTAAGCCACATGAAAGGGGACACACTAATTGATATTGAGTGATTATTTCACATCCTATAAAATGTAAGGTGTTTTCTTGAAAAAAAAAAAACAAACACATTAATGTCTTATCCTTAGCATCAGAATGGGAGTGCCGGAGGTTGGTATAACCAGTTGGCCCCTTGAATGAATATCCAAGTGCATCATTATGTTTATTGTGGGGATCCTAATGGTCAAAAACTCCTGATCACATATTGATGGCCTCTTCCAATGACAGTGTCAGTGTGATGCAAACAATTAACTTTGCATTTTCCAATCATTATTCAATTATATAACTAAAAGGATCACAATTGTTCAAGTACATTTTATCTGGGTAAATACATACTATATTCAGTACTTACATGATCTATTGTCAAGGACGCGCAGGGATGGTAGTGTTCAAAGTTAAGGTTGGAGTCTTTCTCAGAACATATATATTTCTCCAGATCATTGTATCGTTTATTGTACTGAACTATAAAACAGAACATTCTGATCTTAATTCATTAAATATGTACAATAATGTCCATGGAATAAATAAGATCCACTTAGTTTCTTCATCACGTTCTTGTACTTTACATTGTTAATGTATGATGGACTGGCCACCAAGTAACCAGAGGATCCCCTAGGGTCCCAGGCTAAACATAGTAATTCACTACAAAGTTCCCACAAATGACAACCCCATTTGGAGCCAATCACTTACAACTTGTCACTTCCAATTAACCTATTAGACCATATTTTTGATATGCCATACAATTAAAAGTAGGCTTGTTTTGTCCTGAAACTCTTTGTCTGATGGGTTCAAGAAACCCTGTATGACATTGCATATATGGGCGATATGTACTGTATATCTAATAATCCTAGAACCCATGATAAGGAGATTTCTGACACCATCAACAAAGTGACACAATCTTACAAATTAACATTATGTTAACATGAAAGTGGTTATCAGAAATCTGTTCACACAACACATTTAAAGGGATATTCCCATCTCCTAAAGTGATGGCATTTCACTAGATAGAACATGCCATCACGCTATAATTGCTCTGGATCTGACCTCCGGGATCCCAACTGATTGAAAGGGCCACAGTGTTATTTCAGTCTTTCCCTGTGCAGTGGTACACCCACTGTTTCGGGGAACAGCTCCACTAAACTGAATGCGACTGACTGCGGTTCACTAGAGTCCTAGAGTTTGGATACCACTGATAATAAAATGATGACATAACCTAGTGATATGCCATCATTTTACAAGATACGAGTACCTCTTTCAGGGCAGCATGATACAGTTGAATATTTGCTGAGCAGAATGGAGTGATGTGTACCTATTTTTTTAGCAATCTGAGCAGAGAATGATTATTTGTTCCGTACAAAGGTTTTGCTCTGTAAAACATTGCCTTTTAATAGGATACATTATCAGGCTGACAGGTCTACTTTAAAGGGAATCTGTCACCTCCATATGGCCATATACAGTGCTTACATGACTCTGTAGCACACCTATACAGGATTGTAATGGTACCTTTGTTCTTTTCTTTAGACTTGCACCAGCAGGAAAAACAAAGTTTGATTCATATGCAAATGATCACTCGCAAGTGCCCAGGGAGGAGTTCAGTGTGTAAGTGCCCAGGCTGCTCTGCCTTCTTTTCACTTTACTCCTCCCCAGCCTCTTCCTTTGCCCGCCCTCCAAGTCCAGACCTATCGATGAGGCAAGAGCCTTGGAGGGCGGGCAAAGGCAGAGACTGGGGAGGAGTAAAGTGAAAAGAAGGCAGAGCAGCCTGGGCACTTACACACTGAACGCTGCCCCTGGGCACTTGCGAGTGATCATTTGCATATGAATTCAACTTAGTTTTTCCTGCTGGTGCAAGTCTAAAGAAAAGAACAAAGGTACCATTACAATCCTGCATAGGTGTGCTACAGAGCCATGTAAGCACTGTATATGGCCATATGGAGGTGACAGACTCCCTTTAAAGACACTGAATAAAAAGTTCATCTTCTGGCATATAGGTACCTAGTCGAACATTGTAAGATCTTCTTTCGGTTTTTGCTGTCTTTTTCTTTGACCCTTTGTGTGAGGATTCAGACATATGACTCATTTTTCTATCATCATTGTGCTGCCAATATTTTTGGACTGATTGTAGCCACCTAAATAAAATAAGGCAACAAAAAACAATATGGCTTAATGACATGTATTGTAAATGAAATAATGATGAATCTTATTTATATCTGTCCAGTATACACTGGCAGGGTATAGATGAGAATCCTCAATCTGATATGCAAAGGATAATAGAAATTTACAGAACATACTCGGTTAAGTGTTCTGGATTACTGATGGTTGCAGACAAGGCCAGGAATGGACACCGAATCATGGATAGTATGTGGTCCCAGGTTTCTGCTCCAATTTCTCCTCCTAAGCAATGCACCTGGCAATGAAAATAGATTTTTAGTCTTCTGGTGTCAGTGTCTACAGACAAATATTATTTTATTAATATTAATTTACTATTTTATAATATTTCATGTAAGCCTACATTTTAGAGAGCTTTTTTTTTTGCATATTGAAGAATAAGGCAGAAGACTTTAAAATATGAGTTTCACTTTGAGTGGCTTGAAAGTTGTGACTAGTGTTGAGCGAATCGAAGTTGACGAAGTGGAATTCGATCCGAATTTCAGGAAACATGCGATTCATGGTGATTTGTGTTAACTAATCAGATTTTTTCTAAAATGGCTGCTGCACATGTTACAAAGTAAGAGTAAGAAGCCTGGGAAGGAGGGATCACCCATGATGCCTTGCAGCCAGCCAATCAGCACATAGCCAGCCCCTGTGATGTCACAGCCCTATAAAAAGCCTCATCCTGCTCGGTCTCCTCCATTTTACTGTGAACTTAGTGCAGGGAGAGACGTGACAGGCGCTAGGGACAGTGATTAGGAAAGACTTTCTTTACAAAATATTACTTTTTAACAGTTCAGGGACAGCTTAGAGATAGTGTAGGTGTCACGGCGGACAGGATCTCAGATACATAGACAACCAAATACACAAGTGTCTAGGCTAGATGCTGGGGACAGGTCACCTCCTAGCACATCCCTGACTTCTCTCCCTATGCTGCTAAGCCCACATTCAGACCTTGATGGTAGGTATGAAATGTCCTCGTGCCTGGACTGCAGACACCCTAGAATCCCTGAGATGGTGAAAGGGGAGAAGGGGCAGAAGACACACAACTAGCCTAGACCGCAAACCACACAAACAGAAAACAAACTTATCTGAGCTGGAACAGACAATCCTTCCTTCCTTGAATCCAAGGCCAGACAGAAATCTATAACCCGCACTGCCCTCTGGGATTGAAGGCAATTTAAGCCAATGACCCCACCCAGAGCACCTGAAGGAAGGCGGATCCAGCATGATTCCAGAACAAACAAAAGGTTAGACACGTGCTGCCAATCTGACAGACCTCCGCACACCGTCCGAGCAGGGCATGACAGTAGGGATATAATAGGGAGACTTTATCCACACTATTGGGAGAGAACAGGTGCCAATTAAACAGTGTAAAGCTTGGCTAATATGAGCTATTCTATTACACTTTGCTGCACTAAATGGAGTTAAAAATTGTTCTAATACTGCTGATTTTAGGTTGTTCACATTCTTCTTCTTTTATACATAAGTAATTCCATTAATACTTGATTCTGTTATTGGGGTGAAATTGCGGTCTGATACAACTAATTTTGCGGTGTTCACATTGTTATTTTACATAAGTAATTCCGTTAACCTTGATTCTGTAATTGGGGTGAAATTGCAGCCTGATACTAGTGATTTTGGGGTATACACGTTCTTTTATACATAAGTAAATCCATTCATCCTTGATCCTGGGGTGAATTGAGGCCTGATACTACTGATTTTGGGGTGTTCACAATGTTATTTTGCATAAGTAATTCTGTTAATCCTTGATTCTGTAATTGCGAAATATGGTGGAGACTTGTCTGGTTTCGCCTTTTTTTTTTTTGCTTGGAAAGAGTTAACCATCTAATCAGGGGAAGGGACTGGAGATGGCTCCTTCTAAGAAAAACACACTACTTACATAGTAGTCTTTATTTTGGATACTGCTTCTCCTCAGGAATAGGGATGAGCGAACTCGAACTGTATAGTTCGGGATCGTACCGAATTTTGGGGTGTCCGTGACACGGACCCGAACCCGGACATTTTCGTAAAAGTCCGGGTTCGGGTTCGGTGTTCGTCGCTTTCTTGGCGCTTTTGTGATGCTTTCTTGGCGCTTTTTGAAAGGCTGCAAAGCAGCCAATCAACAAGCGTCATACTACTTGCCCCAAGAGGCCATCACAGCCATGCCTACTATTGGCATGGCTGTGATTGGCCAGAGCACCATGTGACCCAGCCTCTATTTAAGCTGGAGTCACATAGCGCCGCCCGTCACTCTGCACTGATTAGCGTAGGGAAAGGTTGCGGCTGCGACAGTAGGGCGAGATTAGGCAGATTAACTCCTCCAAAGGACTTGATTATTGATCGATCTGCAGCTGTGGGTCATTGAGCTGCTGATACTCAATTGCTCACTGTTTTTAGGCTGCCCAGACCGTTTGTCAGTCACATTTTTCTGGGGTGATCGGCGGCCATTTTGTGTCTTGTGGTGCGCCAGCACAAGCTGCGACCAAGTGCATTTAACCCTCAATGGTGTGGTTGTTTTTTGGCTAAAGCCTACATCAGGGTGAAGCTGTCACACCAAGTGCATTTAACCAGCAATAGTCTGTTTATTTTTTGGCCATATACTACATCAGGGGCAAGCTGCGCCTGTCACCAAGTGCATTTAACCCTCAATGGTGTGGTTGTTTTTTGGCTAAAGCCTACATCAGGGTGAAGCTGTCACACCAAGTGCATTTAACCAGCAATAGTCTGTTCATTTTTTGGCCATATACTAAATCAGGGGCAAGCTGCGCCCGTCACCAAGTGCATTTAACCAGCAATAGTCTGTTCATTTTTTGGCCATATACTACATCAGGGGCAAGCTGCGCCTGTCATCAAGTGCATTTAACCCTCAGTAGTGTGGTTGGTCAAGCTGTGACACCAAGTGCATTTAACCAGCAATAGTCTGTTCATTTTTTGGCCATATACTACATCAGGGGCAAGCTGCGCCCGTCACCAAGTGCATTTAACCCTCAGTAGTGTGGTTGGTCAAGCTATCACACCAAGTGCATTTAACCAGCAATAGTCTGTTCATTTTTTGGCCATATACTAAATCAGGGGCAAGCTGCGCCCGTCACCAAGTGCATTTAACCAGCAATAGTCTGTTCATTTTTTGGCCATATACTACATCAGGGGCAAGCTGCGCCGGTCACCAAGTGCATTTAACCCTCAGTAGTGTGGTTGGTCAAGCTGTGACACCAAGTGCATTTAACCAGCAATAGTCTGTTCATTTTTTGGCCATATACTACATCAGGGGCAAGCTGCGCCCGTCACCAAGTGCATTTAACCAGCAATAGTCTGTTCATTTTTTGGCCATATACTACATCAGGGGAAAGCTGCGCCCGTCACCAAGTGCATTTAACCAGCAATAGTCTGTTCATTTTTTGGCCATATACTACATCAGGGGCAAGCTGCGCCCGTCACCAAGTGCATTTAACCCTCAGTAGTGTGGTTGGTCAAGCTGTGACACCAAGTGCATTTAACCAGCAATAGTCTGTTCATTTTTTGGCCATATACTACATCAGGGGCAAGCAGCGCCCGTCACCAAGTGCATTTAACCCTCAGTAGTGTGGTTGGTCAAGCTATCACACCAAGTGCATTTAACCAGCAATAGTCTGTTCATTTTTTGGCCATATACTAAATCAGGGGCAAGCTGCGCCCGTCACCAAGTGCATTTAACCAGCAATAGTCTGTTCATTTTTTGGCCATATACTACATCAGGGGCAAGCTGCGCCCGTCACCAAGTGCATTTAACCCTCAGTAGTGTGGTTGGTCAAGCTATCACACCAAGTGCATTTAACCAGCAATAGTCTGTTCATTTTTTGGCCATATACTAAATCAGGGCAAGCTGCGCCCGTCACCAAGTGCATTTAACCAGCAATAGTCTGTTCATTTTTTGGCATATACTACATCAGGGGCAAGCTGCGCCCGTCACCAAGTACATTTAACCCTCAGTAGTGTGGTTGGTCAAGCTGTGACACCAAGTGCATTTAACCAGCAATAGTCTGTTCATTTTTTGGCCATATACTACATCAGGGGCAAGCTGCGCCCGTCACCAAGTGCATTTAACCAGCAATAGTGTGGTTATTTTTTGGCCATATCCCAGTCTAATTCTGTCACTAAATCCATACCGGTCACCCAGCGCCTAAATACTAGGCCTCAAATTTATATCCCGCTAAATCTGTCGTTACCGCTGTACTGTTGTGGCTGGGCAAGTTATTTAGTGTCTGTCAAAGCACATTTTTTGTTTAGGGTTAAAATACAATTCCCAATTTAGCAATTTCATAATTTAGTGGTTTCTGCTATATCAGAGCTATTTGAAATCTATCCCTAAAAGGGTATATAATATTCAAGGTGCACATAGGGTCATTCAGAATAACTTCACACACACGCTACTGTGCATTTCCAAGTCCAATTCTGTTAGCAAATCCATACCGGTCTCCCAGCGCCTAAATACTAGGCCTCAAATTTATATCCCGCTACATCTGTCGTTACCGCTGTCCTGTTGTGGATGGGCAAGTTATTTAGTGTCCGTCAAAGCAAATTTTTTGTTCTGGGTTGAAATACAATTCCCAATTTAGCAATTTCATAATTTAGTGGTTTCTGCTATATCAGAGCTATTTGAAATCTATCCCTAAAAGGGTATATAATATTCAAGGTGAACATAGGGTCATTCAGAATAACTTCACACACACGCTACTGTGCATTTCCAAGTCCAATTCTGTTAGCAAATCCATACCGGTCTCCCAGCGCCTAAATACTAGGCCTCAAATTTATATCCCGCTACATCTGTCGTTACCGCTGTCCTGTTGTGGATGGGCAAGTTATTTAGTGTCCGTCAAAGCAAATTTTTTGTTCTGGGTTGAAATACAATTCCCAATTTAGCAATTTCATAATTTAGTGGTTTCTGCTATATCAGAGCTATTTGAAATCTATCCCTAAAAGGGTATATAATATTCAAGGTGAACATAGGGTCATTCAGAATAACTTCACACACACGCTACTGTGCATTTCCAAGTCTAATTCTGTTAGTAAATCCATACCGGTCACCCAGCGCCTAAATACTAGGCCTCAAATTTATATCCCGCTACATCTGTCGTTACCACTGTACTGTTGTGGCTGGGCAAGTTATTTAGTGTCCGTCAAAGCACATTTTTTGTTCTGGGTTGAAATACAATTCCCAATTTAGCAATTTCATAATTTAGTGGTTTCTGCTATATCAGAGCTATTTGAAATCTATCCCTAAAAGGGTATATAATATTCAAGGTGCACATAGGGTCATTCAGAATAACTTCACACACACGCTACTGTGCATTTCCAAGTCTAATTATGTTAGTAAATCCATACCGGTCACCCAGCGCCTAAATACTAGGCCTCAAATTTATATCCCGCTACATCTGTCGTTACCACTGTACTGTTGTGGCTGGGCAAGTTATTTAGTGTCCGTCAAAGCACATTTTTTGTTCTGGGTTGAAATACAATTCCCAATTTAGCAATTTCATAATTTAGTGGTTTCTGCTATATCAGAGCTATTTGAAATCTATCCCTAAAAGGGTATATAATATTCATGGTGCACATAGGGTCATTCAGAATAACTTCACACACACGCTACTGTGTATTTCCAAGCCCAATTCTGTTACTAAATCCATACCGGTCACCCAGCGCCTAAATACTAGGCCTCAAATTTATATCCCGCTAAATCTCTCGTTACCGCTGTCCTGTTGTGGCTGGGAAAGTTATTTAGTGTCCGTCAAAGCACATTTTTTGTTCTGGGTTGAAATACAATTCCCAATTTAGCAATTTCATAAGTTAGTGGTTTCTGCTATATCAGAGCTATTTGAAATCTATCCCTAAAAGGGTATATAATATTCAAGGTGCACATAGGGTCATTCAGAATAACTTCACACACACGCTACTGTGCATTTCCAAGTCTAATTCTGTTAGTAAATCCATACCGGTCACCCAGCGCCTAAATACTAGGCCTCAAATTTATATCCCGCTAAATCTGTCGTTACCGCTGTCCTGTTGTGGATGGGCAAGTTATTTAGTGTCCGTCAAAGCACATTTTTTGTTCTGGGTTGAAATACAATTCCCAATTTAGCAATTTCATAATTTAGTGGTTTCTGCTATATCAGAGCTATTTGAAATCTATCCCTAAAAGGGTATATAATATTCAAGGTGCACATAGGGTCATTCAGAATAACTTCACACACACGCTACTGTGCATTTCCAAGTCCAATTCTGTTAGTAAATCCATACCGGTCACCCAGCGCCTAAATACTAGGCCTCAAATTTATATCCCGCTGAATTTGAATACAATACATTGGGCCAAATAATATTTTTGTTGTTGTGGTGAACCATAACAATGAGGAAAACATCTAGTAAGGGACGCGGACGTGGACATGGTCGTGGTGGTGTTAGTGGACCCTCTGGTGCTGGGAGAGGACGTGGCCGTTCTGCCACATCCACACGTCCTAGTGTACCAACTACCTCAGGTCCCAGTAGCCGCCAGAATTTACAGCGATATATGGTGGGGCCCAATGCCGTTCTAAGGATGGCCTGAGCAGGTACAGGCATTAGTCAATTGGGTGGCCGACAGTGGATCCAGCACGTTCACATTATCTCCCACCCAGTCTTCTGCAGAAAGCGCACAGATGGCGCCTGAAAACCAACCCCATCAGTCTGTCACATCACCCCCATGCATACCAGGGAAACTGTCTCAGCCTCAAGTTATGCAGCAGTCTCTTATGCTGTTTGAAGACTCCGCTGGCAGGGTTTCCCAAGGGCATCCACCTAGCCCTTCCCCAGCGGTGAAAGACATAGAATGCATTGACGCACAACCACTTATGTTTCCTGATGATGAGGACATGGGAATACCACCTCAGCATGTCTCTGATGATGACGAAACACAGGTGCCAACTGCTGCGTCTTTCTGCAGTGTGCAGACTGAACAGGAGGTCAGGGATCAAGACTGGGTGGAAGACGATGCAGGGGACGATGAGGTCCTAGACCCCACATGGAATGAAGGTCGTGCCACTGACTTTCACAGTTCGGAGGAAGAGGCAGTGGTGAGACCGAGCCAACAGCGTAGCAAAAGAGGGAGCAGTGGGCAAAAGCAGAACACCCGCCACCAAGAGACTCCGCCTGCTACTGACCGCCGCCATCTGGGACCGAGCACCCCAAAGGCAGCTTCAAGGAGTTCCCTGGCATGGCACTTCTTCAAACAATGTGCTGACGACAAGACCCGAGTGGTTTGCACGCTGTGCCATCAGAGCCTGAAGCGAGGCATTAACGTTCTGAACCTGAGCACAACCTGCATGACCAGGCACCTGCATGCAAAGCATGAACTGCAGTGGAGTAAACACCTTAAAACCAAGGAAGTCACTCAGGCTCCCCCTGCTACCTCTTCTGCTGCTGCCGCCTCGGCCTCTTCCTCCGCCTCTGGAGGAACGTTGGCACCTGCCGCCCAGCAAACAGGGGATGTACCACCAACACCACCACCACCACCTCCGTCACCAAGCGTCTCAACCATGTCACATGGCAGCGTTCAGCTCTCCATCTCACAAACATTTGAGAGAAAGCGTAAATTCCCACCTAGCCACCCTCGATCCCTGGCCCTGAATGCCAGCATTTCTAAACTACTGGCCTATGAAATGCTGTCATTTAGGCTGGTGGACACAGACAGCTTCAAACAGCTCATGTCGCTTGCTGTCCCACAGTATGTTGTTCCCAGCCGCCACTACTTCTCCAAGAGAGCCGTGCCTTCCCTGCACAACCAAGTATCCGATAAAATCAAGTGTGCACTGCGCAACGCCATCTGTAGCAAGGTCCACCTAACCACAGATACGTGGACCAGTAAGCACGGCCAGGGACGCTATATCTCCCTAACTGCACACTGGGTAAATGTAGTGGCAGCTGGGCCCCAGGCGGAGAGCTGTTTGGCGCACGTCCTTCCGCCGCCAAGGATCGCAGGGCAACATTCTTTGCCTCCTGTTGCCACCTCCTCCTTCTCGGCTTCCTCCTCCTCTTCTTCCACCTGCTCATCCAGTCAGCCACACACCTTCACCACCAACTTCAGCACAGCCCGGGGTAAACGTCAGCAGGCCATTCTGAAACTCATATGTTTGGGGGACAGGCCCCACACCGCACAGGAGTTGTGGCGGGGTATAGAACAACAGACCGACGAGTGGTTGCTGCCGGTGAGCCTCAAGCCCGGCCTGGTGGTGTGTGATAATGGGCGAAATCTCGTTGCAGCTCTGGGACTAGCCAATTTGACGCACATCCCTTGCTTGGCGCATGTGCTGAATTTGGTGGTGCAGAAGTTCATACACAACTACCCCGACATGTCAGAGCTGCTGCATAAAGTGCGGGCCGTCTGTTCGCGCTTCCGGCGTTCACATCCTGCTGCTGCTCGCCTGTCTGCGCTACAGCGTAACTTCGGCCTTCCCGCTCACCGCCTCATATGCGACGTGCCCACCAGGTGGAACTCCACCTTGCACATGCTGGACAGACTGTGCGAGCAGCAGCAGGCCATAGTGGAGTTTCAGCTGCAGCACGCACGGGTCAGTCGCACTACAGAACAGCACCACTTCACCACCAATGACTGGGCCTCCATGCGAGACCTGTGTGCCCTGTTGCGCTGTTTCGAGTACTCCACCAACATGGCCAGTGGCGATGACGCCGTTATCAGCGTTACAATACCACTTCTATGTCTCCTTGAGAAAACACTTAGGGCGATGATGGAAGAGGAGGTGGCCCAGGAGGAGGAGGAGGAGGAGGAAGAGGGGTCATTTTTAGCACTTTCAGGCCAGTCTCTTCGAAGTGACTCAGAGGGAGGTTTTTGGCAACAGCAGAGGCCAGGTACAAATGTGGCCAGCCAGGGCCCACTACTGGAGGACGAGGAGGACGAGGATGAGGAGGAGGTGGAGGAGGATGAGGATGAAGCATGGTCACAGCGGGGTGGCACCCAACGCAGCTCGGGTCCATCACTGGTGCGTGGCTGGGGGGAAAGGCAGGACGATGACGATACGCCTCCCACAGAGGACAGCTTGTCCTTACCCCTGGGCAGCCTGGCACACATGAGCGACTACATGCTGCAGTGCCTGCGCAACGACAGCAGAGTTGCCCACATTTTAACCTGTGCGGACTACTGGGTTGCCACCCTGCTGGATCCACGCTACAAAGACAATGTGCCCACCTTACTTCCTGCACTGGAGCGTGATAGGAAGATGCGCGAGTACAAGCGCACGTTGGTAGACGCGCTACTGAGAGCATTCCCAAATGTCACAGGGGAACAAGTGGAAGCCCAAGGCCAAGGCAGAGGAGGAGCAAGAGGTCGCCAAGGCAGCTGTGTCAATGCCAGCTCCTCTGAGGGCAGGGTTAGCATGGCAGAGATGTGGAAAACTTTTGTCAACACGCCACAGCTAACTGCACCACCACCTGATACGCAACGTGTTAGCAGGAGGCAACATTTCACTAAAATGGTGGAACAGTACATGTGCACACCCCTCCACGTACTGACTGATGCTTCGGCCCCATTCAACTTCTGGGTCTCTAAATTGTCCACGTGGCCAGAGCTAGCCTTTTATGCCTTGGAGGTGCTGGCCTGCCCGGCGGCCAGCGTTTTGTCTGAACGTGTATTCAGCACAGCAGGGGGCGTCATTACAGACAAACGCAGCCGCCTGTCTACAGCCAATGTGGACAAGCTGACGTTCATAAAAATGAACCAGGCATGGATCCCACAGGATCTGTCCGTCCCTTGTCCAGATTAGACATTAACTACCTCCCCTTAACCATATATTATTGGACTCCAGGGCACTTCCTCATTCAATCCTATTTTTATTTTCATTTTACCATTATATTGCGAGGCTACCCAAAGTTGAATGAACCTCTCCTCTGTCTGGGTGCCGGGGCCTAAATATATGCCAATGGACTGTTCCAATGTTGGGTGACGTGAAGCCTGATTCTCTGCTATGACATGCAGACTGATTCTCTGCTGACATGAAGCCAGATCCTCTGTTACGGGACCTCTCTCCTCTGCCTGTGTGCTGGGACTAAATATATGCCAATGGACTGTTGCAGTGGTGGCTGACGTGAAGCCTCATTCTCTGCTATGACATGCAGACTGATTCTCTGCTGACATGAAGCCAGATTGTCTGTTACGGGACCTCTCTCCTCTGCCTGGGTGCTGGGCCTAAATATATGCCAATGGACTGTTGCAGTGGTGGCTGACGTGAAGCCTCATTCTCTGCTATGACATGCAGACTAATTCTCTGCTGACATGAAGCCAGATTGTCTGTTACGGGACCTCTCTCCTCTGCCTGGGTGCTGGGCCTAAACTTATGAAAATGGACTCTTACAGTGGTGGGTGACGTGAAGCCTCATTCTCTGCTATGACATGCAGACTAATTCTCTGCTGACATGAAGCCAGATTGTCTGTTACGGGACCTCTCTCCTCTGCCTGGGTGCTGGGCCTAAATTTATGACAATGGACTGTTGCAGTGGTGGGTGACGTGAAGCCTGATTCTCTGCTATGACATGCAGACTGATTCTCTGCTGACATGAAGCCAGATTGTCTGTTACGGGACCTCTCTCCTCTGCCTGTGTGCTGGGCCTAAATATATGCCAATGGACTGTTGCAGTGGTGGCTGACGTGAAGCCTCATTCTCTGCTATGACATGCAGACTAATTCTCTGCTGACATGAAGCCAGATCCTCTGTTACGGGACCTCTCTCCTCTGCCTGGGTGCTGGGCCTAAATTTATGAAAATGGACTCTTACAGTGGTGGGTGACGTGAAGCCTGATTCTCTGCTATGACATGAAGACTGATTCTCTGCTGACATGAAGCCAGATTGTCTGTTACGGGACCTCTCTCCTCTGCCTGGGTGCTGGGCCTAAATATATGCCAATGGACTGTTGCAGTGGTGGCTGACGTGAAGCCTCATTCTCTGCTATGACATGCAGACTAATTCTCTGCTGACATGAAGCCAGATTGTCTGTTACGGGACCTCTCTCCTCTGCCTGGGTGCTGGGCCTAAACTTATGAAAATGGACTCTTACAGTGGTGGGTGACGTGAAGCCTCATTCTCTGCTATGACATGCAGACTAATTCTCAGCTGACATGAAGCCAGATTGTCTGTTACGGGACCTCTCTCCTCTGCCTGGGTGCTGGGCCTAAATTTATGACAATGGACTGTTGCAGTGGTGGGTGACGTGAAGCCTGATTCTCTGCTATGACATGCAGACTGATTCTCTGCTGACATAAAGCCAGATTGTCTGTTACGGGACCTCTCTCCTCTGCCTGTGTGCTGGGCCTAAATATATGCCAATGGACTGTTGCAGTGGTGGCTGACGTGAAGCCTCATTCTCTGCTATGACATGCAGACTAATTCTCTGCTGACATGAAGCCAGATTCTCTGTTACGGGACCTCTCTCCTCTGCCTGGGTTCCGGGGCCTAAATATCTGAGAATGGACTGTTCCAGTGGTGGGTGACGTGAAGCCAGATTCTCTGCTATGGGACCTCTCTCCAATTGATTTTGGTTAATTTTTATTTATTTAATTTTTATTTTAATTCATTTCCCTATCCACATTTGTTTGCAGGGGATTTACCTACATGTTGCTGCCTTTTGCAGCCCTCTAGCCCTTTCCTGGGCTGTTTTACAGCCTTTTTAGTGCCGAAAAGTTCGGGTCCCCATTGACTTCAATGGGGTTCGGGTTCGGGACGAAGTTCGGATCGGGTTCGGATCCCGAACCCGAACATTTTCGGGAAGTTCGGCCGAACTTCTCGAACCCGAACATCCAGGTGTTCGCTCAACTCTACTCAGGAACAAAATTCTAGAACTGATTTAATATAGCATTTTTGATAGAATATGTATGATCTTGGTCTTGGTCTAAAGACGCATTCATACAGGCCAGAGCACGAAAGGGGGCACTGCAGGGGGCATTCTAACTACATGGAGCACAGCTGTAGGCATTCTAACTTTATGAGGCACTGCAGGGGGGCATTATAAATACTGGCACTACTACAGGGGACATTATAACTACTGGAGCTACTACAGGGGCCAGGGGTGTTGCCAGGTTAAAACATTCAGGGCCTGGGCCCCTGATGTTTTGTTCCAGGCCCCGAATGTACTTCCTGCCAGCTACTGTAGATACAACTGTATTGCCGTCCTCAGGACAGCAATACAATTGAATCTAATGCACTGCAAGAATTGAAGGACCTGTGATGACATCACAGTCACGTGATCAGTGCAAAAGGCAGTGGTTGAGGACCTGTGATGATGTCACTAGTGCACGAGAGGACAGCGGCACCCAGCAGTGAAGAGGAGAAGTCCTGGTGAAGAGGCTGTGGTGAGGTCTGCTACATGAGGAGAGGTAAGTGGAGGGATAGATTCTCAGTGTGAGAGGCAAAGGAATGCTGGGAGTTGTGGTTATTTAACTGTGACTGCATGTTAGGGCTGTAGGGAGTAATGTTATTTTTATGGGACTGAATGTTGAGGGGATGATGTTATTTAAATGAGACTGCATGTTGAAGGCAGCTATGGGAGGGGATGATGTTATTTATATCGGACTGTATGTTGAATACGGCAATGGGAGGGAGTGATGTTATTTACATGGGACTGTATGTTAATGGCGGCTGTGGGAGGGAGTGATGTTATTTACATGGGACTGAATGTTGAGGGAGTGATGTTATTTACATGGGACTCCATGTTGAAGGCAGCTGGGGGAGGGAGTGATGTTATTTACATGGGGCTGTATGTTGATGGCGGCTGTGGGAGGGAGTGATGTTATTTACATGGGAGTGAATGTTGAGGAGGTGATGTTGTTTACATGGGATTGCATGTTGGAGGCGGCTGTGGGTGTGTGATATTATTTACATGGGAATGTATATTGAAGGTGGCTTGGGTGGTAATGTTATTTACATGAGACTGTATATTGGAGGGGGCTGGAGAGCTGGTGTGATGTTATTTACATGAGACTGCATGTTGGAGGTGGCTGGGGCAGGGTGATGTTATTTACATAAGACTGTATGTTGAAGGCAGCTATGGGAGGGGATGATGTTATTTATATCGGACTGTATGTTGAATACGGCAATGGGAGGGAGTGATGTTATTTACATGGGACTGTATGTTAATGGCGGCTGTGGGAGGGAGTGATGTTATTTACATGGGACTGAATGTTGAGGGAGTGATGTTATTTACATGGGACTCCATGTTGAAGGCAGCTGGGGGAGGGAGTGATGTTATTTACATGGGGCTGTATGTTGAGGAGGTGATGTTGTTTACATGGGATTGCATGTTGGAGGCGGCTGTGGGTGTGTGATATTATTTACATGGGAATGTATATTGAAGGTGGCTTGGGTGGTAATGTTATTTACATGGGACTGTATATTGGAGGGGCTGAAGGGAGGAGAGTAATGTTATTTACATGGGACTGTATTTTGGAGGGGGCAGGAGAGATGGTCTGATGTTATTTGGGACTGTATGGTGGAGGGAGGAACATAACTACAGGGGGCATTGCAGGGGGCATTATAAATACTGGGGGCACTTTAAAGCGAGCATTATAACAGTAGGGGGCAATATAAATACTGAGGGTTCTTCAGGGGGAGCATTATAATAGTAGGGGGCAATATAAATACTGGGGGCACTGTAGGGGACATTAAGCATTCCTATTTCTACTGGGGGCTCAATCAGAGTGACTTATAGATCCGCCTTTTTTCTACTAAGAGCACTATGGGGGTCTTATTACTACTGGAGAGAGCTTTATTACCACTGGGGGAACATTAGGGGGCCTTATTTCAACTAGGGGCTCTGTGAGGGCATTAATAATACTGGAGGGCTCTTCTACTAATGGAGGCACTCTTCCGGAGCATAATCACTGTTGGCACTGTAGGCGTCAGTATTACTAATGAGGATATTCTAGAAGGGAATTACTATTAGTGGGACTTTAAGGAGCACTGTTACTAGGGGGGGGGGGGCACTCATTTTTTTTCAGGAAAGTATTTGGGGGTATTGGGGAGCACAGCAAGCAGCAGGATAACACTGTTGGGACTCGAGATTGGGGGATGATAATAGAAGGGCCCCGGATCTTTTGAGACCTTAGAAACGCCCCTGCAAGTGGCTTAATAAATATTAGGGCCACTATAAGAGGCATAATAACTACTGGGGACACTACAGCTGCCCTGCTATATAAAAAACACACACCAGTTCTGGGTTAGCTTTTCACAAGAAGAATTGCCTGATGTGAATGATGCCTCGCATATAAGACCTCTCAGAAGACCTACGATTAAGAATTGTTGACTTGCATAAAGCTGGAAAGGGTTATAAAATTATCTCCAAAAGCCTTGCTGTTCATTAGTCCACGGTAAGACAAATTGTCTATAAATGGAGAAAGTTCAGCACTGCTGCTACTCTCCCTAGGAGTGGCCGTCTTGTAAAGATGACTGCAAGAGCACAGCGCAGACTGCTCAATGAGGTGAAGAAGCATCCTAGAGTGTCAGCTAAAGACTTACACAAGTCTCTGGCATATGCTAACATCCCTGTTAGCGAATCTACGATACATAAAACACTAAACAAGAATGGATTTCATGGGAGGATACCACAGAGGAAGCCACTGCTGTCCAAAAAAAAAATTGCTGCACATTTACAGTTTGCACAAGAGCACCTGGATGTTCCACAGCAGTACTGGCAAAATATTCTGTGGACAGATGAAACCAAAGTTGAGTTGTTTGGAAGAAACACACAACACTATGTGTGGAGAAAAAGAGGCACAGCACACCAACATCAAAACCTCATCCCAACTGTAAAGTATGGTGGTGGGGGCATCATGGTTTGGGGCTGCTTTGCTGCGTCAGTTCCTGGACGGATTGCTATCATCAGGAAAAATGAATTCCCAAGTTAATCAAGACATTTTGCAGGAGAACTTAGGGCCATCTGTCCACCAGCTGAAGCTCAACAGAAGATGGGTGTTGCAACAGGACAAAGCATAGAAGTAAATCAACAACAGAATGGCTTAAACAGAAGAAAATACGCCTTCTGGAGTGGCCCAGTCAGAGTCCTGGCCTCAACCCGATTGAGATGCTGTGGCTTGACCTCAAGAAAGCGATTCACATCAGACATCCCAAGAATATTGCTGTAGAGAGGAATGGTCAAGAATTACTCCTGACCGTTGTGCATGTCTGATCTGCAACTACAGGAAACATTTGGTTGAAGTTATTGCTGCCAAAAGAGGTTCAACCAGTTATTAAGTCCAAGGGTTCACATACTTTTTCTACCTGCACTATAAATGTTTACATGGTGTGTTAAATAAAACATGGTAACATTTAATTCTTTGTGTGTTTATTAGTTTGAGCAGACTGTGATTGTCTATTGTTGTGACTTAGATGAAGATCAGATCACATTTTATGACCAATTTGTGCAGAAACCCTTATAATTCCAAAGGGTTCACATACTTTTTCTTGCAACTGTATACGACCAACTTTGAGATCCCTGGCTTATATAGTATTTGTCGGGCCACACATGGACTTGCCACGTGAAACAAAGGTGCTTCTGTGAAGTAAATTCTTTGCATGGGTTTGCTGTAACTCAGTGGGGGAGATTTATCAAACTGGTGTAAAGTAGAACTGGCTTAGTTGCCCATAGCAACCAATCAGATTCAACCTTTCATTTTCCAAAGGAATCTGATTGGTTTCTATGGGTAACTAAACTAGTTCTACTTTACACCAGTTTCATAAATCTACCCCTTTATTTTTAATGCGTTATGTTTAACGTTTAATGTTTTCTACAGTACATTCCTAAGTTTAAAAAAAATGAAGTAGTTCTGAAGGTAGTCTCGATTTTTTCACGTTTTGATTTTATATATTGCATACATGTTAACTAGAAGTAGCTCATAGAAGGGAGTATGTTTGAAGGATCAGATTTGTTTGTAGTCTGTTATTGTAAAGACATATCAATTTGCACAGTCACTGGAACACAGATCACTGGGACAACTTTAGACTGTTGCAAAGTTGTTTACTTTTTAGATATTTTTCAATGGTGGACATAGCCTTTAAATGAAATAGAATTACAATTTAGCAAAGAAATATACAAAAGAAAAATCAGTCAATATTGCAGATTTTCATCTCCATTGCATTACATATATTGCATACAGTTTTACTATTTAAATGAGTAGTTTGAGATTTGAAAAAAAATAAAGATTCAGAAACGGCACCGTTATTCACGACTGACAGAGCCAATAGATAACCGTGGCCTTGTTTTTGGAGAAAAGACCATATGTTTCTAATCCCACACAATCCTTATGAAATGGAATGCTACATACCTCATCCAATATAACATATTTGATTCTTTTCACCCATTCTTGTCGATGTGGAGCCAACAGGAGAATTTCCAAACATTGTGGCACAGTGACCAGCACCTGGAATGAAACAAATGAAGAACAAAGATCAAAACTAGGATTGGACCCTGTAGGCCAAAAAGTTGAAATCAAAAAGCATTTTGCCCAGTATAACATGCATGTTAGCAAGGGTGCACCTACAATGAGGCGAGGTCTTGGGAGGCACCACCTAGCAACAAGTGGGGGTGGGAAGAGGCCTTTTCCCTGCACCGCATCCTGACCGCAGCGTGAAGGTAAGTAGTTGTGTTGATTATTTTTAATTTGGCAGCATGTCATTGGCCTACTATGGGGAGGGCGTTATTATAACTGACAGAGAACTATGAGGACATTGGCTCTACTGGGGGTACTAAAAGGGAATATTTTTTGTACTGGCACACAGAAGGGGCATTTTTTGTACTGGCACACATTATAAGGGAGTATTTTTTTGTACTGGCACACATTATAAGGAGGTATTTTTTGCACTGGAACAGATTTTAAGGGGGCACTTTTTGTAATGGCACACGTTATAAGGGGTATTTTTTCGTGCTGGCACACATTATAAGGGGTACGTTTATACTGGCACACATTATAAAAAGGTATTGTTTGTATTGGCACACATTATAAGGGCATTGTTTGTACTGATGCACATTATAAAGGGGTACGTTTGTACTGGCGCACATTACAAGGGACTTTTTTTTGCATGTGTGCACATTATAAGGGAATATTATTTGTACTGGCACACATTATAAAGGGTATTTTTTGTACTAGAACACATTATAAATGGATATTTTTGGGTTCTGGCACATATTATAAGGGTATATTTTTTGTAACGGCACACATTATAAGGGGATTTTTTTTTTTACTGGCTGACATTATAAAGGGGGATTTTTTCTATTGGCACATAGTATAAGGAGAGACTTTTGTACTGGCAAACATTTTATAGGGTGTATTTTTTACTGGTACACATTATAATGGGATATTTTTGTACTGCCACTAGGGATGAGCGAACTCGAACTGTATAGTTCGGGTTCGTACCGAATTTTGGGGTGTCCGTGACACGGACCCGAACCCGGACATTTTCGTAAAAGTCCGGGTTCGGGTTCGGTGTTCGTCGCTTTCTTGGCGCTTTTGTGACGCTTTCTTGGCGCTTTTTGAAAGGCTGCAAAGCAGGCAAGCGTCATACTACTTGCCCCAAGAGGCCATCACAGCCATGCCTACTATTAGCATGGCTGTGATTGGCCAGAGCACCATGTGACCCAGCCTCTATTTAAGCTGGAGTCACATAGCGCCGCCCGTCACTCTGCTCTGATTAGCGTAGGGAGAGGTTGCGGCTGCGACAGTAGGGCGAGATTAGGCAGATTAACTCCTCCAAAGGACTTGATTATTGATCGATCTGCAGCTGTGGGTCATTGAGCTGCTGATACTCAATTGCTCACTATTTTTAGGCTGCCCAGACTGTTTGTCAGTCACATTTTTCTGGGGTGATCGGCGGCCATTTTGTGTCTTGTGGTGCGCCAGCACAAGCTGCGACCAAGTGCATTTAACCCTCAATGGTGTGGTTGTTTTTTGGCTAAAGCCTACATCAGGGTGAAGCTGTCACACCAAGTGCATTTAACCAGCAATAGTCTGTTTATTTTTTGGCCATATACTACATCAGGGGCAAGCTGCGCCCGTCACCAAGTGCATTTAACCCTCAGTAGTGTGGTTGGTCAAGCTATCACACCAAGTGCATTTAACCAGCAATAGTCTGTTCATTTTTTGGCCATATACTAAATCAGGGGCAAGCTGCGCCCGTCACCAAGTGCATTTAACCAGCAATAGTCTGTTAATTTTTTGGCCATATACTACATCAGGGGCAAGCTGCGCCCGTCACCAAGTGCATTTAACCCTCAGTAGTGTGGTTGGTCAAGATATCACACCAAGTGCATTTAACCAGCAATAGTCTGTTCATTTTTTGGCCATATACTAAATCAGGGGCAAGCTGCGCCCGTCACCAAGTGCATTTAACCAGCAATAGTCTGTTCATTTTTTGGCCATATACTACATCAGGGGCAAGCTGCGCCCGTCACCAAGTGCATTTAACCCTCAGTAGTGTGGTTGGTCAAGCTGTGACACCAAGTGCATTTAACCAGCAATAGTCTGTTAATTTTTTGGCCATATACTACATCAGGGGCAAGCTGCGCCCGTCACCAAGTGCATTTAACCCTCAGTAGTGTGGTTGGTCAAGCTATCACACCAAGTGCATTTAACCAGCAATAGTCTGTTCATTTTTTGGCCATATACTAAATCAGGGGCAAGCTGCGCCCGTCACCAAGTGCATTTAACCAGCAATAGTCTGTTCATTTTTTGGCCATATACTACATCAGGGGCAAGCTGCTCCCGTCACCAAGTGCATTTAACCCTCAGTAGTGTGGTTGGTCAAGCTATCACACCAAGTGCATTTAACCAGCAATAGTCTGTTCATTTTTTGGCCATATACTAAATCAGGGGCAAGCTGCGCCCGTCACCAAGTGCATTTAACCAGCAATAGTCTGTTCATTTTTTGGCCATATACTACATCAGGGGCAAGCTGCGCCCGTCACCAAGTGCATTTAACCCTCAGTAGTGTGGTTGGTCAAGCTGTGACACCAAGTGCATTTAACCAGCAATAGTCTGTTAATTTTTTGGCCATATACTACATCAGGGGCAAGCTGCGCCCGTCACCAAGTGCATTTAACCCTCAGTAGTGTGGTTGGTCAAGCTATCACACCAAGTGCATTTAACCAGCAATAGTCTGTTCATTTTTTGGCCATATACTAAATCAGGGGCAAGCTGCGCCCGTCACCAAGTGCATTTAACCAGCAATAGTCTGTTCATTTTTTGGCCATATACTACATCAGGGGCAAGCTGCTCCCGTCACCAAGTGCATTTAACCCTCAGTAGTGTGGTTGGTCAAGCTATCACACCAAGTGCATTTAACCAGCAATAGTCTGTTCATTTTTTGGCCATATACTAAATCAGGGGCAAGCTGCGCCCGTCACCAAGTGCATTTAACCAGCAATAGTCTGTTCATTTTTTGGCCATATACTACATCAGGGGCAAGCTGCGCCCGTCACCAAGTGCATTTAACCCTCAGTAGTGTGGTTGGTCAAGCTGTGACACCAAGTGCATTTAACCAGCAATAGTCTGTTAATTTTTTGGCCATATACTACATCAGGGGCAAGCTGCGCCCGTCACCAAGTGCATTTAACCAGCAATAGTGTGGTTATTTTTTGGCCATATCCCAGTCTAATTCTGTCACTAAATCCATACCGGTCACCCAGCGCCTAAATACTAGGCCTCAAATTTATATCCCGCTAAATCTGTCGTTACCGCTGTACTGTTGTGGCTGGGCAAGTTATTTAGTGTCCGTCAAAGCACATTTTTTGTTCAGGGTTGAAATAAAATTCCCAATTTAGCAATTTCATAATTTAGTGGTTTCTGCTATATCAGAGCTATTTGAAATCTATCCCTAAAAGGGTATATAATATTCAAGGTGCACATAGGGTCATTCAGAATAACTTCACACACACGCTACTGTGCATTTCCAAGTCTAATTATGTTAGTAAATCCATACCGGTCACCCAGCGCCTAAATACTAGGCCTCAAATTTATATCCCGCTAAATCTGTCGTTACCGCTGTCCTGTTGTGGATGGGCAAGTTATTTAGTGTCCGTCAAAGCAAATCTTTTGTTCTGGGTTGAAATACAATTCCCAATTTAGCAATTTCATAATTTAGTGGTTTCTGCTATATCAGAGCTATTTGAAATCTATCCCTAAAAGGGTATATAATATTCAAGGTGCACATAGGGTCATTCAGAATAACTTCACACACACGCTACTGTGCATTTCAAAGTCTAATTCTGTTAGTAAATCCATACCGGTCACCCAGCGCCTAAATACTAGGCCTCAAATTTATATCCCGCTACATCTGTCGTTACCACTGTACTGTTGTGGCTGGGCAAGTTATTTAGTGTCCGTCAAAGCACATTTTTTGTTCTGGGTTGAAATACAATTCCCAATTTAGCAATTTCATAATTTAGTGGTTTCTGCTATATCAGAGCTATTTGAAATCTATCCCTAAAAGGGTATATAATATTCAAGGTGCACATAGGGTCATTCAGAATAACTTCACACACACGCTACTGTGCATTTCCAAGTCTAATTCTGTTAGTAAATCCATACCGGTCACCCAGCGCCTAAATACTAGGCCTCAAATTTATATCCCGCTACATCTGTCGTTACCACTGTACTGTTGTGGCTGGGCAAGTTATTTAGTGTCCGTCAAAGCACATTTTTTGTTCTGGGTTGAAATACAATTCCCAATTTAGCAATTTCATAATTTAGTGGTTTCTGCTATATCAGAGCTATTTGAAATCTATCCCTAAAAGGGTATATAATATTCAAGGTGCACATAGGGTCATTCAGAATAACTTCACACACACGCTACTGTGCATTTCCAAGTCTAATTATGTTAGTAAATCCATACCGGTCACCCAGCGCCTAAATACTAGGCCTCAAATTTATATCCCGCTACATCTGTCGTTACCACTGTACTGTTGTGGCTGGGCAAGTTATTTAGTGTCCGTCAAAGCACATTTTTTGTTCTGGGTTGAAATACAATTCCCAATTTAGCAATTTCATAATTTAGTGGTTTCTGCTATATCAGAGCTATTTGAAATCTATCCCTAAAAGGGTATATAATATTCAAGGTGCACATAGGGTCATTCAGAATAACTTCACACACACGCTACTGTGCATTTCCAAGTCCAATTCTGTTAGTAAATCCATACCGGTCACCCAGCGCCTAAATACTAGGCCTCAAATTTATATCCCGCTAAATCTCTCGTTACCGCTGTCCTGTTGTGGCTGGGAAAGTTATTTAGTGTCCGTCAAAGCACATTTTTTGTTCTGGGTTGAAATACAATTCCCAATTTAGCAATTTCATAATTTAGTGGTTTCTGCTATATCAGAGCTATTTGAAATCTATCCCTAAAAGGGTATATAATATTCAAGGTGCACATAGGGTCATTCAGAATAACTTCACACACGCTACTGTGCATTTACAAGTCTAATTCTGTTAGTAAATCCATACCGGTCAACCAGCGCCTAAATACTAGGCCTCAAATTTATATCCCGCTAAATCTCTCGTTACCGCTGTCCTGTTGTGGCTGGGAAAGTTATTTAGTGTCCGTCAAAGCACATTTTTTGTTCTGGGTTGAAATACAATTCCCAATTTAGCAATTTCATAATTTAGTGGTTTCTGCTATATCAGAGCTATTTGAAATCTATCCCTAAAAGGGTATATAATATTCAAGGTGCACATAGGGTCATTCAGAATAACTTCACACACACGCTACTGTGCATTTCCAAGTCTAATTCTGTTAGTAAATCCATACCGGTCACCCAGCGCCTAAATACTAGGCCTCAAATTTATATCCCGCTAAATCTGTCGTTACCGCTGTCCTGTTGTGGATGGGCAAGTTATTTAGTGTCCGTCAAAGCACATTTTTTGTTCTGGGTTGAAATACAATTCCCAATTTAGCAATTTCATAATTTAGTGGTTTCTGCTATATCAGAGCTATTTGAAATCTATCCCTAAAAGGGTATATAATATTCAAGGTGCACATAGGGTCATTCAGAATAACTTCACACACACGCTACTGTGCATTTCCAAGTCCAATTCTGTTAGTAAATCCATACCGGTCACCCAGCGCCTAAATACTAGGCCTCAAATTTATATGAATTTGAATACAATACATTGGGCCAAATAATATTTTTGTTGTTGTGGTGAACCATAACAATGAGGAAAACATCTAGTAAGGGACGCGGACGTGGACATGGTCGTGGTGGTGTTAGTGGACCCTCTGGTGCTGGGAGAGGACGTGGCCGTTCTGCCACATCCACACGTCCTAGTGTACCAACTACCTCAGGTCCCAGTAGCCGCCAGAATTTACAGCGATATATGGTGGGGCCCAATGCCGTTCTAAGGATGGTAAGGCCTGAGCAGGTACAGGCATTAGTCAATTGGGTGGCCGACAGTGGATCCAGCACGTTCACATTATCTCCCACCCAGTCTTCTGCAGAAAGCGCACAGATGGCGCCTGAAAACCAACCCCATCAGTCTGTCACATCACCCCCATGCATACCAGGGAAACTGTCTCAGCCTCAAGTTATGCAGCAGTCTCTTATGCTGTTTGAAGACTCCGCTGGCAGGGTTTCCCAAGGGCATCCACATAGCCCTTCCCCAGCGGTGAAAGACATAGAATGCACTGACGCACAACCACTTATGTTTCCTGATGATGAGGACATGGGAATACCACCTCAGCATGTCTCTGATGATGACGAAACACAGGTGCCAACTGCTGCGTCTTTCTGCAGTGTGCAGACTGAACAGGAGGTCAGGGATCAAGACTGGGTGGAAGACGATGCAGGGGACGATGAGGTCCTAGACCCCACATGGAATGAAGGTCGTGCCACTGACTTTCACAGTTCGGAGGAAGAGGCAGTGGTGAGACCGAGCCAACAGCGTAGCAAAAGATGGAGCAGTGGGCAAAAGCAGAACACCCGCCGCCAAGAGACTCCGCCTGCTACTGACCGCCGCCATCTGGGACCGAGCACCCCAAAGGCAGCTTCAAGGAGTTCCCTGGCATGGCACTTCTTCAAACAATGTGCTGACGACAAGACCCGAGTGGTTTGCACGCTGTGCCATCAGAGCCTGAAGCGAGGCATTAACGTTCTGAACCTGAGCACAACCTGCATGACCAGGCACCTGCATGCAAAGCATGAACTGCAGTGGAGTAAACACCTTAAAACCAAGGAAGTCACTCAGGCTCCCCCTGCTACCTCTTCTGCTGCTGCCGCCTCGGCCTCTTCCTCCGCCTCTGGAGGAACGTTGGCACCTGCCGCCCAGCAAACAGGGGATGTACCACCAACACCACCACCACCACCTCCGTCACCAAGCATCTCAACCATGTCACACGGCAGCGTTCAGCTCTCCATCTCACAAACATTTGAGAGAAAGCGTAAATTCCCACCTAGCCACCCTCGATCCCTGGCCCTGAATGCCAGCATTTCTAAACTACTGGCCTATGAAATGCTGTCATTTAGGCTGGTGGACACAGACAGCTTCAAACAGCTCATGTCGCTTGCTGTCCCACAGTATGTTGTTCCCAGCCGCCACTACTTCTCCAAGAGAGCCGTGCCTTCCCTGCACAACCAAGTATCCGATAAAATCAAGTGTGCACTGAGCAACGCCATCTGTAGCAAGGTCCACCTAACCACAGATACGTGGACCAGTAAGCACGGCCAGGGACGCTATATCTCCCTAACTGCACACTGGGTAAATGTAGTGGCAGCTGGGCCCCAGGCGGAGAGCTGTTTGGCGCACGTCCTTCCGCCGCCAAGGATCGCAGGGCAACATTCTTTGCCTCCTGTTGCCACCTCCTCCTTCTCGGCTTCCTCCTCCTCTTCTTCCACCTGCTCATCCAGTCAGCCACACACCTTCACCACCAACTTCAGCACAGCCCGGGGTAAACGTCAGCAGGCCATTCTGAAACTCATATGTTTGGGGGACAGGCCCCACACCGCACAGGAGTTGTGGCGGGGTATAGAACAACAGACCGACGAGTGGTTGCTGCCGGTGAGCCTCAAGCCCGGCCTGGTGGTATGTGATAATGGGCGAAATCTCGTTGCAGCTCTGGGACTAGCCAATTTGACGCACATCCCTTGCTTGGCGCATGTGCTGAATTTGGTGGTGCAGAAGTTCATACACAACTACCCCGACATGTCAGAGCTGCTGCATAAAGTGCGGGCCGTCTGTTCGCACTTCCGGCGTTCACATCCTGCTGCTGCTCGCCTGTCTGCGCTACAGCGTAACTTCGGCCTTCCCGCTCACCGCCTCATATGCGACGTGCCCACCAGGTGGAACTCCACCTTGCACATGCTGGACAGACTGTGCGAGCAGCAGCAGGCCATAGTGGAGTTTCAGCTGCAGCACGCATGGGTCAGTCGCACTACAGAACAGCACCACTTCACCACCAATGACTGGGCCTCCATGCGAGACCTGTGTGCCCTGTTGCGCTGTTTCGAGTACTCCACCAACATGGCCAGTGGCGATGACGCCGTTATCAGCGTTACAATACCACTTCTATGTCTCCTTGAGAAAACACTTAGGGCGATGATGGAAGAGGAGGTGGCCCAGGAGGAGGAGGAGGAGGAGGAAGAGGGGTCATTTTTAGCACTTTCAGGCCAGTCTCTTCGAAGTGACTCAGAGGGAGGTTTTTGGCAACAGCAGAGGCCAGGTACAAATGTGGCCAGCCAGGGCCCACTACTGGAGGACGAGGAGGACGAGGATAAGGAGGAGGTGGAGGAGGATGAGGATGAAGCATGGTCACAGCGGGGTGGCACCCAACGCAGCTCGGGTCCATCACTGGTGCGTGGCTGGGGGGAAAGGCAGGACGATGACGATACGCCTCCCACAGAGGACAGCTTGTCCTTACCCCTGGGCAGCCTGGCACACATGAGCTACTACATGCTGCAGTGCCTGCGCAACGACAGCAGAGTTGCCCACATTTTAACCTGTGCGGACTACTGGGTTGCCACCCTGCTGGATCCACGCTACAAAGACAATGTGCCCACCTTACTTCCTGCACTGGAGCGTGATAGGAAGATGCGCGAGTACAAGCGCACGTTGGTAGACGCGCTACTGAGAGCATTCCCAAATGTCACAGGGGAACAAGTGGAAGCCCAAGGCCAAGGCAGAGGAGGAGCATGAGGTCGCCAAGGCAGCTGTGTCAATGCCAGCTCCTCTGAGGGCAGGGTTAGCATGGCAGAGATGTGGAAAACTTTTGTCAACACGCCACAGCTAACTGCACCACCACCTGATACGCAACGTGTTAGCAGGAGGCAACATTTCACTAACATGGTGGAACAGTACATGTGCACACCCCTCCACGTACTGACTGATGGTTCGGCCCCATTCAACTTCTGGGTCTCTAAATTGTCCACGTGGCCAGAGCTAGCCTTTTATGCCTTGGAGGTGCAGGCCTGCCCGGCGGCCAGCGTTTTGTCTGAACGTGTATTCAGCACGGCAGGGGGCGTCATTACAGACAAACGCAGCCGCCTGTCTACAGCCAATGTGGACAAGCTGACGTTCATAAAAATGAACCAGGCATGGATCCCACAGGATCTGTCCGTCCCTTGTCCAGATTAGACATTAACTACCTCCCCTTAACCATATATTATTGGACTCCAGGGCACTTCCTCATTCAATCCTATTTTTATTTTCATTTTACCATTATATTGCGAGGCTACCCAAAGTTGAATGAACCTCTCCTCTGTCTGGGTGCCGGGGCTATTGCGAGGCTACCCAAAGTTGAATGAACCTCTCCTCTGTCTGGGTGCCGGGGCCTAAATATATGCCAATGGACTGTTCCAATGTTGGGTGACGTGAAGCCTGATTCTCTGCTATGACATGCAGACTGATTCTCTGCTGACATGAAGCCAGATCCTCTGTTACGGGACCTCTCTCCTCTGCCTGGGTGCTGGGCCTAAATTTATGAAAATGGACTCTTACAGTGGTGGGTGACGTGAAGCCTGATTCTCTGCTATGATATGAAGACTGATTCTCTGCTGACATGAAGCCAGATTGTCTTTTACGGGACCTCTCTCCTCTGCCTGGGTGCTGGGCCTAAATATATGCCAATGGACTGTTGCAGTGGTGGCTGACGTGAAGCCTCATTCTCTGCTATGACATGCAGACTAATTCTCTGCTGACATGAAGCCAGATTGTCTGTTACGGGACCTCTCTCCTCTGCCTGGGTGCTGGGCCTAAATTTATGACAATGGACTGTTGCAGTGGTGGGTGACGTGAAGCCTCATTCTCTGCTATGACATGCAGACTGATTCTCTGCTGACATGAAGCCAGATTGTCTGTTACGGGACCTCTCTCCTCTGCCTGGGTGCTGGGCCTAAATATATGCCAATGGACTGTTGCAGTGGTGGCTGACGTGAAGCCTCATTCTCTGCTATGACATGCAGACTAATTCTCTGCTGACATGAAGCCAGATTGTCTGTTACGGGACCTCTCTCCTCTGCCTGTGTGCTGGGCCTAAATATATGCCAATGGACTGTTGCAGTGGTGGCTGACGTGAAGCCTCATTCTCTGCTATGACATGCAGACTAATTCTCTGCTGACATGAAGCCAGATTGTCTGTTACGGGACCTCTCTCCTCTGCCTGTGTGCTGGGCCTAAATATATGCCAATGGACTGTTGCAGTGGTGGCTGACGTGAAGCCTCATTCTCTGCTATGACATGCAGACTGATTCTCTGCTGACATGAAGCCAGATTGTCTGTTACGGGACCTCTCTCCTCTGCCTGGGTGCTGGGCCTAAATATATGCCAATGGACTGTTGCAGTGGTGGCTGACGTGAAGCCTCATTCTCTGCTATGACATGCAGACTAATTCTCTGCTGACATGAAGCCAGATTGTCTGTTACGGGACCTCTCTCCTCTGCCTGGGTGCTGGGCCTAAACTTATGAAAATGGACTCTTACAGTGGTGGGTGACGTGAAGCCTCATTCTCTGCTATGACATGCAGACTAATTCTCTGCTGACATGAAGCCAGATTGTCTGTTACGGGACCTCTCTCCTCTGCCTGGGTGCTGGGCCTAAATTTATGACAATGGACTGTTGCAGTGGTGGGTGACGTGAAGCCTGATTCTCTGCTATGACATGCAGACTGATTCTCTGCTGACATGAAGCCAGATTGTATGTTACGGGACCTCTCTCCTCTGCCTGTGTGCTGGGCCTAAATATATGCCAATGGACTGTTGCAGTGGTGGCTGACGTGAAGCCTCATTCTCTGCTATGACATGCAGACTAATTCTCTGCTGACATGAAGCCAGATCCTCTGTTACGGGACCTCTCTCCTCTGCCTGGGTGCTGGGCCTAAATTTATGAAAATGGACTGTTGCAGTGGTGGGTGACGTGAAGCCTGATTCTCTGCTATGACATGAAGACTGATTCTCTGCTGACATGAAGCCAGATTGTCTGTTACGGGACCTCTCTCCTCTGCCTGGGTGCTGGGCCTAAATATATGCCAATGGACTGTTGCAGTGGTGGCTGACGTGAAGCCTCATTCTCTGCTATGACATGCAGACTAATTCTCTGCTGACATGAAGCCAGATTGTCTGTTACGGGACCTCTCTCCTCTGCCTGGGTGCTGGGCCTAAACTTATGAAAATGGACTCTTACAGTGGTGGGTGACGTGAAGCCTCATTCTCTGCTATGACATGCAGACTAATTCTCTGCTGACATGAAGCCAGATTGTCTGTTACGGGACCTCTCTCCTCTGCCTGGGTGCTGGGCCTAAATTTATGACAATGGACTGTTGCAGTGGTGGGTGACGTGAAGCCTGATTCTCTGCTATGACATGCAGACTGATTCTCTGCTGACATGAAGCCAGATTGTATGTTACGGGACCTCTCTCCTCTGCCTGTGTGCTGGGCCTAAATATATGCCAATGGACTGTTGCAGTGGTGGCTGACGTGAAGCCTCATTCTCTGCTATGACATGCAGACTAATTCTCTGCTGACATGAAGCCAGATCCTCTGTTACGGGACCTCTCTCCTCTGCCTGGGTGCTGGGCCTAAATTTATGAAAATGGACTCTTACAGTGGTGGGTGACGTGAAGCCTGATTCTCTGCTATGACATGAAGACTGATTCTCTGCTGACATGAAGCCAGATTGTCTGTTACGGGACCTCTCTCCTCTGCCTGGGTGCTGGGCCTAAATATATGCCAATGGACTGTTGCAGTGGTGGCTGACGTGAAGCCTCATTCTCTGCTATGACATGCAGACTAATTCTCTGTTGACATGAAGCCAGATTGTCTGTTACGGGACCTCTCTCCTCTGCCTGTGTGCTGGGCCTAAATATATGCCAATGGACTGTTGCAGTGGTGGCTGACGTGAAGCCTCATTCTCTGCTATGACATGCAGACTAATTCTCTGCTGACATGAAGCCAGATCCTCTGTTACGGGACCTCTCTCCTCTGCCTGGGTGCTGGGCCTAAATTTATGAAAATGGACTCTTACAGTGGTGGGTGACGTGAAGCCTGATTCTCTGCTATGACATGAAGACTGATTCTCTGCTGACATGAAGCCAGATTGTCTGTTACGGGACCTCTCTCCTCTGCCTGGGTGCTGGGCCTAAATATATGCCAATGGACTGTTGCAGTGGTGGCTGACGTGAAGCCTCATTCTCTGCTATGACATGCAGACTAATTCTCTGCTGACATGAAGCCAGATTCTCTGTTACGGGACCTCTCTCCTCTGCCTGGGTTCCGGGGCCTAAATATCTGAGAATGGACTGTTCCAGTGGTGGGTGACGGGAAGCCAGATTCTCTGCTATGGGACCTCTCTCCAATTGATTTTGGTTAATTTTTATTTATTTAATTTTAATTTTAATTCATTTCCCTATCCACATTTGTTTGCAGGGGATTTACCTACATGTTGCTGCCTTTTGCAGCCCTCTAGCCCTTTCCTGGGCTGTTTTACAGCCTTTTTAGTGCCGAAAAGTTCGAGTCCCCATTGACTTCAATGGGGTTCGGGTTCGGGACGAAGTTCGGATCGGGTTCGGATCCCGAACCCGAACATTTTCGGGAAGTTCGGCCGAACTTCTCGAACCCGAACATCCAGGTGTTCGCTCAACTCTAACTGCCACACATTTTAAGGGCGTATTTTTTCTACTGGCACACATTATAAGGGGAATTATTACTATTGGGGGCAAACATTCATTTTGGTTGAAATCATCCATTGTGATCAACTTGATATTTACGTGATGATGGGGGTAATGCTATTTTAAACTGTTTGTAATGTAAGGGAAAAGAGCGAGGAGTGAGGGAGAGCCTCCTGAGAGCCTGTTGAGTCTCAGGCCACAGAAATCTTGGAGACCACAACATATTACTGTGAACAGAGTGAACAAGCTATATAGCCAGCACTGCAAGGTGAGGGGAAACACATTAAAGGGGTTATCCAACCCCTATAATGCCCCCCAAAATAAAATGCCCGGTTACCTCATACAGGTTATACTTATCCCGCTCCCCAGCACCCGCGTGGCTCCTGATGCTTGCACTGCCACTGCTGCATCTCCCCTTAGCGCAGATCAAAACCTCCGTCCATGTGGGGGGTGCTGGTGTCAGCCTATAGCAGGCTGCGACAGGAATGAGCTTCCCTAGAATCACCCGGAGAGCGGGGTAAATATAACCTGTATAAGGTGCCTGGGCATTTTGGGGGGCATTATAGGGGTTGGATAACCCCTTTAAGACACCCCAACAGCAGTTCAGGACCTACAGCCATAGCTGCCAGATTTAAGTTGTGGAAAAGGGAATCAGAAGAGATTCCTGCCACATTGCCATCCACATAAGAGAAGGACAATTTAGAAAACAACCTGAAGAGGAGATCATATGGAGTATGTAAAGTTTAAAAAATAACTTTTAATACATATTATTAATATAAGATATCCCTGAAAATGATAAATCACAATACACAAAAAAAAGTGGTAGGAAAAAGCCTGATGCACGGCTGCACCTGATATTGATAACCAAATGTCCTACCACAACCCGGAACGCTCCAATGATCCACGATCCCAGGAAGGAAGCTGAAATGAAGGTGAAAGCTATCCCTGGGCTAAATAACGTGGTGATGAAAAACGGCAGGGTCGGGGGAAAAAATCTGTAATAAGCCCTAAGTAGGGAGGTACTGCTCTGGCCCTGATAACTAAACACAAGTAGCAGCCTAACAGCAGAGCACCCGCCCTGATAATGGCGACCCTGTCAGGAACCTTGCCCTGAAATAAGTAGCCCTAGTAAGCCCTGCTCCTATCTATCCCTACATGCATGTTTCGCATTCAGAAGAAGACTCATCAGGGGAAACATGGGAAGCTGAGCAAAATATAGTTGGAGTCAAGGAGCCGCGGTGCGGGCCATAATGCATTGGCCCCGAACCGCCGGTTCCCAAGTAACGGAGCTGAGTCCGGATGTGAAGTCAGCTCAAAAGGCAAAATAGGGGGCGGTATTGTGGCATGTGATAATAGCCACAATCCTCCCTGACTAGGGGCCTAGTATTTGCAGGCGATGAAAAGCCTAACTTACATGTGAAGGCCGCCGGTCTTTTAAGCAGAGCGCCATCCCAAAACGAGGCTTGGCTCTCTCCTTGACGACATGGTGAGAATTGATGACGTCACCGCGTTTGAACGCGACGGGACATGCGCAGTTCATTATGACAGGGTTGCCTAGTGACCGGGACGCGTCCCCGGCAGCTGTCAGTGATGCGGTCCACCAGGTAAGCGGCCGCAAAGGAAAAGACGGTATTTAAGGCGTTATAAAAGGATAATTTTTAGCTGATGGCATCAGGCAATTAGGAACACAAGTCTGCCCATGTAAGGGTCACAGAGGGTCGGCAATCTGCAATAGCAATGTAAATGGCGCGCATATAACATCAATGTGTATAGTAATCAGCAGTCTAAGATGAAAAATGCAGCACGTATGCAACGCGGCACACGTGCAGCATACATGCAACATAGACAGATGTGCTGATAAGAAATCAAAGTGGATCAAATAAAACAACTATAATTGAGTTGCTCCTTTAATCCTTATGGAGACATGGTGCGTAAAAGATAGGTCCACCGGGCCTCATGCTGTAATAAGGTGCGATCCCAATCTTCACCACGTATGGGTGGGTGAACCATCTCAATGCCTACGGCTTTAATGCATTTGGGGTTGCCCTGGTGACACTCGTGTACGTGTCTAGACACAGCAGTGTCTCTGCCATTAACAATGTCTCCCAGGTGTTCCCCTATGCGACGACGAAACTCCATTTTTGTTTTACCAATGTATTCCTTTTTACAGTCACAAGTAATCTTATAGATGACCCCCTTCGTCCTGCAATTAATAAATTGCTTATTGTGAAGGATCTCTTTAGATTAGTGCTGTAAAAGGTTTTACTACATTGGATCGTGTTGCATGCAACACAGCCGCTGCATCTGAAACATCCTTTGGGTTCTTGATCCAGCCATGTGCCCTTTTGTGGGGCGGGGGTATAATGGCTTTGGACCAAGAGATCCTGTAGGCTACTGCCCTTCCTGAATGTAACTTGTGGGTAGTCATGGATGACCTCCCTGATGTCGGGGTCCATTAACAGGATAGGCCAGTGCTTTTTGAGGATCTCCTTAGCTCGTCCTGACGCACCATCAAAAGTGGCGATGAGGCGTATTTTCTGATCCCCAGGTATAAGTAGTTTGGTACAATCAGTAGAGAGGGCTGTCTGAAAGGCAGGTCTGAGTGTATGGTCTGGGTAACCCCTAGAGGAAAATCTTGCCCTCAGCACATCAGCCTGTTTGATAAATTCAGATTTTTCAGAACAGTTACGGCGGAGTCGCAAATACTGACCCTGCGGGATCCCTCTTTTGAGCGATGTAGGATGACTGCTATTCCAGTGCAGCACTGAATTAGTTGCAGTTGGCTTTCTGTAGATTGTAGTAGAAAGTTCACCAGAGGTGTTTTTATAGATATACACATCTAAAAAGGGTAGGGTCTCTGTATTGGACTCATGTGTGAACCTTAAGCCAATGGTATTGGTATTAAGTCGTTGGACAAAATTACTGAAAGACAGGGAAGTATCATTCCAGATGATAAAAATGTCATCTATGTACCGGGCCCATAACGAAATGGCACCGGTACATAGTGAGGAATCATCATTGAAAACAATAGCAGACTCCCACCAGCCCAGGAGCAAATTTGCGTAGGATGGCGCACACAAACAGCCCATAGCTGTGCCCCTGAGCTGGTGATACAGTCTGCCATCGAAGAGGAAGAAATTATGGGTCAGCAAAAAATGGAGAAGTCTCAGGACAAATTGATTATGGTCATAAAATTGTTGTCCTCTCATGCTTAAAAAATGTTCAACGGCCTTAAAGCCTATGTCATGAGGAATTGAAGAATAGAGAGCTTCCACATCAATGCTGCCCAGAATGGATTCCTTCTCAATGCTGATGCCATCAAGGTGCTTCAACAGATCCATGGTGTCTCTCGTGTATGATGAGAGAGACACCACAAATGGCATAAGAATGCGATCCAAATAGATACCCGGATTTTGGCCAATGCTGTCTATCCCTGGTACAAAGAAACTGCTCAGATAAAGAAACACTCACCAAACAAATAGAATTCTTGGGTAAGAGATTTTACGAAAAGGGATACCCCAAAAAACTAGTCATAGACTCCAAGAAAAGGATTTTGACAACCGAACGAGATATCAAATATGGAGAATCAAAACCAAAAAAGACTAAAAATACTAATAATTTCCCACTAAATCTTATCACCCGCTATAACACCCAACACACCGCGATTAGAAAAATACTAACTAAACACTGGCCAATACTACTAAAGGACCTAATCATCGGCCGCACCATTCCTCAAAACCCGATTCTCACATTCCAGAGAGCCAAAACACTGAAACAGATCTTAGCCCCACCCTGCCCCAAATTCAATGCCACCAGAGGGGTTGATCTATTTGGAAAGCCCTCGAATCATAAAGATACATCCAGAATAGGGTCTTTTAAATGCGGTGAAACTCGCTGCAAATGTTGCGCCATGATCGCACACGACGTCAGGGAAATTTCCCAATTTCCCTCACCAACCTTGAAGAGTCCCTCTCTCTGAGACATGAAATGACCTGTGGCACAACATTTGTTGTTTATCTCCTCTACTGCTCCTGCAACATCTATTACATAGGACGTACCACTCAACCCCTACGAGAGCGCATGAACAACCACCGATCTAACATCTCCCGTAAAGTAGTTACTCACAGCGTATCACGCCACTTTGCAAACTGCCATGATGGTGACCCCTCCTCACTTCATGTCATCCCTTTAGAATGGGTCCCTGAATCGTACCAGACATTGTGCCGTAAGGAAATGTTCTGGATTTACAAACTCAACACACTCACTCCGTTCGGACTAAATGAATCTCTAGAATACGTCAACTACTAAACTACCTACTCACCCACCTTGTTCTCCGGCCACCCTACCGTCACCTTGTACATCAACCACCAACAACTGATACCAATAACTAGATATCTTTCCACAACCCTTCTTCGGATATGAGAACAAATACACACACACCACTTGCCCGCACCAGCCCCTTTCATCCCAAACCACCCACTCTTCCAGCAACAAGAGACCTATACATTTCCTCATTACGCTTCACCCCCCCCTCTTGTAGACCACACGTGTGTGTATATATACATCCCCCTTATATACATACATGTAGACCATGCATGTACATATATATGTAGATTCTATGCGATCCTCTCTAGACCTTTATACGGCTATACATGTATTCATCCATTTATCCTTTTTAATTTGCGTATTCATCCATCTATCAATTTGCTCCCAAGCTCTGTATACTCATCCTCCCATATGCATATCTATATTTACATTCTTTATGTGTAATTTTATATACACAAGTATATACCACTGGCCCTTACCTCTACTGCCCACTACGCGGATTATATATAACTATATTTATTATATATACATATGCTCTCGTCCCATTACGCATCCACTCTGTCACTCATCTATTACACTGTATATGTGTCCTTGGGGGTCAATCACCACCCATTGTGTTCAATAAGAAGCTACCTTAACTGTATCTTTCCCATATGTATACATAAACGTTTACTTTGTTTTTCGTTTTCTATTTGTTTATATTTGTTTATATTTATCTTTATCATTATTTATTATTTATTTATTTATAATTTTATTATTCATTTATTCATTTATTATTTATCACTCATTATATATATATATATATATATATATATATATATATTTTTTTTTGTTCTCCTTTTTGTTCTCCTTTTTGTTTCCCTTCAATTTTTTGTTTCCCTTCAATCCTTTCACACGTTTTGTTTTCATCGGTGTAATTCCACACACATTTCTTGAAATATTCATCTAGAACAATTTATTCTTCAAAATATGTATCCATTACACTGTATATATGTCCTATGGGGGTGAAATGTCCACCCACCATGTCTACTTATCTTTGTCATGCCATGTGTTTTTCATATATGCTTATATATACGGTTTTATATTCATATTTATCTACATGTATATCTATATCTTTTGCCCCCCATATGCTATGATCCCATATCAGTCTCCTTTTCCACTATCCCTCCTCTTTCTACTATCCCTCTTTTTACTATCCCTCAATTTATTGCCCATTCTTATGCCCCTTTTGTATCCTTAATTAGTACATTCTCCCTCCTTTCAGCAACACATGTGACCACACACACAACACCCCTCCGCACTGCCGGTCCAGCTACTCCCAGTACATAGCGATGTTCACCAACTGATAAAGCCGCCCCCCGGACGTGCGTTCCCCTATGCGGTCCACATGACGCCAACGCGTCCCTGCCCTGTAGTAACACCTCCCCCAGCCACGTCCGCCCAGCCTCAGCCGTCTGCACCTAGCTAACACGTCACCCGGTGACAAGCCAACAACTCCTCCCCCTCCACATCCACTCCGCCCTCTCACCCATGCGTTCCACCAAGCGTTCCACCGCTGGGAACGCCTGCCCTGATCGCCCCATAGCGCCCCACTCTCCAACCAGCCCCCGGCCGCCTAATACATAACACATCAGGCTCTTTTACCACCTCCCCATAGTCTCCCTTATTATTATTATGTCTATTACCTTTATTACTTTCTAACTTACAATCCGACCGGCCACTTCCGCCTTTTGGAACGCAATTTGCGTTCCACCTACTGGAAGTGACACCATACCACTTCCGTTTTCGGCATTTTCGATGTTTTGGCGCCATTTTACCAATTAAATCACTAATTGAACTGTGTAATTATAGACCTAGCCTGCTACATGTTAACTATAGCCACTTGCTCCTGATGAAGGGGAAACCTTGATCCCCGAAACGCGTTGAGCCACATATCTGCTAATAAAGGTGATTTGATCTGAAGCACACTGCCTTGCTGCCATCATTCACTCTACACACGATCCTGGCCAGGGGGGAATCGTCACAGGTGTTTTATGCTTATCCTGCTGACGACCCCCCAGTGAAGTAAGTGCCTCACTGGATGTTTATTCATCCATCTTATTCCTTGTTTTAATCTTGGTTTTTAACCTCTACCTTAAACCTTCTGTGTAAACCACAGTAGGGACCTCATTTTATTTCAACTATTTTATTTCAACTGGTTTTAAAAAAAGTTTTTTCATTTATATAAAAAGTCTTTTATATATAAAAAGTTTTTTTACCTATATGTATAATATGCTAGCATTTTAGCACCATGATACCAAATTTTTGACATTTCTTAGTGCATTTTTGCTCGGTTTGGCGCCTTTCTGTACCTTCCCCCCACCTTTATTTTTTCATTTTCAAAATCTACATTGAGTGCCCTTCCTGGACACTTTTCGGCTGCCACCCTTGCGCTATTTAGACTCCAGTCACCACCACTGTCGGCGCCCACGGTCAGACACAAGGGGATTTTCTTCTCCAGATCCTTTACCCTGCTTTCACACCTGAGCGTTTCTCAAACGCGCGTTTTACGCGCGTTTTTGTCGCGCGTTTTTATGCGCGTTTTTCGTAATAGTAAACGCGCGTTTGACGCGCGTTTGTGTGATTGACTGCAGTGTCCTATGGCCACAAACGCGCGTCAAAACACCCCAAAGAAGCTCAAGAACTTGATTATGCGTCGGGCGTTTTACAGCGCGATCGTACGCGCTGTAAAACGCCCAGGTGAGAACCATTCCCATAGGGAAGCATTGGTTTTCATGTGTTGAGCGTTTTACAGCGCGTTTGAACGCGCTGTAAAACGCTCAGGTGTGAACTTAGGGTTAGTGTCTAAATAAAACTTCCTCCTTTTTTCCTTTCTCTTCCCATTTTAGGGGATTAGTCCCTTTGTGTATCTTAGGTAACCTCAATCTGGGCCTTCAGTTTGATACTCAAATTTTCTAGGATGATTTTTTCTTCCTCTAGTAGAAGTGTCATAAACTGTAGAGAACTGCTAGTAGCCAGTTGCTCCCACTCGTTACCAAAGCTACGTTGTTTGTAAACAGGGGTCAGTAGAATTCTAAGGCCTCTCTGGACAATAATATAATTACTATAATTATCCAGACTCTGGACCTCCCACCAACTTAGAAGATGCTCTCTATACAATTTGTTTAATTCCTTAAATGCAATTTTGAATGAAGGAGTGAACTTTTTCTGATTGTAGGTTTTGTCTGAAAAAACCTCCTTGGCCTTATTAAGCCAACCATCTGTGTTCAAACCGCCAGCCAAAAAGCCCGCCATACCATAAACAAAATAAGTAATAAAGAATATTTAAGGAATATTAATGAAAATCGTGTTTGATCACCTATTAATTAAGAAAACAACCTGAAGAGGCGATCATATGGAGTATGTAAAGCCTAAAACATAACTTTTAATACATATTATTAATATAAGATATCCCTGAAAATGATAAATCACAATACACAAAAAAAAGTGGTAGGAAAAAGACTGGTGCACGGCGGCACCTTATATTGATAACAAAATGTCCTACCACAACCCGGAACGCTCCAATGATCCACAATCCCGGGAAGGAAGCTGAAATGAAGGTGAAAGCTATCCCTGGGCTAAATAACGCGGTGATGAAAAACGGCAGGGTCGGGGGAAAAAATCCCTAATAAGCCCTAAGTGGGGGGTACTGCTCTGGCCCTGATAACTAAACACAAGTGAAGAGAAGTACGCTACACCTTAAGTGGAGCGTGTGGACTGCTGGGGGCGCACGAGACAACCAAACAAGGACCGTGTTTTAATTTCGGCAGTATTCCATTTATTCGTAAGACAACGCGTTTCGGGGTAAAGTCCCCTTTATCAAGTCTGAGCCGGGAGGGTTAGGAGAGTGTCACGGCTCATCTGAAGAGGCACGTGTAGAACGCTGACCTTTTCAGTGCCCGCGCTGCTGAAGAAAAGGGGAGTGGGTGGAAGGGACTGGCCGGGTCCAGAGGAGAGGCCTCAATAGGGAGGTGTGGTTGGGGAACACGAGCGGGGCCTGAGGTGGGCGGTGAAAGGAGGGACTTTCACCGCCCACCTCAGGCCCCGCTCGTGTTCCCCAACCACACCTCCCTATTGAGGCCTCTCCTCTGGACCCGGCCAGTCCCTTCCACCCACTCCCCTTTTCTTCAGCAGCGCGGGCACTGAAAAGGTCAGCGTTCTACACGTGCCTCTTCAGATGAGCCGTGACACTCTCCTAACCCTCCCGGCTCAGACTTGATAAAGGGGACTTTACCCCGAAACGCGTTGTCTTACGAATAAATGGAATACTGCCGAAATTAAAACACGGTCCTTGTTTGGTTGTCTCGTGCGCCCCCAGCAGTCCACACGCTCCACTTAAGGTGTAGCGTACTTCTCTTCATTTCCATTACCCTAGTGCAGTGGTCAGCAACCTGCGGCTCTAGAGCCACATGCGGCTCTTTAGCCCCCTGATATTGGCTCTTCCAGGTGCGGGCTCACATGTACAGTGCGATAGCATTTTCGTTGCCCGTAGCAAAAATAGGTAGGAGGGTGAAGACCAGGAAGCGGTGAAGGCTCTGTACTCACCGCTTCCTGGTCCTCGGTTGTAGGCTGTGCAGGGCTGCGCACAGTGTGAGGCGCTCTGTGGCGTCACTCTGTGCACGCCAGTTCACAGCACAGCCGACAGCAGGAGGAACACAGAGCGCGGGTGGTGAGGAGCAGCGGCATCCAGGAGCCGGAGAGGTAAGTGCTTTTTTATTTTATGAAACTTGGGGCTGATCTGAGGCAATGAGGTGATGAGAATCATAATGGGGGATATGAGAGGCATCATGGATGATAATGGTGATGATGAGAGGCATCATGGTTGATAATGGGGATAATGAGAGGCATGGGGCTCTTATCTGAGGTCTGATTGAGGGGGTCATTTACTTTGGGGTCTGAGCTGACATCTGATCTCAGGGAGGTCTTATTAACATTGAGGTTCTGCTTAAGTGCTTGAGGCATAAGGTCACTGACTTTTTGAATGTTCGTATTGCGCTTCAAACAATACCTTCATGGGAATAGGGGTTCTAAGTTAGTCTCCAACCTTATTAAGAACCAAAGAAATAAATCCTTTATTCAAGCCATCAAATCAGCCTCAGGCCCCCGACTTATTAATACTCCAGCGATAGCTCAGGAGTTTTTCTCCTTTTATTCAAATCTGTATAACCTCCCAATACCCCTCACCAGCCAGCAAATCGAGACACGCACGTCGGAGTTCCTTAGCTCTATTAACATCCCAAGAATTTCTGAGGTCGATATACATCAGCTGCTTCAACCGTTTACAATGGAAGAGGTAGAAAAGGTTCTAATGTCTATCCCTTCAGGCAGGAGTCCCGGACCTGACGGTTTTCCAAGCTCATATTACAAAAAGTATAAAGATATTTTAGTCCCACATTTTGTCACGGCATGCAATCTCCTCCTTACAGGTGGCTCTCTGACCCCACAAGCCTAGGAAGCGCACATAACGATTATCCATAAAGAAGGGAAGGATAAGGAAGCATTTGGAAGTTACAGGCCGATTTCACTGCTGAACACCGATTTGAAGTGATGGGCTAAACTGCTTAACAGCAGGATGTCAGGGTTGCTCCCTGGGCTTGTGGGTGAAGAACAGGTAGGTTTCGTTGCAGGTAGAGAGGGTAGGCATAATATCAGTAGAGTCATACATGCGATCACCCACGCCATCAAATCTAAGTCCCCTCTTGTACTCCTGGGCACAGATGCGGAGAAGGCGTTCGATAGGGTTAGCTGGGCCTATATGGAGAAAGTACTACAAGCCTTTGGCTTCCCTGAAGGCCTCATCAGAGCTATCTATACTCTATACTCTGCACCATCTGCGAGAGTACTAGTCAACGGCACCCTGTCGAACGCCTTCCAAATTAGAAACGGTACTCGTCAAGGATGCCCATTATCCCCCACCTTGTTTGTACTCACCCTAGAGATGCTTCTTCTTAAGTTCCGCCAATCCCCCACGATCAAAGGAGTGAAACTAGGCAGATTTACTGCTCCTGATGATTTACTGCTCCTGTTGTCAAATCCTGAAGAGGCTTTGCTGGAGGTTATGCAGATTTTCGAAACTTTTGGGGTTATCTCAAATTTTAAGATAAATTTCGATAAGTCGGAGGCCCTTGGCGTTTCCCTCCCAGCTGTCCTGCGTACTAAGGTCAAAGCCCTCACACCATTCAAGTGGCCTACACAAGCAATAAAATATTTGGGGGTGACGATCCCGATGGACCCCAAGTTGTTGTTTAGTCTTAATTTCCCCCCGCTACTCTCCAAAGTCACCTCTATTCTCTCTAAGAGCAGCTCTCCTTTCCTAACCTGGCTAGGCAGGAAAAATGTCCTCACCACCTACATCCTGCCGCTGATAATGTACACCTTGAGAGCCCTACCCATATCGGTACCTGTTAGTTTCATTAATAAACTACAATCCATCATGAGCAGTTATTTGTGGGATAAGAAGCGCACTAGAATGTCCTTTCGCCTTATTTCCCGAAGAAAGAAACATGGGGGTATCTCCCTCCCTGACCTATCAACCTATATACAGGCTATTAGTTTGGAAAGGTGGCTTAAACTGGCCAGACAAGAGACATTCTGTATGCATGTAGATTTAGAATTGGCCCTGTTGGGTAAGGAATTGTTCCATAGGTTATGGACACCTGAGAGGACAGGAGAAGGGACCAAAGTAGATAGCGTACTCACCAGAGGAATGCTGCATATTTGCCATAAGTCTTTGGTCTTAACATCTGCTCAGGACAAGATTTCTCCCTTAGCTCCTATCTCAGTTATCCCCACACTACTGTTCCCACAAATTAAATCTCCATCATTTAGCTATCAATGTCACATCACAGATTAGGAGATTTGAAAGGGTTACAGATCACTTCCGGCTTCTATACTGCCCTCTCGGGTGTACCTGCCCTTGGTAAAGATTTTATTCAAAGAAATGACTTTGAGAATGCTTGTAGGCAGTTTATGATTTCCAAATTTACCCCTCTCCCTGATCCATCATGGTTGGAGAATTATGTTCTGCTGCCAAATTTACCTCATAAATGCACCACCCTCATTTATAGGCAGATTCTAAGTGAGAGCTATTCTAGCGTACCGCCCTGGGTTGCTGAGTGGGGAAAAGAACTCCACCTTGAATTTAGTGACACTGACAGTAAATGGATTCAGAAATCTTCGCACGGCTTTTCCAAGTGCATAAAAATTCAAGAAAACTCTGTTAAGACAGCGTTGCGTTGGTACAGAACCCCCGAGTTCCTTTTTAAAATCCGGTTGCTCTCTACGGATCTTTGTTGGAGGTGTGCTGCTGCTACCGGATCCTTATCCCACATCTGGTGGTTATGTCCTGCCATCAGATCCTTCTGGACAGATGTAGAAAGCGCCATTAACAGGATCTGTGCAATGACCCTGAAACTTTCAGCCCAGCTAGTACTACTCTGGATCCCTACCCCAGATTTTCGCCCCGGAAAAAAAATAACTTGGCCACGCATCTGCTTATGGCCGCAAAGCTCTTAATCCCAGTAAAATGGAGATCAGTTGACCCACCAACACTGAAGATGTGGCGGAGTAGGGTCCAACAGATATGCCAGATGGAGGAACTGATAGGCTGGACATACCATAGCAGAAATAGATTTTTACAGATCTGGCAACCGTGGTTAGATTATAGGACAAACCTTCTCAACGCTCAACAGTGGGACTCTGATTAAGGATATGGGAAGACGGTCACTTCTTTCAATCAATATGCAGAACCCCCTTTTTTATTTTTTATTTTTTTATTTCTTTTATTTCTTTTTATTTCATTACATTCCTTCTTTTCGGCACGCCTCCCCTGTAGTTGTCTCCATTGATATAGTCAAAACTTGTTTGTGCCAGGTTATAGATAAATATACATAACCTTAGATAAATATAACTAGTCTTAGTTATATAGACGTTCCTGAGTGGGACCCTAACTGCACCTTGGGTTGACACACTGTTAGGGCTGTTATCCCCATCCCACCTCCCCTCCCCTTACTGTTATGTATCTAATGTTACCCGCATTTGTTTTGTAAGATCAATCACTTTAAGGGCCCCTTGCCCTAGCTGAGTGGTTGTCACATCCTAACCTGTATTGTTAGGCTATGCCTTCGATGATCTATGACTAGATTTGATTGTGATGTGTCACCCGCTGTACTGCGCTACATGCGATTTGGTGATATTTCTTTGCTTGTCTAATAAAAAGAGATTTCAAACATTGAGGTTCTGATTAGTGGTCTGACCTGAGGTGTAATGAAAAATATTTTTTTCGATATTGTCCTCCTCTAAAACCTATGTGCGTCTTATAGGATAAAACGTTGTGGAGTGAAAGAAGATGTAGTGTCGAGGATTGAGAAAGGTATGTTCAGATGGTTAGGAATACCCTTATGAAGTAAATAACAATGTACCTTCCTATATATTTGAATTTTAAAAAATTTGGCTCTCAAAAAAATAAAAATCGCTGTTTTGTCGATATTTGGCTCATTTTACTAATAAGGTTGCCCACCACTGCCCTAGTGGCAGGGTGGCCCCTGCCCAAGGTGTTAGGACGGATCTTGGCTGCACCAACCATCCCTTATCTATACTTGATCTCCATTGCAGTTGCATCCAATTGATGCAACCGCAGTAGGTGAGCAAACCATTTCTTTCATTAGAAATCTGTTTGTTTGAATTTACTTACCCTATGAGCGCCTTCTCTATCCCATTGGCCATCATTAACTAAACACAAGTAGCAGCCTAACAGCAGAGCACCCGCCCGGATAAGGGCGACCCTGTCAGGAACCTTGCCCTGAAATAAGTAGCCCTAGTAAGCCCTGCTCCTATCTATCCCTTCATGCATGTTTCGCATTCAGAAGAAGACTCATCAGGGGAAACATGGGAAGCTGAGCAAAATATAGTTGGAGTCAAGGAGCCGCGGTGAGGAGGACAATTTGGCTAAATGCTCTATTCTCATTTCCCCATTTTGTATACATGCTAAACTCCTGATAGTTGAAGTAACTTGAGGAAGTTAAAGTGTTTGCTGAGGCCAGAAGTTATAATTGTCCAGTCTTATCATAAGAAGTAGAAGCCTGCCTATTCCAAGAAACTGAGGTGATAATGTGTTATGTGCCATATGTTTCTATAGGTCCTTTTTGTAAGGCCTCATACACACGACCGTTTATCGGGTCCGCATCTGAGCCGCAGTTTTTGCGGCTCGGGTGCCGACTCATTCACTTCAATGGGGCCGCAAAAGATGCGGACAGCACTCCGTGTGCTGGCCGCATCCTTTGCTCCGTTCCGTGGCCCCGCTAAAAAAATATAGCATGTCCTATTCTTGTCCGTTTTGCGGACAAGAATAGGCATTTCTACAATGGGCCGCCCGTTCTGTTCCGCAAATTTTGGACATGGAACGGTCGTGTGCATGAGGCCTAAGACTGATGCTTGGCTTATTAACTCAGTAGGCTGTTTTCTATGGGATTTTATTGGACACTTTTGAATACTCAAACAAAGCAATTCTAAAGGTTTTGTATGTGTCTTCAATAAACCAGAGTAAGTTTGAATCACACCGTGTCTGTGCCTCAAGTCTTGCTCTCTAGCAAAATGCATCTAATTGGGAACTATCTAGAAGACTAGAAGGCCTGAGCCTCAGTCTAAATTATTTCCTAATGGCTTTGGGGTTGTTTCCCTGACAAGGGAGTGATGGCCTGAGTTAGGACTCAACATCTCATCAGGGCCACTCCCATCCCTTGCATCGGCTCCTCAGTGTCTCGCTGCACATTGATCCCTACAAACCACCATATGCCCTGGGGAAAAAAAAAAATCTAATAAATCAATTCAACTAACAAAGCCCATGGGTTGCATTATCTACAACAGACAAAATACTATACTGTGGGGGAACATTTATCAAGAACAGTATTTTCTAATTCGGTCTTGATATCCCCTGAGCTGTTGGAGAATGCACTTAATTTTGTCTTAAAGTAAGCATGTCCTATGGCAGTCCATGCACCTAGAATGATATCTACACCAATTGGTAGCTAGCATAGATTTCAGTCATCATTTACACCAGAAAACTGACATAAATGATAATAAATCTCCTGGGGAAAATGGTCCTGTCCACACCTTATCTCCTTTCTGGAAGGTGGCAAAGGTGGTGTAAAAACGCATGTCAATTTCTTTCGCAACCTGTGGTTTTTTACATTTTAGGCCAGTTTGCTGGTGTAGCGGCCTGATAAATGGCAACCATAGATGGCACTACAATTTTGTTAAAAGCAAATAAAAATTTTGAGGAAGGAGGCTTTTACAAAGAAGAATGATATATGCACATACAAGACAAAAAATTATATCAAAATAACTATGTACCAGTCCTGCAAAAAACCTTGGTTACTGGATATACAGTGGATATAAAAAGTCTACACACCCCTGTTAAAATGTCAGGTTTCTGTGCTGTAAAAAAATGAAACAAAGATAAATAATTTCTGAACTATTTCCACCTTTAAGGGCTCTTTCACACCTGCGTTCTTTTCTTCCGGCATAGAGTTCCGTCATCGGGGCTCTATGCCGGAAGAATCCTGATCAGTTTTATCCTAATGCATTCTGAATGGAGTGAAATGCTGCGCTTTTTGCTCCGGCCAAAAATCCTGAAGACTTGCCGCAAGGCCGGATCCGGAATTAAAGCCCATTGAAAGGCATTGATCCGGATCCGGCCTTAAGCTAAACGTCGTTTCGGCGCATTGCCGGATCCGATGTTTAGCTTTTCTGAATGGTTACCATGGCTGCCGGAACGCTAAAGTCCTGGCAGCCATGGTAAAGTGTAGCGGGGAGCGGGGGAGCAGCATACTTACCGTCCGTGCGGCTCCCAGGGCGCTTCAGAGTGACGTCGGGGCGCCCCAGGCGCATGGATGACGTGATCGCATGGCACGTCATCCATGCGCATGGGGCGCTCTGACGTCATTCTGGAGCGCCCCGGGAGCCGCGCGGACTGTAAGTATACCGCTCCCCCTCTCCCCGCATGGCAACCAGGACTTTAATAGCGTCCTGGCTGCCATAGTAACACTCAAAGCATTTTGAAGACGGATCCGTCTTCAAATGCTTTCAGTACACTTGCGTTTTTCCGGATCCGGCGTGTACCTCCGGCAAGTGGAGTACACACCGGATCCGGACAACCCAAGTGTGAAAGAGGCCTAATGTGACCTATAAACTGTACCACTCAATTGAAAAACAAACTGAAATCTTTTAGGTGGAGGGAAGAAAATTAAAATAATGTGGTTGCATAAGTGTACGCACCCTCTTATAACGGGGGATGTAGCTGTGTTCAGAATGAAGCAATCACATTCAAAATCATGTTAAATAGGAGTCAGCATACACCTGCCATCATTTATAGGGCCTCTGATTAACCTCAAATAAAGTTCAGCTGCTCTAGTTGGTCTTTCCTGAAATTTTCTTAGTCGCATCCCACAGCATTAGATATACCATGGAAGACAGTGAAGACAGTCATCATCAAGTGGAGAAAATATGGCACAACAGTGACATTACCAAGAACTGGACGTCCCTCCAAAATTGATGAAAAGACGAGAAGAAACAACACTGCACATCACCAAAAGAACACCGTACCCACAGTGAAGCATGTATTATGTATTATATTGGCACAAAACCTTCTGCTAGAAAGCTGAACATGAAGAGGAACTTCATCTTTCAGCATGACAACGACCCAAAGCATACATCCAAATCAACAAAGGAAAGGCTTCACCAGAAGAAGATTTAAGTTTTGGATTGGCTCAGCCAGAGCCCAGACATGAATCCAATTGAAAATCTGTGGAGTGACCTGAAGAGAGCTGTGCACAGGAGATGCCCTCGCAATCTGACAGATTTGGAGTGTTTTTGCAAAGAAGAGTGGGCAAATCTTGCCAAGTCAAAATGTTCCATGCTGATAGACTCATACCCAAAAGACTGAGTGCTGTAATAAAATCAAAAGGTGCTTCAACAAATATTAGTTTAAGGCCTCATGCACACGACAGTTGTTTTTCTCGGCCTCAGTTCAGTTTTTTTTTGCGGATAGGATGGGGACCCATTCATTTCAGTGGGTCAGCAAAAAAATGCTGATAGTTCATCCGTTTGTGTTCCGCGTCCGTTGTCCGTGTTTCCCTTCAGCAAAAAAAATTGTGCATGTCCTACTTTTTTCACATTTGCGGACAAGGATAGGCATTGCTTACAACGGATCTGTGGAAAGAAAACGGATCCTCCAAAAAAAAACGGATGCCGCATCCGCTTTTTTTGCGGACGCAAAAAACAACTGTCGTGTGCATGAGGCCCAAGGATGTGCACACTTATGCAACCATATTATTTTATTTTTATATTTTTTTCTTCCCTACACCTAAAAGATTTCAGATTTGTTTTTCAATTGAGTTGTACAGTTTATAGGTCAAATTAAGGCTACATGCACACGACCGTTCCGTTTTTAGCGGTCCACAAACTGCGGATCAGCAAAAAATAGAAGCCGCCCATGTGCCTTCCGCAATTTGCGGAACGGGCGGCCCATTGTAGAAATGCCTATTCTTGTCCCAAAAAACGGTTGTGTGCATGAGGCCTAAAGGTGGAAAAAGTTCTAAAATAATTTTTCTTTGTCTAATTTTTTAACATCGCAGAAACCTGACATTTTAACAGGGGTGTGTAGACTTTTTATAGCCACTGTATGTGAGTATGCACTGTTCACAATACAAATAGACATAGTCAATAGCTAAGAGGTACATAACTCCACCTCAGACACTGACATCTCCCCTCATGGCTTCTCTCAGGTTAGTTATACTAATTGTATATTCACATTTATAAATCAGAATAAAAGGTACATACCTGGCTGTTTAAAGCATCTGTGCGATAATCACGAGTGAAAACTCCACACAAAACTATTCCACCTGGTAGATCTTTATTGAACTGACTAATAACAGTCGCTACAACTTGATTTACAAGAGCCTAGATGAGACAAATGTATTGCATAAAGGTAAATCGCTTGCTATCTGCAACTGTTAGAATTGGTATGTGTAAATTCTACAATAGTAGTAATACAACCTAACAAGTTTCTCATTAATGTTGCCTCAACATTAAAAGGGTTGTCAGCTGCCAAGCACTTTTGGACATCTACCCCTCCCTGCCGGACCTGTGAAGGGAAGAATACTTACCTGCTCCCCACTGCTCTGTTCCGGCTCCTTTAGTCCAAAGCTGCACCCACCGCTGTCCAGGCCTAACTTGTAAATTTCTGGAATCTTTGGGGGCAGGGACAGACTAGGAAGTGGCTCTGGAAAAAATAAAACTAAACGTAGCTCCATGTTGTAGGAGGGCTTAAACCGACAGAAGGTGGTGCCAACACGAGTAGTCGTGTCAACTCAAGAAGGTGGGGTTAACAAATGTAGGCAGGGCCAGTGATACCGTGAAAATACTGTGCTTTACTTTGGTATTTGGTTGTAAAGCAGAACTAAATACCACATTGCAGCACAATATACAACCCCAACAGGACCAAATACCATAGTGCAGTAGAATATACAACCCCAACAGGACCAAATACCATGGTGCAGCAAAATATACTGCCCTAGTAGAACCTTTCTGGAGTGCAAAACTATTATAGGTTAGAATTGCTAGATTTCTGGAGAATGGTCATAGAACCAGGGAGTTATTCTGATTGCCTGAGTTGAGAATGGTTTTTGTTCCCCTAAAATGAGGAAAATTCGCTTCCACCTCATGGTTTTTTTTGCCTTCCTCTGGATCAACTTGCAGGTTAACAGGCTGAACTGGATGGACAGATGTCTTTTTTTAACCTTATAAACTATGGGGGGGGGGGATTTATCAAACTGGTGTAAAGTAGAACTGGCTTAGTTGCCCATAGCTACCAGTCAGCTTCCACCTTTTATTTTCTAAAGCACATGTCAAAAGAAAAGGTGGAATCTGATTGGTTGCTATGGACAACTAAGCCAGTTCTACTTTACACCAGTTTGATAAATGTATTACTATGTTATCTGCTGGGACAATATATTGTGCTGTGCCGTGATATTTGGTTCTTCAGAGCCAGTATATTGTGCTGCAGAACCAAAAAGCACACTGCAGCAAAAATACTGCCCCAGCAGAACCAAATACCACAGCGTCCCAGCAGCACAAAGTATCTCCCCAGAAGCTGTCCCACTGTGGTGGCCAGCACAAGCTGCCTCGTTTTGTCATCTTCCTCTTCCTACAGTTGTCTCTACGATATGGAGGAGAGGCTGATGAGATAAGACAAGGGCCACAGCAGTGAGGCAGCTCTATCAACAGCATAATACCTGGTCCCAATACCTTTCCCAAACATACAGGTTAATACAGCACTACATACCTCTTACATACAGTGACAGCTTCTCTTATGTAGTTGCTCTCTTTCCTCGTCTTCTCTATTCGGTCAAGATCACAATGGCAAATTCTTTCAGCCACGTCTGTTGCTGCAGAATGGGAGGGACCCCCAGACTGTTTTGCTTGGGGGACACATGGGGGCAATGGCACCTCACATATATGTACAGTACACTATTAGGATGGCTTCCCTTTCTCTCCCCCCCCACCCTCCCTTTCTTGTTCTCCTGTCTCTTTTCCCGCTTTTTCTTACAGGTTACCTCAGGCTGATTTGTTTTGATTTACCTGTGAGCCCTGGTGACAGCTGGCGCCTCAGCTGGTTGGCCGCTGCTGTTGCTGAGGGGATTCAGGGACCCTGGTTGGTGGTTAATGCTGTGGCGGGAAGTGCCCGGTCTTTATATTGCAGGTGCGGCGCAGTTTCTGGGCCAGTTGTCAAGACCGGATCGTTGCATCGCTGTCTACAGGATGGAAGCCTTACTTAGTCGTCTGATTGAGAAAGCCGAGGGTGCCGGAGGGGAAGAATGGTTGAGAGCCTGCCTGGAGATGCCGCCGTGTCATGGGCCGACTCCTTCTGCGCTTCACTCACCTCCTCTTCTGTCGCCGGCTGATCCATCTCTCCTCTTTTCACCGCTGCCTACATCGCTGCTTCCTGCTGGGCTGATGTCGTTGCCTCTTCTGCTATCAACGCCTGTGTCTCTGTCTGAGGTTCCGAGATCAATGGAGAGAGGACGTTGCGCTGTTTCTTGTGCTGGTCCGGTCCTGCCTGTGGTTCCTGTGCCGGGTATGAGCGGGGGGGGGGGGCAATGGTGCGCCCAGGCAAGAGAGCCCGTAAAGGCAGGGCTGCTTATACCCCTCCCCCTGATGCTGGCCATAGCAGGAGCGGTTCTCGCGAGACATCGGCTCAGTCTCGCCGGCAGAGTCTGCGGTCCTCTAGCACCATGGAGAGGTCCGTACAGAGGGGCCGGAACAAGAGAGAAGCCGGCATCTATGTGGGGGACATCCTTTCTCAGCGGAGCCAGGAGGCTGTGGGCACCATCGATCCCGTTCAGGTGGCTGGCAGCCGACGTCAGGAGGTGCTGGGGTCACCTGTTGAGGGGCTCCCACAGTATGTGGTTGAGCCTTCTCCGGGCCCCCATGAATCTTCAAGACAAGCAGTACCCTCAACCTCTGGTAGTTTCCAGGAGGTTCATCAGAGTGGTAAGAGTGATGTCCCTGTCCCTGAAACTTTAAATGGTTTTATTAAGTTAGTTATGGATTGGGCTGGTAGTCAGAGGGTTAACGCAGTGAGCAGGTTAACAGGTAATGCTGCTGCGGATGTATGTGTTAATGCGGGTAGTCAGAGGGTTAATGCAGTGAGCAAGTTGACAGGTAATGCTGCTGCGGATGTATTGAGCTCAGGCTCCAAATCTCTTAATGCTGATGTTTATGTTCCGCTGCTGGATAAAGGCAGTGGTGTCAGGGAAACGTGTGTTAAAGAGGCGCTGGAATGTGAAGTGTCACCTCTTGGGTTTCATTTAAGCATCAGCATTAAGGAGAGGATTTGGCGTGCTAAGTATATTGATATTACGTCATTACTGCCTTCTGTTAAGGAGCACGTAGCTAAGTTGGATAAAAAGGATGACAAAAGTGATGAAGAAAGGAGGAGTACTATGCCTAGATCACTTAACAATTGGATTCAGGCGTTTTGTATTTTTTCCGCTGTCTTGGGTAAGAAGCACCCGGAATTCTGTACTGGTTTGTTTCAGCACCTGGATATCATCATTGAGGCGTATCGCAATTTTGGGGGCTTAGCCTGGTTTTATTATGATAAAACTTTTCGCCAGAAATTGGCAGTCCACCCTGCGCTTAAGTGGGGTGTGAAGGACATTGGTCTGTGGGTGAATTTATTGCTTCCTCAGAAATCTGCCCCAGTCAGGACTGCGAATACAGCTCAGCTTGCTATAAGGAAAGGTCTTTGTTTTGCATTTAATGAAAGCTCATGCAAATGGTTAAATAATTGTCGTTACAGGCACGAGTGCTCTTTTTGTGGGGGCACACATCCCATGGTGCGTTGCTTCAAAAGAAACTCTCAGTCAAGTGAACAGCAGCCTGGTACCAAGGAACAGTTACTTAAAAGCATGGAGTCCAGTGAAATTGTCCGCAATGCGCCCATGGTTAGAATGCTTCCCAGAGCGACAGAAAGCTAAGTTGATTTTTTATGGTTTCAATGATGGTGTTGTTGGGTTAATAATTTGAAATCAGTTTCTGTCCATAGGGATGTTGTTAGGTTGAAGTTGCAGAAAGAATTGGAATTGGGTAGGATCGCAGGCCTGTTTAGAGACCCGCCTTTTGTGAATTTTAGACTATCTCCGTTAGGTATTGTACCGAAAAAAGAGCCGAGGGAATTTAGGCTGATACATCACCTGTCTTTCCCGGAGCAGAGTTCTTTGAATGACATGGTAGATAAATCGGTTAAGTCAGTTAAGTATTCTTCATTTGATAATGCTTTAGCTTTGCTCAGGTGCTATGGGGAAAGGTCATTATTAGCCAAAGCCGATGTTAAATCAGCCTTCCGTCTTCTCCCAGTGAAGCCGTCTGGTTTTAGTTAGTTGGGTTTCCAATTTGACGGTTTTTATTACCGTATTTTGATAAATGTCTCTCTATGGGTTTTGCTTTATCTTGTTTTTATTTTGAAGCGTTTTCTAGTTTTATTCATTGGGTTTTGCATTTTCAGAGTTGTTTGGGTGGGATTTTGCATTATCTGGACGAATTTTTGTTTGTTGGCCCCCCCCCTGTTCTAGTGTTTGTTCAGGATTATTGTTGACATTTTTTGACGTGTGTAGTTCATTTGGTATTCCAGTGGCGGAGGAGAAAACTGTTTTACCGTGTCATTGTCTTGAGTTTTTAGGTATCACGATTGATTCGGCTAGGATGGAATTTCGGTTGTCGGAGGTGAAGTTAGACAAGCTGCGGTATTTGGTGGTTTCTTTGTTGAAGAAAAAGAAATGTACCTTGAGGGAGATGCAATCGGTTTTGGATTCGCTTAATTTCGCAAGCAGAGTTATCCCCATTGGGAGAGTCTTCTCTAAGCGCTTGTATTTTTCTACTAGAGGTTTAAAGTATCCTGGTTCTCATATCCCCTTGGTTAGGGGTTTGAAGGATGATTTGGCTATTTGGTTTGAATTTCTGCGGGATTTCAATGGTTCTAGTTTATGGCAGGATGATTTCATTGATTCTGAGGCGCTGGGCTTGTTTACTGATGCCGCAGGGAGTTGCGGATATGGTGTTTTTTGGAAAAGTGAGTGATCTGCGGAGGAATGCCCGGAGGAATGGGTCAGGTGTGGTGTCACCAAAAATATTGTACAGACATCTTAGATTCCTTACTTTTCCATCATCTGCCCCACCTTCTCAACACAAACTCCCCATCCTCGGTCCCCAACAGTGTCATCCTGCTGTCACCCAGAATGCTGTGCCTGCTGTGCTCTTTAGTGCCCCCAAATACTATACTGCTGAAAAAGTAGTGCCCCCAGTAATAGTGCTACTATTAAAATGGCTCCAGCAATAATGATCCTCTATATTGTCTCCAGTATTAATAATCCCCATAGGGCTCAAGTAAGAATAATGTCCCTTAAAATGCACCAGTATTAGGCTACTTTCACACTAGCATTTTTAATGGATCCGACATGGTTCAGCAAAAACGCTTCTGTTACTGATAATACAACCATCTGCATCTGTTATGAACGATCCGGTTGTATTATCTTTAACATTGCGAAGATGGATCCGTCATGAACTTCATTGAAAGTCAATGTAGGACGGATGGTTCTCATATCCCCTTGGTTAGGGGTTTGAAGGATGATTTGGCTATTTGGTTTGAATTTCTGCGGGATTTCAATGGTTCTAGTTTATGGCAGGATGATTTCATTGATTCTGAGGCGCTGGGCTTGTTTACTGATGCCGCAGGGAGTTGCGGATATGGTGTTTTTTGGAAAAGTGAGTGGTCTGCGGAGGAATGGCCGGAGGAATGGGTCAGGTGTGGTGTCACCAAGAATATTGTGTTTTTGGAGTTGTTCCCGTTTGTCGTGGCGGTTGTCATCTGGGGTTCAGAATTCAGGAATAGGAGAATTTTATTTCATACGGACAATAAGGGAGTTCTTTTTGCAGTTAATACGCTATCATCCAAATCCGATTCAGCAGTTAAGCTCTTAAGGCATTTAGTTTTGTTTTGCATGAAATTTAATATTTGGGTCAAAGTGAAGTATGTGGAGGGAGCAGCGAATAGTTTGGCTGATTCTTTGTCTAGCTTGCAGTTTACACGGTTCCGGGAGCTCGCTCCGGAGGCAAATCAGCAAGGGATTCCATGTCCTCGTCATCTATGGGACCTGATTTGGGAATAATCTCGGACAACATTGTACGATCTTTAGCCCCGAGAACATGGGCCGCCTATGCGGCTGCATGGCGCGATTGGTTGTCATTTCCATGTGGCATTGATGGGAGTGTTAGTGTTCATGGGAAAGGTTTATTATTTGTGGCTGGATTGTGTGACAAGCATCTGTCCTTTTCTGTGGTTTCTAGGACGGTCGCAGGGGTTTCCTTTTTTCAGAAATTGTATGGGGATCCACCTCTTTCTTCCTGTTTTCAGATTAAGCAGATGTTGAAGAGGTATAGGAAGCGGTTCTCTACTATTGATGTTAGGAGGCCAATCTCGATTCAGTTGCTGTTGGATTTGTCCAGAGTCTTATCGGATGTTTGTTTTGATGAGTTTGCGGTGCTTTTATTTAGGACGGCTTTTAGTTTTGCCTTTTTTGCTGCTTTGCGGATTGGGGAATTGGTGGCGGTGAGTAAGTCGGTTTGTTCTGGGTTAGCATATTCGGATGTGACGGTTAGGGAAGCATCGGTGGATATATTGTTGAGGTACTCTAAGACGGACCAGTTTGGGAGAGGAAGGGTTATTAAGTTGAATCAATGGCCGGGTTCGGTGCTTTGTCCAGTATCGGTGGCTAAGTCCTGGATAGCTGTTTTTCCTTCTAAGTTGGGCCCGTTTTTATTGCATAGGGATTGTTGTCCGATGACTAGATTTCAGTTTGGGTCAGTTTTAAAAAAATGTTTGGGGGTTCTGGGGCTTAGTTCTCTTAAGATTTTGTCGCATTCGTTTAGAATTGGCACGGCTACTGAAGCAGCCAGGTGTGGTCTTGATGATTCAGTGATTCGCAGGATCGGGCGTTGGGATTCTCATAGAGTCAAGCTTTATGTGAGACCAGATTTGTTAATATCCAGCTAATATGTGTTTATTCTTTGCAGGCAACCAGGTTGTGGTCTGGATTCTGGGCCATTCTTTTATATACTGGGCTCAGAAGCTAGCTGAGAAGAGGTCTTATTTATCAAATCTAGCTTCTGACAGTTCATCGTTGCAGTTATTTTGGTGGGGTGTTCGGGGTCTGGCTTGGAAAAGGGTAATGTTATAGATTAGGAAGCTTATTGCTATGTGGCCTTTGCCTGATTTGATTATTATTCATGTCAGGGGTAATGATATTGGCAAGGTTAATACATGTGATTTGTTGTGGGAGGTGAAGAAGGACCTCTAGCTGTTGCAGTGTATGTTGCCGAATACTAAGTTGGTCTTTTTGGAGATAAGTCCGAGACTGTGTTGGGCGCAAGCAGACTGCCTTTTTTGAGAGGATTAGGAAGCGGGTGAATAGGGCCATGGCGAAATTTCTTCCGCTGTTGGGCGGTTTTAGTTATAGACATGTTGATCTGGAAGGTTTTGAGTCAGGGTTGTATAGAGCAGATAACGTGCATTTGTCTGAGGTGTGTCTTGACATTTTTAATGTGGGTTTGCAAAACGTGGTTGAGAAATGGCTGCAGTGCTTGTGGGGGGCCTCGCCTTGTTGAGGCTTGGCTTGTGGAGCTGTGTCACTCAGCTATTGCTGAGTGGATTTCGGTGATTAGTACAATTTCAAATAGGTTTATTTAATGATCTGTTGGTTGTAATTGTGGTTCAGTTATTTATTGAAGTATGTATTTTAAGGTCACTCTTAATAAAGCTTTGCGGCCATTTTTATTTGACCACATATTGTTTGTCTTTATTTATTATTAGTTGTTAAAAAATTGTTATGTAATGAATGGTGTCATTTGCATCCATGAGAGGGCCCCCCAGAGTGTTTCGCTTGGGGGACACATGGGGGCAATGGCACCTCACATATGTGTACAGTACACTATTAGGATGGCTTCCCTTTCTCCCCCCTCCCTTTCTTGTTCTCCTGTCTCTTTTCCCGCTTTTTCTTACAGGTTACCTCAGGCTGATTTGTTTTGATTTACCTGTCAGCCCTGGTGACAGCTGGGGCCTCAGCTGGTTGGCCGCTGCTGTTGCTGAGGGGATTCAGGGATCCTGGTTGGTGGCTAATGCTGTGGCGGGGAGTGCCCGGTCTTTATATTGCAGGTGCGGCGGCGCTTCTGGGCCAGTTGTCAAGACCGGAACGCTGCCCCGCCCTCCCTCCCTGTGTTTATGCTTTTGTCGCTTTGCTTTTTTTTTTTTTTTTTTTCTTTCCCACTTCCCTAAAGTTGTTCTTACCTGTCCTTTGGATTCCTGGCTTCCTAGCTGCTCCAGTCAGTGCCCGTTGCCGCTTCTGCCGACTTCCATGCTCATGGAGCGTCCCCATCACCATGGGAACGTCTCCATATACTAGAATGCACTGTCGGATTTGAGAATTACGTTGAAATCGCAATTCGATTATTTCAAGTTATAATAATCGAATTTTGATTTTAACTTAAAGGCTACTCTCCTATTGAAATAGCAATGCGAATAATTCAAGTTATAAAAATCGAATTTCGATTTTAACGTAGCAGCACTGCTATATTCTATATTAGGCTAGAATTAACGAATATGGAATATAATAGCAGTGCTAAGTTAAAATCGAAATTCGATTTTTATAACTTGAATTAATCGAATTGCTATTTCAATAGGAGAGTAGTCTTTAAGTTAAAATCGAAATTCGATTATTATAACTTGAAATAATCGAATTGCGATTTCAACGTAATTCTCAAATCCGACAGTACATTCTAGTATATGGAGTCGTTCCCATGGTGATGGGGACGCTCCATGAGCATGGAATATAGCATTACTAAGTTAAAATCGCCATGCGATTACTTTGAGTTATATTAATCGCATGGCGATTTCAACTTGGACCTGGTTTACTATATGGTTGGCTTCAATGGCTTGGTAGAATTAGCGAATATGACGAATATATTAGTTATATTCCACAAAACTAAGATAACGAAGTATTCTGCATCTTCGTTTTAGCTACCTATTCGTCAACTTCGCTAATTCTAGCAATCATATAGGAAAGTTGACTATAGAGACAGCTAAGTTTAATTCGCTATGCGATTATATTACTTTGCTTTTTTTTTTAATAAATAGAATAATTATAATACCTGATAATTATTATAATTTTGTGTAATTTTACAAGTTTGCGGTGCCCACGGTCACGTAGTGGGACACTGCACGTTGCCTAAGACAGGAGAGAATCAGCCAGTCTTCTGTTTATTCAATGACGTGGTGTTGCGATGGAGAAAGCATGCCAAGAAAACAATTCCTCTCCACCTGGAGACAAATACTGTCAAGATTGCTGCAAGTGCAGTATTGGCTGCTCATCGACCAAGATACTTCTGGGGGAAACCTGCCTGGCATGAACGGGCCTCCAGTAGCTACAGACAATGAGAATAGAAAGCTTCAACATAGCTTGGAGCCCGGAAGAGTCAATTCGCGAAGTTAGTCAAGATTAAAACCAACAGGACCCGATCTCCTCGTCCGGTAAAAACATCACGGGTTCCCAGTCATCATGGAAATGAAAAGAAGGGCATCCTGTGGTGCACGGAGATGAAGAGGGTCTTCGGATTCCGTGCTGTCCGCAATGCACAGGCACCCACCGTGGCCCAGCCACATGGGGATCGCAGACCCATCCACTTGAATGGGTCCATGATTCTTCCGTTCCGCAAAAAGATAGAGCATGTTCTATATTTTGGCGGTGTGGAGGCACGGAACGGAACCCCAGGAAGCACTCCGTAGTGCTTCTGTAGTGTTCCGTTCTGTACTTCTGTTCCACATCTCCGGATTTGCAAACCCATTGAAGTGAATGGGTCTGCATCCGTGATGCGCAATGCACACGGAACAGTGCCCGTGTATTGAGGATCTGCAAATGCGGTCCACCCTTACACTAACATCGACCTGTAAGGCTGAGTTAATACTTGAGTTATTTGGTCGGTTTTGGCCCCGTAACTGCCCAAAAAAGTGAAGTGTGCAGTGTGATTCTAAGAGCGACGCCTGTCATCTGCATGTTATACTGACTGACAATATTATTTCACCACCCCAGCAGACTCCCTATGTGGGTTACTGCAAAGCAAGTGTTCTACACCCATATAAAGGCTCTATGCAGCTCGGAAATTAGCTGTTTTTTAATGTGATTCATCGCAAATTAATTCTGATCGTAGCTAAGCGAACCGGCCGAATCAAATTTTTGAGAAATTCACTCATCTCTAATAGCCATATAGTGCCCCCAGCATTAAAAATGCCCCCTATAGTGCCTCTGGCAATAATAATGCCCATCCTTTAATGTAATGAGTAATGTCCAACGTTCTCCAGCAATGCTCCCAATGGTCCCCAAGTGCCCAGGAAAGAAAAAAATATATAAAAATTCTCACCTGTCCCGTTTCCTTGTGCTGTCCTCGATGCAGACCTCTTCTGGCCTACAGCCTGAGTAACCTGCATCCCAGTGCAGGTGATCAGTTGTTATGAAGTCACTGCAATGCATCTTGGCACAGGCAATACTGATGACGTCATAGCAATGCTCAGGACCCAGTGCCAACAGTAGTAATAACATTGCTTTACGACAGATTTACTTCCTCATAAGCCTTACGCCTACTAGAGTAGACCTGTGAATGAGTGGGAACAGCAGGGCAGGGAACCATCGGCTGCCATGCCCTGTCACAGTATTCAATTGCATCCCTGTCCTGAGGATGATGATACAGTTAAATTCAGAAGAGCGATCTGCAGCCGCTGGCCAGGTATCTATTGGGAGTGCCAGATTATGTTCCTGGTCGGCAGCAGTGCAGGGGATTCAGGCTGTCCACTGGGAATCAGAATCTATGGCCAGTCCACCCCTTTACAGGGATCATGTGCACCACTGCAGTCAGTGACTGAAGGAGCCAGAAACAAGCGGCAGGGAGCAGGTAAGTATACTTTCCTCCACAGGTCTGACAGGGAGCAGGCTGCCCAAGAGTATTTGCTGGACAACTCCTTCCTATAGCATTAATGTGTTTCATAAAGCTGATCACAAAAGATGATGGCCATACTTATTAAAGTGTACCCCATATTTATTAACATACCACAGACTATTATAAGAACTACTACTGAGTTATGCCAGGTTGTACTTGTGCAGAAACATAGTGGCTATTTTTGGGTTAAATAAATCACCAGAGATGCCCCCTTTATTTTTGATACTTTACAAGTGTCCGAATAAGTGTTGAGTGGGCTTGTATTATGGTTATCAGCTTTCTTTTCTGAAGGTAGATAGAAGAGCTGCTAACTAAAGCTTATAAGAAAACGAAAGTCTTACCTTAGTGGGAGCAACATAAACTACAACTGCTTCATTGCTTTGTGACAAAACTTTCTCCATGCAATAATAAGATGCATACGTTTTTCCTGAAGATGTTGGGGCCACTATGACTGCAGATTCATTGTTGTCAACAGCATCAAGAAGTTCTCTCTGAGAATAGAAAAGTAGATTAATGGGCTGGTACTAATCATTTTTGCTTCTACATTACATAAGGAAATGTCATATCTACACCAGCTGAAGTATCTTCAAGGCATACCGAAGGCATAACGGATGCTACAGGGCCCAGAGCTAAACTTTTTCTATTCCAGTCATAAAAACACTGGATTTTCATGAAGCAGCCACTAGGGGAAGCTCAATGCAAGGAGATTAATCAATGGTATTAGTATAAATTTTCATGCACTAAGCTCCCAATGGCTGCAGCCAGTCAGCTAAGGCTACTTTCACACTTGCGTTAAACTTTTCCGGTATTGAGTTCCGTCATAGAGGCTCAATACCGGAAAAAAACTGATCAGTTTTATCCAAATGCATTCTGAATGGTGAGCAATCCATTCAGTATGCATCAGGATGTCATCAGTTCAGTCACTGTACGGTTTTTGGACGGAGTAAATACTGCAGCATAACAGTTTGCATAGGGCATGTATCCTACTATTCCACCAAGATTAGTCTCCCTGAAGTATTTAAGGAGCTAACTAATCAGTGTGGTAGCCAGGGGCAAATTCTGCAGTACTTAAACACCATTTCAGCTGACCTAGATGCTTGAACTACTTCCACCCAGACACCTCCACCTCCTGTCGCTGTGTCTGCACTACCACCTGTGCCAGGCTTAGCTTGCAGCCTGCATCATCCATTACCTCTTCATTATGAAGGAGATCCCAAATCATGTTTTGTGTTTTTTAACCAGTGTACAATTTACTTTGCATTACAGGCTTACCAGCTAACCAGCTTTCCACAAATCAGTCTAAGGTGGCATATATATTTTCACTCCTGTCCGGTAAAGTGCTAGTTTTGATTACAACCCCCCCCCCCCTGTCCCCCCAAGAAATGGAGTGATCCCCTGACTAATAATTTGCAGGAATTTCTTACTACTTTTCACAAGGTTTTTGAGTAGCCTGATATTTCCACTTCTGCAGCCTCATCTCTTTTTGCCCCTCCATCAGGGCAACCTCACTGTAGGCCAGTATGCAATAAAGTTCCACACACTAGCCACACACTGGCGTGGAATATCGGGGCCCTGGTGGCTGCGTTCTGGGAGGGTTTGTCTGGCGTTTTTAAGGATGAGCTGCCTTCATCGCCTCTTCTGAGCCTATGCAGATAGACAAAGTGAGATTGTCTGAGGAGAAGAAGCAACTTCATTGGAGAAATAATTTATGTATTTGTGTATTGTGGAGCTCAAGGTCACTATAAGACCCTTAAGTTGGGTCCAGTGCCTAGGTTCGGTTGGAGAGACGACCCTAGGTGAAGACAAGCTCTCTACAAAACTGTTCCAGTAACTGTCATACAGTGATCTCTGGTTTGCCAAACTGGCCTTTTTGGAATCTGGCTCAGCAGAAAATTTCCTACATCAGATCTTGGTAACCTGCTTCCGCATCCACACCAAACTATTAGAGAGGTTCCTGGTGGTGACTTCTGTCAAGGAAGTGCCTCTGCTAGAGATAATACACTATGTCAAGGAGCCCATGGATCTTCAATAGAGGTTCTTACACTCTGAGAAGATTTTTCATTGTATGTCCTGCCTGTTTTAACTAGTCCTCTCATACTGGGGCTGCCATGATTCTGGCTACATTAGTCCTGTTATTGATTGGAACTCAGACACCTGCTCCTACAGCCCAACTCCACTGCCACCCTCCATTACGCTCACCTCATTTGAAGTACACTCTGTTCTCATTTACTCTCCCTCCAACCTTCAAGTAGCTGTCATTTAGGCCCAGCCACCATCTTTCTTGACCACTTTAACACCTCGCTACTACACTTTCTTTCTGCAGACATCCCCACTATCATCATGGGCAACTTCAACATTCCTATGGACACCTCCCACTCACCTCTCGCCTCTAAACTCCTATCACTCTCATTTTCCTTCGACTTCTCACAGTGGTCTTCAGCTCCCACCCACAGAGATGGTCACACTTTGGATCTTATCATTACCCACCTGAGCCGCCTCTGCTCCCTATCTAACCTGTCTAATTCGCCTCTCCCCCTATCCGACCACAACCTACTCTCCCTCTCTTCACTGGTCTCTTCTGCTGTTCCCCCGGTCCACACACTAACACCCCCCTGCAGGAACCACAATAAGTACAGCTCTGGACACTGTTGCCCCCCTCACACACAACAAAACCCAAAAAATCAACAGACAACCCTGGCACACCAACCTGACCAAAAAACTCAGACAAGCTTCCAGGGCTGCTGAGCGGCGATGGAAGAAATCCCATTCTAAGGATCACTTCACCGCATACAAGCAATCCCTTCTCATATTCAAATCCTCACTCGCTGATGCAAAACAGGCCTACTTCTCATCTCTCATATCTTCCCTGGCCCACAGCCCTAAACAACTTTTTAACACTTTTAACTCCCTTCTCCGTCCCCCAGCGCCCCCACCCTCTCATCTCAGCTGAAGACTTTGCCACATACTTCAAACAAAAGATAGTCAACATTAGAGAAAGCTTCAGTACACAGTCCCCACAGACCCTCTACACAACTGCTCGGTCCTCTTCTCCCAAAACCCACTTCTCCACCGTTACAGAAGAAAAACTCTCCACTCTACTCTCCAAATCACATCTCACCACCTGTGCACTTGACCCAATTCCATCCCACCTCATCCCTAACCTCACTACAGTGTTTATCCCAGCCCTAACTCATCTCTTCAACCTATCACTAATCTCTGGTGCCTTCCCCTCTGCTTTTAAACATGCTACCATTACACCCATCCTCAAAAAGCCTTCACTTGACCCATCTTCTTTGTCCAGTTATCGCCCCATATTGCTTCTTCCGTATGCCTCAGAGCTACTTGAACAACATGTCCATTCCAAACTGTCCTCTCACCTCTCCTCTGGCTCCCTCTTTGACCGGGTACAACCTGGCTTCCCACCCCACCACTCGACTGAGACTGCCCTTACCAAAGTCACCTACTAACAGCCAAAACCAAAAAACAATACTCTGTCCTCCTTCTCCTTGACCTGTCCTCTGCCTTTGACACTGTCTACCACTCCCTTCTGTTAAAAACTCTCTCATCTCTTGGCATCACTAACCTGTCCCTCTCCTGGATCACATCATACCTCACAGACGTTTAGCGTCTCCCACTCTCACACCACCTCCTCGTCTCATTCCCTCTCTGTTGGTGTCCCGCAAAGCTCTGTCCTAGGACCCCTGCTCTTCTCTATCTACACTTTTGGCCTGGGACATCTTATGGAGTCCCATGGCTTTCAGTATCACTCTTATGCTGACGACACACAAATCTACCTCTCTGGTCCAGACATCACCACCTTATTATCCAGAATCCCACAATGTCTATCTGCCATATCATCCTTCTTCTCCTCTCGCTTTCTAAAACTTAACATGGATAAAACAAAATTCATCATCTTTCCCCCATCTTGCTCAACCCCCCTAACAGACCTATCTATCACGATCACTGGATGCACACTCTTCCCGGTCAACCAAGTCCGCTGCCTTGGAGTGACCTTGGATTCTGCCCTCTCCTTCCGACTGCACATCCAAGCCTTTTCCACCACCTGCCGCCTCCAACTCAAAAATATCTCCCGCACAGTGGTAATGGAACTAGATTTGAGTAGAAAGAATAATTTTTAATTGTTCAAGTTTAACGCCCACTGGTTGTCATTTATTTCAGATACAGAGAGTATAATCGAGGAATTAACTTTTTATTTCCAGGAGAATAACAATTCTGCCAATAGACTGATAGTCTGGGACACAGCCAAGGCAGTCCTGAGAGGACTTCTGTTTAAAAAGGTAAACTACTGGAAAAAATGTAATAAGGAAAGTGCCAATCTATTAGAAAAGAAAATACAAGAAGTAAGTAGGGCATGTATGATTAACCCTACTGAACAAAATAGGAAGGAATGGGAGGGAAGAACAGGAAAAACTAAAAATACATCAGCTTGAGAAAAGTAGGAAAGAACTGTTCTTCCAAGGGGTCCGACTGGCTTCAGAGGGAGAAAAAGTGGGAAATTTTTTGGCAGGTATTGTAAAAAACCAAAGAAGTAAATCTTGGCTGGGGGTAATTAGAGATAATAAGGACAAAATAATTACCACACCGGAAGGAGTCAAAAAGGTTTTTAGGGAGTACTTCCAGGAACTCTATGAAACTAGGGTACGATATTCAAGATTAGAGTTGGACTCATATTTAGATCAGGTTGTTTGGAGAAAGATATCCCAGGCCCAAAAGGAATATTTGGATAGAGAAATATCAATCGCTGAAATTAATGACGTTTTGGGTAAAGTAAAATCCGCAAAAACACCAGGGTGCGACGGCCTTCCCTTTGAAATATATAAGGTCTTTGCCCGGGTTTTAATACCGGAACTAATAACAACATTGAAGGAGGGACAGAAGTTAGGGGATCTACCAGACTCTATGAAAGAGGCAATTATTACAATGATCCCAAAAAAGGGCAAAGATCAACTGGACCCTGGATCCTACAGACCAATATCTTTGTTGAATACGGATGTTAAAATCCTGGCAAAGGTTCTGGCAGGGAGGCTCTACAGAGTGATTAAAGGTATAATCCATGAAGATCAGACTAGTTTTATACCTGGTAGAACAATATATTCAAATATAAGAAGGTTGTACCTTAATATTGAGGCTAACAGAATAGAACCAGGTGACAAAGCAATACGTTCATTGGACGCTCAAAAGGCATTTGACTGTATTGAATGGGAGTATCTATGGGCAGTCTTGGAAAGGGTTGGTATAGGCGAGTTTTTTTTTTTAATGGATTCAGCTTATATATTCCATCCCAAGGGCTAGAGTGATGGTGGACGGGAGCTTGTCCCTGCCTCTTGCCCTTTCCCGGGGCACCAGGCAGGGATGCCCTCTCTCCCCACTATTATTCGCTATAGCAATTAAGCCCCTCGCAAGTATAATAAGAAACGATAGGGAGATAAAAGGTTTTCAATATGCGGAAGGAGATGAAAAATTATTAATGTATGCCGATGATATTTTGATATTTATGCACAACACAGGGGATCAGTTTACCAGGGTATTAGATAAAATAGATAAGTTTGGTGCTTTTTCTGGACTAAATATTAATTGGGCGAAATCCCATATGATGGTATTGGGTGATGGGCAGTTAGGGAGGGATTTAAGGGTTCAAGTACTTGAGAAACACGAGTTTTAAATATTTAGGCTTACAAATCTCCGGCAATATAGAAGACTTTGAAAAATTAAATCTACTCCCTGTAATAAAAGAACTTAGAACCAAAATACATATTTGGAAAAGACTACCACTCTCTATTCAAGGTCGGGTAAATTTAATAAAAATGATTTTTCTACCAAAGGTACTTTATGTGTTACAAAATGCCCCAATAAGACTCCCGCAGAAGATATTTAGATTACTTGATCGCCTAATGGGGGAATTCATATGGAAAGGCTCTACCCCTAGGATAAAAAAAGAAGTGCTTCAGCTCCCAGTGAGAGAGGGTGGTTTGGCGGTTCCTAACTGGTTTATGTATTACTTGATAACACAATATAGTCAGATAAGAGATAGCTTGAATAGTTTAGTGGGAAGACAGGAGCTAGATAAAATGGGTTGGAGAGGGGAACTCAATCACTTACCCTAAGTTCACACCTGAGCGTTTTACAGCGCGTTCAAACGCGCTGTAAAATGCTCAACACATGAAAACCAATGCTTCCCTATGGGAATGGTTCTCACCTGGGCGTTTTACAGCGCGTACGATCGCGCTGTAAAACGCCCGACGCATAATCAAGTACTTGAGCTTCTTTGGGGCGTTTTGACGCGCGTTTGTGGCCATAGGACACTGCAGTCAATCACACAAACGCGCGTCAAACACGCGTTTACTATTACAAAAAACGTGCATAAAAACGCGCGACAAGAACGCACGGAAAACGCGCATTTGAGAAACGCTCAGGTGTGAAAGCAGGGTAAGAGATAATGGAATCGGGTACACTTGATAAAAATATCACAGGAAATAGAATTATGAATGCAATGGATCACATATGGGGGCACATTAAAAAATTATTTGGGATAAATTTGAAGGAACTCCAAACGATCAGGAGTTATATTGACTGGGAAAAAAAGGGGATAAAATATTTAGCTCAGGTATTTGAAGAAGATAAATTGAAGGATTTTAATACACTTGTGAGGGAGTTAGGGATCCCCCAAAAGGATATTTACAAATATTTTCAGTTCAGGATCGCTCTGAGGACAGGGCTAAAATTAGATAAATATAGAAAGGAACAATCAGACCGGATATACAAATTCACTGATGGAGGAGAAAAAAGAGGTACTACAAAAAAAAGATACGGGATATTGATGGAAGGAAAGAAAGAACGGATTACAATACTAGCTAAAAAAAAATGGGAAAAAGAACTTCAGCCTCTCCTTTCTGGTGAGAAATGGAAAGATGCCCTTATCCAACGGTGTCGGATAGGGGTTCACATAAAATATCACAGTTTTTTATAGTACACAGATTACATAGATCTCCTAAGATGTTAAAGAAAATGGGTGTAAGAATGTCGGATAATTGCCCAAAATGTAGGGAAAGGGATGCAGATTTAATTCACTGTTTTTGGAGATGTCCCAGACTTTTCAGATATTGGAAAGAGATAGCAGAGAGTGTATCTGTATTTCTGGATGTTCAGATGATCGAAGATCCAGTAGTTTGTATATTGGGAGCAACTGAACATCTGAAATTAAAGAAGGAAGCACGATTGGTTTTGGGTAAAATATTATTTCAAGCTAGACTCCTTATACTCAGGAAATGGATAAAAGAAGATCCGCCCACAGTGGGACAGTGGCGTGAAGCAGTAGTTAATCTTATTAAAACTCAACGGGTTTCTGAGTGCTATACTAAAAATCCACCAGGAGTTGACGAGATTTGGAATAAATGGGCATATTAGGTTGAGGTTTTTTTTTGTTTTTTTTTCCTCTTCTCGTTCCTCTCTCTCCCCCTCTTCCCCCAGGGGTGGTGGGTGGGTTCCCGGGTGATAACTAATAATATTTGTTATAGTAGTAATATTGAATATGCTATATTATGTTATTGATGCGATGAAAGATTATATGTTGTAAGAAAGAAAAGAATAAAGTTTATACAACAATAAAAATATCTCCCACATCCGCACTTTCCTTAACTTTGAATCTGTGAAAATGCTTGTACATGCCCTCATCATCTCCTGCCTAGACTACTGCAACACTCTTCTCTGTGGCCTTCCATCTAGCACACTCGCACCCCTCCAATCTATCCTCAACTCTGCTGCCTGACTAATACATCTCTCACCCTGCCAATACCTTCACTGGCTCCCCATTGCCCAGCGAATTCAGTTCAAAATACTAACAAATACATACAAGGCCGTCCACAACCTGTCCCCTCCCTACATCTCTGAGCTACTTTCCTGATACATCCCCACACGCAGTCTCCGATCCTCACAAGACCTCCTTCTCTCCTCTCCTCTTATCACCTCTTCCCACAATCGCCTCCAAGATTTTTCCTGTGCGTCCACCACACTCTGGAACTTGCTACTTTAACATATCAGACTCTCACCTACAGTGGAATCCTTCAAAAGAAACCTGAAAACTCACCTCTTCAGACAAGCCTTCAACCAGTGATCCTGCTGCCTCTATACTGCCATGACCAGCTTTATCCTCACCTACTGTGTCCTCCCATACCATGTAGATTGTAAGCCTCGTGGGCAGAGCCCTCTCTCCTTCTGTACCAGTCTGTAACTCGTCTTGTTTATGCTTAGTGCAATTGTCTGTATTATGTATGTGTACCGCTTATCATATGTACAGCACTATGGAATGAATGGTGCTTTAATAATAAATAATAATAATAAAAATAATAACTCTGGGCAGTTTCTGCACTGTCACTCCCTCTGCCTGGCTTCTATGAAACCTGCCTGCCCAGGCTCCACAGGTTTTCCTTGAATTTGCAGGACCTATCATTAACCTATGCTATTTATGCAGAGGTAGAGACCTTGTCTCTACACCAACCCTAAGACAGTCCAATAGACTTTCATCCTGGTACTATGCCTCCTCCTGGCCAAATCTACTTGAGAATCAGGCCTTCCTATGCTTGAGCTAGATTCTTTTTTGTGAAGAAGGATGGGTCTTTGTGACCCTGCAAGAAGAAGTATCCTTTGCCACTGATCTCCGAACTCTTTTATAGGCTCTGTGGATTCAGATGTGAGAAGTCTATGAGTGGAACACAGTATTTTACACCAGAGATAGGCATTATGGATATCCCTCCATGCCTTTTGGCCTTTCTAAAGAGTTTGTAAATGATATCTTCAGAGATTTTCTGTATGTCTGCTTAGTGGTCTACCTGGACAACATCTTGGTATTCTCTCCTGATCTGACTGCACATCGGAGGCATGCCGGGACTGTCCTCCATTATCTGATGGACAATAGTGCTGAGCGCGAATATTCAACTATCGATTTTTTTTTGCGAATATCGACACTTCGCTAATTCGGGAATATTTCGAATATAGTGCTATAAATTCGATATTTCGAATATTCTTATTTTTTTTTTGTTCTTACCTGTCCTTTGGATTCCTGGCTTCCTGGCTGCTCCAGTCAGTGCCCGTTGCCGCTTCTGCCGACTTCCGTGCTCATGGGAACGTCTCCATATACTAGAATGTACTGTCGGATTTGAGAATTACGCTGAAATCGCAATTCGATTATTTCAAGTTATAATAATCGAATTGCGATTTCAACTTAGTACTGCTATATTCCATATTCGTTAATTCTAGCCTAATATGGAATATAGCAGTGCTAAGCTGAAATCGCAATTCGATTAATTCAAGTTATAACAATCGAATTGCGATTTCAACTTGGACCTGGTTTACTATGGTTGGCTTGGTAGAATTAGCGAATATGACGAATGTATTCGTCATATTCCACAAAACGAATATAACTAAGTATTCATCATATTCCACAAAACAAAGATTACGAATGTATTCGTCATATTCCACAAAACGAAGATAACGAAGTATTCTGCATCTTTGTTTTAGCTACCTATTCATCAACTTCGCTAATTCTAGCAATCAAATAGGAAGGTTGACTATAGAGACAGCTGTGTTTAATTCGCTATGCGATTATATTACTTTGCTTTTTTTTTATAAATAGAATAATTATAATAATTATCAGGTATTATAATTATTCTATTTATTTAAAAAAAAAGCAAAGTAATATAATCGCATAGCGAATTAAACTTAGCTGTCTCTATAGTCAACTTTCCTATATGATTGCTAGAATTAGCGAAGTTGACGAATAGGTAGCTAAAACGAAGATGCAGAATACTTCGTTATCTTCGTTTTGTGGAATATAACGAATATATTCGTCATATTCGCTAATTCTACCAAGCCAACCATAGTAAACCAGGTCCAAGTTGAAATCGCAATGCGATTAATATAACTCGAAGTAATCGCATGGCGATTTCAACTTAGTAATGCTATATTCCATATTCGTTAATTCTAGCCTAATATGGAATATAGCAGTGCTAAGTCGAAATCGCAATTCGATTATTTCAAGTTATATATGCTTGGACCTGCTATATTCCATATTAGGCTGGAATTAACGAATATTGAATATAGCAGTGCTAAGTTGAAATCGAAAGTCGATTATTATAACTTGAATTAATCGCATTGCTATTTCAATAGGAGAGTAGCCTTTAAGTAAAAATCGCAATACGCGATTATTAAAATCGCATATTAATCGCGATAACGAGAATAATGACGAATATTCGATTTCGACGAATATAAAACGAATATTATTTCGAATATTCGCGAATTTCGGCAAAATCGAATATGGCACCTGCCGCTCATCACTAATGGACAACAGATTATATGCAAAGTTTGAAAAGTATATCTTCGAGAGAAAAAATGTTGCCTTTCCTCGGATACATAATCTCTGATCACTGAATTAAGATGGATCCCTACTGTGCTTTTGCACAGGCCCCATCCTACAGGGTCTGGGAGCTATTTAGCGGTTCCTGAACTTGACCAAGTACTACTGACAATTTATTCTGCACTTTTCTGCCCTTATAGCCCCAATTTCAGCTTTCACTTGGAGGGGGTAAATGCCAAGGAATGGACATCGGAGGCAGAAATCACATTCCAGTCCCTGAAATGGGCTTTCCTATCACCATGATATTACACCATCCTGATGTCACAAAGCAGTTCTTTCTTGAGGAGCTTGCTTCCTCCGTGTGTGCCCGAGACAGCCTTACTCAGAAGGGAATCTCAGGCAAGATGCTCACCTGTGGCTTCTTCTTGAAGGCTTTCTCCTCAGCAGAGCTGAATCATTTTACTGGGGACAGAGAGTTGCTTGCTATCAAGTTGGCCCTAGAAGAGTGATGCCATCTGCTGCAAGACCGCCGTCATCCTGTCATCATTTACACAGACCACAGGAATCTGACCTATCTTCAGTCACCTCAGTGGCTTAAACTTCATCAGGTTCAGTGGTAACTTTTCTTTGCTCAGTTTTCATTTTGCATTTCCGTCCAGCAGACAAGAACACCAATACAGAAGCACTCTCTCATTTGTTTGACCCTGCTGACCAGTTCAGGGACATCCCTCATTGCTAGACTTACAGTCATGTGAAAAAATTAGGACACCCTTTGAAAGCATGTGGTTTTTTGTAACATTTTTAATAAAAGGTTATTTCATCTCCGTTTCAACAATACAGCGAGATTAAAGTAATCCGACTAAACAAAGAAAACTGAAGAAAAGTCTTTTCAAGATCTTCTGTAAATGTCATTCTGCAAAAATGCCTATTCTAACTGAGGAAAAAGATAGGACACCCTTGCCCCTAATAGCGAGTGTTACCTCCTTTGGCTGAAATAACTGCAGTGAGACGGTTCTTGTAGCCATCTACCAGTCTTCGACATCGGTCTGAGGAAATTTTACCCCACTCCTCAATGCAGAACTTTTTCAGCTGTGAGATGTTTGAGGGGTTTCTTGCACGTACAGCCCTTTTCAAGTCACCCCACAGCATCTCAATGGGATTCAAATCTGGACTTTGACTTGGCCATTCCAGGACTCTCCATTTCTTCTTTTTCAGCCAATCTTTGGTTGATTTACTAGTATGTTTTGGGTCATTGTCATGTTGCATGGTCCAGTTCCGCTTCAGCTTTAATTTTCTAACTGATGGTCTCACATGTTCTTCAAGCACCTTTTGATACACAGTAGAATTCATCGTGGATTCTATGATGGTGAGCTGACCAGGTCCTGCTGCAGCAAAGCAGCCCCAAACCATGACACTTCCACCTCCATGCTTCACAGTTGGTATGAGGTTCTTTTCTTGGAATGCTGTGTTTGGTTTACGCCAAACATGTCCTCTGCTGTTGTGTCCAAATAATTCAATTTTGGACTCATCTGTCCAAAGAACATTATTCCAGAAGTCCTGGTCTTTGTCAACTTTATCTTTGGCAAATGTCAGTCTGGCCTCGATGTTTCTCTTGGAAAGCAAAGGTTTCCTCCTTGCACACCTCCCATGCAAGTTAAACTTGTACAGTCTCTTTCTGATTGTAGAGGCATGTACTTCTACATCAACAGTAGCCAGAGCCTGCTGTAGTTCTCGAGATGACACTTTAGGGTTTTTGGAGACCTCTTTTAGCATCTTGCAGTCTGCTCTTGGGGTGAACTTGCTGGGGCGACCAGTCCTGGGCATGTTGGCAGTTGTTTTGAAATCCCTCCACTTGTAGACTATCTTCCGGACAGTGGAATGGCTGATTTCAAAATCTTTTGAGATCTTTTTAAATCCCTTCCCAGACTCATAGGCTGCTACAATCTTTTTTCTGAAGTCCTCTGACAGCTCTTTTGCTCTCACCATGGTGCTCACTCTCACTTCAACAGTCAGGAGCACACCAAACTAAATGTCTGAGGTTTAAATAGGGCAAGCCTCATTCAACATGCAGAGTAACGATCTACTAATTATGTGCACCTGGTGTGATATACCTGTGTGAGATCTGAGCCAATTTAAGAGGGAATACATGTGAGGGTGTCCTATCTTTTTCCTCAGTTAGAATAGGCATTTTTGTAGAATGACATTTACAGAAGATCTTGAAAAGACTTTTCTTCAGTTTTCTTTGTTTAGTTGGATTACTTTAATCTCTCTGTATTGTTGAAACGGAGATGAAATAACCTTTTATTAAAAATGTTACAAAAAACCACATGCTTTCAAAGGGTGTCCTAATTTTTTCACATGACTGTATATTCCTATGGCTAAGAGAGGATAGACCTTGACTTGGGGGTCATCGCTCTAAAATTTCCAGTCATGCAGGTTTTCTCTAAGTAGTATGATTTTGCAGTATGATTTTCTGACACTATTGGTTGCCTGTGATTACTTAGGATATTCGGGATTATGTGGCTTACTGCTCCACTTGTGGCCAGAACAAGACTCCCAAACAGAGATCTGCAGTACTCTTACTGCCTTTGCAAGAGCCCATGACAACACATAGCCATAGACTTTATCACTATGATGAAATCACAGATCTGAACAGTCAACCGTCAAGCGGTTCAGCAGGGGCTTATCATATTCAAACATAAGAGACAGGATATTGGTATGACAGGAAAAACAGACTTGCTTTCCACCTCCCCCTCTTATAAATCTTAGTCAGGACACAGCTAAATAAACACAGTATACAGTGCTGCCCATAATTATTCATACCCCAGGCAAATTTTGACTTAAAGTTACTTTTATTCAACCAGCAAGTAATTTTTTGATGGGAAATTACATAGGTGTCTCCAAAAAGATAATAAGACAATGTACAAGAGACATTATTGTGGGAAAAAAAAAACATTTCTCAGCTTTTATTTACATTTGAGCAAAAAGTGTCCAGTCCAAAATTATTCATACCCTTCTCAATAATCAATAGAATAGCCTTTATTGGCTATTACAGCAATCAAACGCTTCCTATAATTGCAGACCAGCTTTTTGCAAGTCCCCACAGGTAGGGATGAGCGAACCCGAACTGTATAGTTCGGGTTCGTACCGAATTTTGGGGTGTCCGTGACACGGACCCGAACCCGGACATTTTCGTAAAAGTCCGGGTTCGGGTTCAGTGTTCGTCGCTTTCTTGGCGCTTTTTGAAAGGCTGCAAAGCAGCCAATCAACAAGCGTCATACTACTTGCCCCAAGAGGCCGTCACAGCCATGCCTACTATTGGCATGGCTGTGATTGGCCAGAGCACCATGTGACCCAGCCTCTATTTAAGCTGGAGTCAAGTAGCGCCGCACGTCACTCTGCTCTGATCAGCATAGGGAGAGGTTGCAGCCGCGACGTTAGGGCGAGATTAGGCAGTGATTAACTCCTCCAAAAGACTTCATTCAGAGATCGATCTGCAGCTGTGGATGATTGAACTGCTGCTATTGAATTGCTCACTGTTTTTAGGCTGCCCAGAGCGTTTTTCAGTCACTTTTTTCTGGGGTGATCGGCGGCCATTTTGTGTCTTGTGGTGCGCCAGCACAAGCTGCCACCAAGTGCATTTAACCCTCAATGGTGTGGTTTTTTTAGGCTAAATCCTACATCAGGGTCAAGCTGTCACACCAAGTGCATTTAACCAGCAATAGTGTGGTTATTTTTTGGCTAAATCCTACATCAGGGTCAAGCTGTCACACCAAGTGCATTTAACCATCAATAGTCTGGTTATTTTTTGGCCATATACTACATCAGGGGCAAGCTGAGCCTGTCACCAAGTGCATTTAACCCTCAATGGTGTGGTTGTTTTTTGGCTAAATCCTACATCAGGGTCAAGCTGTCACACCAAGTGCATTTAACCATCAATAGTCTGGTTATTTTTTGGCCATATACTACATCAGGGGCAAGCTGAGCCTGTCACCAAGTGCATTTAACCCTCAATGGTGTGGTTGTATTTTGGCTAAATCCTACATCAGGGTCAAGCTGTCACACCAAGTGCATTTAACCATCAATAGTCTGGTTATTTTTTGGCCATATCCCAGTCTAATTCTGTCGGTAAACGTATACCTGTCACCCAGCGCCTAAATAATAGGCCTCAAATTTATATCCAGCTAAATCTGTCGTTACTGCTGTGGCTGGTCAAGTTATTTAGTGTCCGTCAAAGCACAGTTTTTGTTCTGGGTTGAAATACAATTCCCAATTTAGCAATTTCCTAATTTAGTGGTTTCTGCTGTATCAGAGCTATTTTAAATCTATCCCTAAAAGGGTATATCAGATTCAAGGTGCACATAGGGTCATTCTGAATAACTTCACACACACGCTACTGTGCATTTCCAAGTCTAATTCTGTCAGTAAACCTATACCTGTCACCCAGCGCCTAAATACTAGGCCTCAAATTTATATCCAGCTAAATCTGTCGTTACTGCTGTGGCTGGTCAAGTTATTTAGTGTCCGTCAAAGCACAGTTTTTGTTCTGAGTTGAAATACAATTCCCAATTTAGCAATTTCCTAATTTAGCGGTTTCTGCTGTATCAGGCCTACTTTAAATTTATCCCTAAAAGGGTATATTAGATTCAAGGTGCAGATAGGGTCATTCTGAATAACTTCACACACACGCTACTGTGCATATCCCAGTCTAATTCTGTCAGTAAACCTATACCTGTCACCCAGCGCCTAAATACTAGGCCTCAAATTTATATCCAGCTAAATCTGTCGTTACTGCTGTGGCTGGTCAAGTTATTTAGTGTCCGTCAAAGCACAGTTTTTGTTCTGGGTTGAAATACAATTCCCAATTTAGCAATTTCCTAATTTAGTGGTTTCTGCTGTATCAGGCCTACTTTAAATTTATCCCTAAAAGGGTATATTAGATTCAAGGTGCAGATAGGGTCATTCTGAATAACTTCACACACACGCTACTGTGCATATCCCAGTCTAATTCTGTCAGTAAACCTATACCTGTCACCCAGCACCTAAATACTAGGCCTCAAATTTATATCCAGCTAAATCTGTCGTTACTGCTGTAGCTGGTCAAGTTATTTAGTGTCCGTCAAAGCACATTTTTTGTTCTGGGTTGAAATACAATTCCCAATTTAGCAATTTCTTAATTTAGTGGTTTCTGCTGTATCAAAGCTATTTTAAATCTATCCCTAAAAGGGTATATCAGATTCAAGGTGCACATAGGGTTATTCTGAATAACTTCACACACACGCTACTGTGCATTTCCAAGTTTAATTCTGTCAGTAAACCTATACCTGTCACCCAGCGCCTAAATACTAGGCCTCAAATTTATATCCAGCTAAATCTGTCGTTACTGCTGTGGCTGGTCAAGTTATTTAGTGTCCGTCAAAGCACAGTTTTTGTTCTGGGTTGAAATACAATTCCCAATTTAGCAATTTCCTAATTTAGTGGTTTCTGCTGTATCAGAGCTATTTTAAATCTATCCCTAAAAGGGTATATCAGATTCAAGGTGCACATAGGGTCATTCTGAATAACTTCACACACACGCTACTGTGCATTTACAAGTCTAATTCTGTCAGTAAACCTATACCTGTCACCCAGCGCCTAAATAATAGGCCTCAAATTTATAGTCAGCTAAATCTGTGGTTACTGCTGTGCCTGTATTAGTGTAATACGGTACCTAAATAGATAGCCAGATAGTGTTAGTTGTCTTTATTTGAATTCAATACATTGGGTCAAATAATATTTTTGTTGTTGTGGTGAACGATAACAATGAGGAAAACATCTAGTAAAGGACGCGGACGCGGACATGGTCGTGGTGGTGTTAGTGGACCCTCTGGTGCTCGGAGAGGACGTGGTCGTTCTGCCACAGCCACACGTCCTAGTGTACCAACTACCTCAGGTCCCAGTAGCGGCCATAATTTACAGCGATATTTGGTGGGGCCCAATGCCGTTCTAAGGATGGTAAGGCCTGAGCAGGTACAGGCATTAGTCAATTGGGTGGCCGACAGTGGATCTAGCACGTTCACATTATCTCCCACCCAGTCTTCTGCAGAAAGCGCACAGATGGCGCCTGAAAACCAAGCCCATCAGTCTGTCACTTCACCCCCATGCATACCAGGGAAACTGTCTGAGCCTCAAGTTATGCAGCAGTCTCTTATGCTGTTTGAAGACTCCGCTGGCAGGGTTTCCCAAGGGCATCCACCCAGCCCTTCCCCAGCGGTGGAAGACATAGAATGCACTGACGCACAACCACTTATGTTTCCTGATGATAAAGACATGGGAATACCACCTCAGCATGTCTCTGATGATGACGAAACACAGGTGCCAACTGCTGCGTCTTTCTGCAGTGTGCAGACTGAACAGGAGGTCAGGGATCAAGACTGGGTGGAAGACGATGCAGGGGACGATGAGGTCCTAGACCCCACATGGAATGAAGGTCGTGCCACTGACTTTCACAGTTCGGAGGAAGAGGCAGTGGTGAGACCGAGCCAACAGCGTAGCAAAAGAGGGAGCAGTGGGCAAAAGCAGAACACCCGCCGCCAAGAGACTCCGCCTGCTACTGCCTGCCGCCATCTGGGACCGAGCACCCCAAAGGCAGCTTCAAGGAGTTCCCTGGCATGGCACTTCTTCAAACAATGTGCTGACGACAAGACCCGAGTGGTTTGCACGCTGTGCCATCAGAACCTGAAGCGAAGCATTAACGTTCTGAACCTTAGCACAACCTGCATGACCAGGCACCTGCATGCAAAGCATGAACTGCAGTGGAGTAAACACCTTAAAAACAAGGAAGTCACTCAGGCTCCCCCTGCTACCTCTTCTGCTGCTGCCGCCACGGCCTCTTCTGCTGCTGCCGCCTCGGCCTCTTCTGCTGCTGCCGCCTCGGCCTCTTCCTCCGCCTCTGGAGGAACGTTGGCACCTGCCGCCCAGCAAACAGGGGATGTACCACCAACACCACCACCTCCGTCACCAAGCATCTCAACCATGTCACACGGCAGCGTTCAGCTCTCCATCTCACAAACATTTGAGAGAAAGCGTAAATTCCCACCTAGCCACCCTCGATCCCTGGCCCTGAATGCCAGCATTTCTAAACTACTGGCCTATGAAATGCTGTCATTTAGGCTGGTGGACACAGACAGCTTCAAACAGCTCATGTCGCTTGCTGTCCCACAGTATGTTGTTCCTAGCCGGCACTACTTCTCCAAGAGAGCCGTGCCTTCCCTGCACAACCAAGTATCCGATAAAATCAATTGTGTACTGCGCAACGCCATCTGTGGCAAGGTCCACCTAACCACAGATACGTGGACCAGTAAGCACGGCCAGGGACGCTATATCTCCCTAACTGCACACTGGGTAAATGTAGTGGCAGCTGGGCCCCAGGCGGAGAGCTGTTTGGCGCACGTCCTTCCGCCGCCAAGGATCGCAGGGCAAGATTCTTTGCCTCCTGTTGCCACCTCCTCCTACTCAGCTTCCTCCTCCTCTTCTTCCACCTGCTCATCCAGTCAGCCACACACCTTCACTACCAACTTCAGCACAGCCCGGGGTAAACGTCAGCAGGCCATTCTGAAACTCATATGTTTGGGGGACAGGCCCCACACCGCACAGGAGTTGTGGCGGGGTATAGAACAACAGACCGACGAGTGGTTGCTGCCGGTGAGCCTCAAGCCCGGCCTGGTGGTGTGCGATAATGGGCGAAATCTCGTTGCAGCTCTGGGACTAGCCGGCTTGACGCACATCCCTTGCTTGGCGCATGTGCTGAATTTGGTGGTGCAGAAGTTCATTCACAACTACCCCGACATGTCAGAGCTGCTGCATAAAGTGCGGGCCGTCTGTTCGCGCTTCCGGCGTTCACATCCTGCCGCTGCTCGCCTGTCTGCGCTACAGCGTAACTTCGGCCTTCCCGCTCACCGCCTCATATGCGACGTGCCCACCAGGTGGAACTCCACCTTGCACATGCTGGACAGACTGTGCGAGCAGCAGCAGGCCATAGTGGAGTTTCAGCTGCAGCACGCACGAGTCAGTCGCACTACGGAACAGCACCACTTCACCACCAATGACTGGGCCTCCATGCGAGACCTGTGTGCCCTGTTGCGCTGTTTTGAGTACTCCACCAACATGGCCAGTGGCGATGATGCCGTCATCAGCGTTACAATACCACTTCTATGTCTCCTTGAGAAAACACTTAGGGCGATGATGGAAGAGGAGGTGGCCCAGGAGGAGGAGGAAGAGGGGTCATTTTTAGCACTTTCAGGCCAGTCTCTTCGAAGTGACTCAGAGGGAGGTTTTTTGCAACAGCAGAGGCCAGGTACAAATGTGGCCAGCCAGGGCCCACTACTGGAGGATGAGGAGGACGAGGATAAGGAGGAGGATGAGGATGAAGCATGGTCACAGCGGGGTGGCACCCAACGCAGCTCGGGACCATCACTGGTGCGTGACTGGGGGGAAAGGCAGGACGATGACGATACGCCTCCCACAGAGGACAGCTTGGCAGCCTGGGCAGCCTGGCATACATGAGCGACTACATGCTGCAGTGCCTGCGCAACGACAGCAGAGTTACCCACATTTTAACGTGTGCGGACTACTGGGTTGCCACCCTGCTGGATCCACGGTACAAAGACAATGTGCCCACCTTACTTCCTGCACTGGAGCGTGATAGGAAGATGCGCGAGTACAAGCGCACGTTGGTAGACGCGCTACTGAGAGCATTCCCAAATGTCACAGGGGAACAAGTGGAAGCCCAAGGCCAAGCCAGAGGAGGAGCAAGAGGTCGCCAAGGCAGCTGTGTCACGGCCAGCTCCTCTGAGGGCAGGGTTAGCATGGCAGAGATGTGGAAAAGTTTTGTCAACACGCCACAGCTAATTGCACCACCACCTGATACGCAATGTGTTAGCAGGAGGCAACATTTCACTAACATGGTGGAACAGTACGTGTGCACGTACTGACTGATGGTTCGGCCCCATTCAACTTCTGGGTCTCTAAATTGTCCACATGGCCAGAGCTAGCCTTTTATGCCTTGGAGGTGCTGGCCTGCCCGGCGGCCAGCGTTTTGTCTGAACGTGTATTCAGCACGGCAGGGGGCGTCATTACAGACAAACGCAGCCGCCTGTCTACAGCCAATGTGGACAAGCTGACGTTCATAAAAATGAACCAGGCTTGGATCCCACAGGACCTGTCCATCCCTTGTGCAGATTAGACATTAACTACCTCCCCTTAACCATATATTATTGTACTCCAGGGCACTTCCTCATTCAATCCTATTTTTATTTTCATTTTACCATTATATTGCGAGGCTACCCAAAGTTGAATGAACCTCTCCTCTGTCTGGGTGCCGGGGCCTAAATATATGCCAATGGACTGTTCCAATGTTGGGTGACGTGAAGCCTGATTCTCTGCTATGACATGCAGACTAATTCTCTGCTGACATGAAGCCAGATTCTCTGTTACGGGACCTCTCTCCTCTGCCTGGGTGCTGGGCCTAAATATATGACAATGGACTGTTGCAGTGGTGGCTGACGTGAAGCCTGATTCTCTGCTATGACATGCAGACTGATTCTCTGCTGACATGAAGCCAGATTCTCTGTTACGGGACCTCTCTCCTCTGCCTGGGTGCTGGGCCTAAATATATGACAATGGACTGTTGCAGTGGTGGCTGACATGAAGCCTGATTCTCTGCTATGACATGCAGACTGATTCTCTGCTGACATGAAGCCAGATTCTCTGTTACGGGACCTCTCTCCTCTGCCTGGGTGCCTGGGCCTAAATATATGCCAATGGACTGTTCCTGTCACGGCTGTTTAAGGGTAACAAGAGCATACACAGTAAAAAGAGCTACTGACCGGACCCAAACTAGGGAAGAGAAAGGGTGACCCCTGTCAGACCCTCAACACTCTCCCTATGCTGCTAAAGCACATGCCCGGATCCATGTGGTGGAACGAGGCATGCCCGCGTGCCTAAGACTGATGAGCCCTGTAACCCCTACAATAGTGGAAGGGGCACGGCCACCAATGCCCTGCTCAGAATATGGAGGGAACCGTGGCCACCTCAGATCCAGTCAGAAAATCACCAGGTACACAACAATGTCTGCACACTTAGCTGATGGAGCTGCAGCCGCAGAGAAGACGGATCCAAGGGCCGCTGGCAATATCCGGAGTGCTTGCAGCAACAGAACACAGGTCCAGAGAACTAATAGCTTAACAAGTGAAGATACTCAAGGCAGAGCTACAACTGAAAAGAGAAATATAATCCACGCCCTGCAATAGGAGGAGGGGTGATTTAAAGGCAGGGAAATCAAACGCAGGAGGAACAGCTGGGAGTAAAGACCTCATCACAGGGGCGGAGAAACAGAACAGTGAGAACACCTCCAAACTCTAAGTGACATCATCACAGGGGTGGAGACACAGAGCTGTGAGAACGTCTCTAAGCTCTGGTAGTGACAGTACCCCCCCCTCTACGGGTGGACTCCGGACACCCAGGACCCACCTTCCCAGGATGAGCCCTATGAAATGCCCTGATAAGGCGAGTGGCTTTAATGTCCGACATTGGAACCCACATCCTCTCCTCAGGACCATAACCCTTCCAATGAACGAGGTACTGAAGAGAACCGCGGACAATGCGAGAGTCCACAATTCTGGAAACCTCAAACTCCAGATTGCCATCAACCAAAATCGGAGGAGGAGGCAAAGAGGAGGGTACCGTGGGCTGGACATATGGTTTTAGGAGAGATCTGTGAAATACATTATGTATCTTCCAAACCCGTGGAAGATCAAGGCGGAAGGCAACAGGATTGATGACTGACAAAATTTTATAAGGCCCAATAAACTTGGGACCCAATTTCCAGGAGGGAACCTTCAGTTTAATATTTCTTGTAGACAACCACACCAGATCACCCACATTCAGGTCCGGACCAGGCACACGTCTCTTATCAGCCACACGCTTATACTTCTCACTCATCTTTCTGAGATTACTCTGAATCTTTTGCCAAATGGTAGACAAAGACGAGGAAAATCTCTCCTCCTCAGGTAAACCAGAAAGAGCCCCTCCCGAGAATGTCCCAAACTGCGGATGGAACCCATATGCACCAAAAAATGGTGACTTATCAGAAGATTCCTGACGACGGTTGTTCAAAGCAAACTCAGCAAGAGGGAGAAATGAACACCAATCCTCCTGGTTCTCCGCCACAAAACAGCGCAAATATGTCTCCAGATTCTGATTGAGGCGCTCAGTCTGACCATTCGACTGCGGGTGAAAAGCAGAAGAGAAGGACAGCCGAACCCCCAGGCGAGAACAGAAAGCCTTCCAGAACCTGGACACAAACTGCGTGCCTCTATCGGAAACAATATCAGAGGGAATGCCGTGCAATTTAACAATATGGTCGACAAAAGCTTGCGCCAACGTTTTAGCATTGGGTAAACCAGGGAAAGGAACGAAATGAGCCATCTTGCTAAAACGGTCCACGACCACCAGGATCACCGACTTCCCCGAGGAACGAGGAAGATCCGTGATAAAGTCCATGGACAGGTGTGTCCAAGGACGGGAAGGTATGGGTAACGGGAGAAGGGAACCTGAAGGTCGTGAACGAGGGACCTTAGCGCGAGCGCACGTCTCACAAGCCGCCACAAAACCCTCCACAGACTTACGAAGAGCCGGCCACCAAAATCTCCGAGCAATGACATCTACCGTGGCTCTACTCCCGGGGTGACCAGCAAGAACCGTATCATGATGTTCCTTAAAGAGTTTGTGACGTAGCTCAGGAGGCACGAACAACTTCCCGGAGGGACAACGGGCAGGTGCCTCAGACTGGGCAGCCTGGACCTCGGCCTCCAAATCGGAATATAGAGCAGAAACAACTACCCCCTCCGCCAAAATGGGACCCGGGTCCTCGGAGTTTCCTCCTCCCGGAAAACAGCGAGAGAGAGCATCAGCCTTCACATTCTTGATCCCAGGGCGGAAAGTAACAACAAAATTGAATCTGGAGAAGAACAGAGACCATCTGGCCTGTCTCGGATTCATACGCCTGGCCGACTCCAAGTACGCCAGATTCTTATGGTCGGTAAAAACGGTGATAGGGTGCCTGGCCCCCTCCAACCAATGGCGCCATTCCTCGAAAGCCAACTTGATGGCCAACAACTCCCTATCTCCCACATCATAGTTTCTCTCTGCCGGGGAGAGTTTTCTAGAGAAAAAGGCACAAGGTCGCCATTTGGCAGGAGATGGGCCCTGGGACAAAACTGCACCCACACCCACCTCGGAAGCATCCACCTCAACAATAAAAGGTAAGGAAACATCGGGATGCACCAAGATGGGAGCAGACGCAAAACTCTCTTTAATCTTAGAAAAGGCTGCAAGCGCCTCCTCCGACCAAGAGGAAAAATCCGTCCCCTTTTTTGTCATGTCAGTAAGGGGTTTGACAATAGAGGAATAATTCAAAATGAACTTTCTGTAGTAGTTAGCAAAACCCAGAAAGCGCATCAATGCCTTCTGATTTTCAGGAAGCTCCCACTCCAGCACGGCACGGACCTTCTCCGGATCCATGCGAAAACCAGAAGCAGAGAGGAGAAAACCCAGAAATTGAATCTCCGATACCATAAAAAGACATTTCTCCAGCTTGGCATACAGTTTATTTTCCCGCAGTATCTGCAGGACCTGAAAAAGATGATCCTGATGGGTCTGAACATCAGGGGAAAAAATCTAAATATCATCAAGATACACCAATACAAATTTCCCCATTAAATGATAGAAAATACTATTAACAAAATGCTGAAAGACGGCCGGAGCATTCATCAGGCCGAAAGGCATAACGAGATTCTCGAAATGCCCGTTAGGGGTATTAAAGGCCGTTTTCCATTCATCCGCCTCTCTGACCCTGACCAGGTTGTACGCGCCTATCAGATCCAATTTGGAAAACACCTTGGCCCCAACAATTTGGTTGAAGAGGTCCGGGATCAGAGGAAGGGGATAGGGATCGCGAATCGTGATACGGTTCAGCTCCCTAAAATCTAAGCAAGGTCTCAGAGAGCCATCTTTTTTTTTAACAAAAAAAAAAACCCGCGGCAACAGGTGACTTTGAGGGACGAATATGCCCCTTCTCGAGACTCTCGGAGATATAGGTTCGCATTGCGAGTCTTTCCGGTTGTGAGAGATTGTAGGGGCGTGCTTTTGGCAGCTTGGCGCCGGGAATGAGGTTAATGGGACAGTCAAACTCCCAGTGAGGAGGTAGCTCCTGAACACCGCTCTCGGAAAACACATCCGAGAAATCAGAGAGAAATGATGGCACAGTTTTAGTAGACACCTCTGCAAAAGTCGCTGTGAGACAATTCTCTCTACAAAAGTCACTCCACTCATTTGTTTGCCTTCCTTGCCAATCAATAGTGGGGTTATGTCTAGTGAGCCAGGGTAGCCCCAAAACTAGAGGAGAAGGCAATCCGTTAAGGACAAAACAAGATATCTCCTCCACATGAGTGTCACCTACAGCTAGCCGGATATTGTGAACAATGCCTTTCAGAGATCTCTGCGAGAGTGGGGCAGAGTCAATAGCAAAAACAGGTATATCCTTTTCTAATGTACAAACCTGAAAACCATGCAAGGCTACAAATTGAGTGTCAATAAGATTGACGGCCGCTCCACTATCGACAAAAATCTCACAAGGAATGACTTTGCTCTCTAGCGCCACCCTGACAGACAGGAGAAAACGGGAACTGCAGGTCAGAGGAATAGCATCAATTCCCACATCAACTTTGCCCAAAGTAGCAGATGAAGCAGAACTTGATGATCTACCTCTTGAGGTTTTTCTCTTATTATCACTCTTAGTACAGTTCAGGAATCTCCTAGACGGACAAACATTTGCCAAATGACCTATGCCCCCACAACAAAAACACACCATATTCTGAGGACTAAATCCTCTTTTATCAGGGGCAAGTCGGCCTAGCTGCATGGGCTCCTCCTCAGAGGGGAGCGAGACAGGATGAGACCCCTGCATACTGAATGAGTCCGCACCATTGCCCCTAGACTGACAATGGCTGGACGGAGAGGTCTTGTTTCTTTCCCTTAGACGCCTGTCAAGGCGTACCGCCAATGACATGGCAGACTCTAAGGACGTTGGTCTCTCATGGAAAGCAAAGGCATCTTTCAAATCCTCTGAGAGACCATGACAGAACTGACTTCAGAGTGCAGCATCATTCCAGCCTGAATCAGCTGCCCATCTCCGAAATTCAGAACAATAAAGCTCCGCAGACAGTTTGTTCTGGCATAAAACACGTAAGTTCGATTCTGCCAGAGCAACACGATCCGGGTCATCATATATCTGCCCCAGGGCCACAAAAAATCTTTCCACGGATCGAAGGGAAGGATCCCCTGATGGCAGCGAAAAAGCCCAAGTCTGAGCATTACCCCTGAGCAGGGAGATGACAATCCTCACCCTCTGTTCCTCATTACCAGAGGAGTGGGGACACAAACAAAAATGGAGTTTACATGCCTCTCTGAAGCGAACAAAATTCTCACTGCCCCCGGAGAACGTTTCCGGAAGTGAGACCTTTGGCTCGCAACAGACTCCATGAGTCGGAGCAGAGCCCAATGCTTGTAGCTGAGTCACAGATTGACGGAGATCCGCTACTTCCAAAGAAAGACCCTGCATGCGGTCAACCAAGCCAGAAAGCGGATCCATGTCAACAAGGACGGTTTTGGTGGATTATAATGTCACGGCTGTTTAAGAGTAACAAGAGCATACACAGTAAAAAGAGCTACTGACCGGACCCAAACTAGGGAAGAGAAAGGGTGACCCCTGTCAGACCCTCAACACTCTCCCTATGCTGCTAAAGCACATGCCCGGATCCATGTGGTGGAACGAGGCATGCCCGCGTGCCTAAGACTGATGAGCCCTGTAACCCCTACAATAGTGGAAGGGGCACGGCCACCGATGCCCTGCTCAGAATATGGAGGGAACCGTGGCCACCTCAGATCCAGTCAGAAAATCACCAGGTACACAACAATGTCTGCACACTTAGCTGATGGAGTTGCAGCCGCAGAGAAGAC